>NC_138224.1:46855634-47455634 GCF_964197995.2 Scardinius erythrophthalmus
CGCTAACATAAAAACAGATATCATTCCACTTTATTTTTTTTTTTTGTAGATCTAGAAAGTGTTAAGAGCCGTAGAAGGTTTCATACCATTTGGACAAAGGGAACATTTTTTTTAATTTGAGTAAAAGTCATTTGCGGGTCAAAAAGACCCCACGGACCATCAGAGGGTTAATTTCTTTCAATTTGTAATTTTTTTTAAGAATTTCTGTAATGATGGTTCTTTTCCATATGAATGTGGTACTAAAGAGTTGGTAATGCTTTAAACTTTATCTATGATGGGGAAACCCACTTTGATAAAGATTTATATTATATATATATAGTCTAATAACAACACACAGTTCCATGACATAAAACTGAACAACTCGAACCCGAGAGATAAACTAATGAATTCTGTATCCGGTACCAATTGCATAGCTCAGCTTATGTGGCTGTCACGTGTTGAAAGAAATGACTCGAACCCGAAATCGATAGACTCGAAACGTGAACTAAATAATTCTATATCCGGTAATACAGACTGAAAACTGAGTCAGTAAAATGATCCGAACTTCCCACCACTACGTCACGCGCATACCCTCTGTACTGCACATCACTAAACTCACCATTCCAAGAAAACTGTGAAGTCTGGGATGTACTCTAATGATTTCTTCAATAGTTTTTGTTCCAGAGGATCAATCCCATGCACTGCAGTTTGTTGAGGTGGTGTGTGTATGGGATCAAATTCCCGCCAAATATATAGCGGTTGCGTATAAAAAAATAATAAGCGTGAATCAAAAATTTAAAAACACATGTAAAAATATATTGCACAAACTGATCAAAATGATCAGAATAGCAAACAACGTGGTCACGGATCAAAATATAATAAGCGTGAATAAAGAAATAACAAGCATGAATAAAAACTTTAAACACATTAAAAGTTATTTTGCACAAAACTTAAACTTATGGTCATGCTTTGTTAAAAAGTATGGTTTTATTACTGTGTACTTTGTGCTTTCTTGCATTTTCTGCTCATATTTTACTCTTTTGTACGCTTGTGATGTTTTTCTCTTCGCTCTTCTTTCTATGTTCTGCGCTTGCTCTTCCAAATGTTGCAGTTCGAGTTTCATGTAAATTAGGGCGGGCTGAAGCGTCACCATTGGTCCACTAGTTCTAGATTGACAGATACTCCTCTAGCCAATCAGTCGAAGAGGGGAGTTGACGTCACACCAATGCGACTCGTGGCTACTGATGCTTACTTGTTATACAGCTATTTTTTACAGTCTATGTTATACAGGGGAAGACGACCATCAACAGGACACCTTTAAACTGCATGTGTGCCTGCAACTCAAACTGTTGCCGGTATACGTATACCTGGCAATATGGTAGTTAAATTCGTCATCCTAACAACGACCTGTTACAGTTATGCCTGTCTGATGATCCATCATTCACCCAATGCACTTGACCTGGCACCGCGAGCGTCGATCTTCTCCGAGCAGCCACCACCTACTGGCCGTTTTACTTTCATATTTAATCAATAACAAGGATGTGTAATGTCGGTCCTGGGTGCAGAGTTTAGCTCCTTCAACCCTAATCAAACACACCTGAACCAGCTAATCATCGTCTTTAGGATATTTAAGACAGGTGAGGTTTTTAATCGGAGTTGACGCTAAACTCTGCAGGACAGCGGCACTCTAGAAACAACGTTACCTGTCGCTGATGGAGATGTTGCTGTATTCAAATTTTAAGCTATATTTAAAACATTAATTCTAAAGTAATATGCAATTATGTAGCTATGTAAGTAAACACAGTAAGTTTGTAATAAATCACTGTATTAAATTCAACTGGTTTCTCTATATCTTCTCTGTAACACAATCATTTTCAATAATCTTGTCAAATTTGGCGAGGTTAATAAAAAAAAGGTAGGCAATGCGTAGCGGTGACAGGTCAAAGTCCTAAAGTCTTCAGACAATGGCCGTTTTTAACTTAGTTTTTGCGACGAATTGTAGTGTTTCATAATTGCAGGATGTTTCGCTTACAGCAGCCTTAACATATTGACATCATGAGCCAAGTAATACCTATTGTTTAACACCAATTACCAGTGTGCACATTAACATTCTCATGTATCTCAAAAAAAATGAATTTAATTATTTATGTCCAGAGTTCAGATAGCTTTACTGCTTGAAAGTCTTTGTAAAGTTAAATTGAACTGCCGTCTTCCCTTGTAAGTGTAGCACTCCTGTAAAAATAAAAATGAAATAAAAGAGAGTGCAGCAGTGCTTCTTTGTTGTTATATTTACTCAGAATGAAGTGCTTCACGGGCGCGCACCACCCACTGAAGTGTGCGGTGACGCAATCACGCTGGTATGCCAAGCGAAAATAATTAATTTAATAAATGCACATATCAAAGCACAAATAAGAAATTGAACAGTATATAAAAGTATTAGAAAAATAACATTTTAGTATATTATAATGGAATGGAAGAAATTGTACAAACATAAACAGCTTGTACCACGAGTCGCATTGGTGTGACGTCAACTCCCCTCTTCGATTGATTGGCTAGAGGAGTATCTGTCAATCTAGAACTAGTGGACCAATGGTGACGCTTAAGCCCGCCCTAATTTACATGAAACTCGAACTGCAACATTTGGAAGAGCAAGCGCAGAACATAGAAAGAAGAGCGAAGAGAAAAACATCACAAGCGTACAAAAGAGTAAAATATGAGCAGAAAATGCAAGAAAGCACAAAGTACACAGTAATAAAACCATACTTTTTAACAAAGCATGACCATAAGTTTAAGTTTTGTGCAAAATAACTTTTAATGTGTTTAAAGTTTTTATTCATGCTTGTTATTTCTTTATTCACGCTTATTATATTTTCATCCGTGACCAGGTTGTTTGCTATTCTGATCATTTTGCATTCTTTTTTTCAGTTTGTGCAATATATTTTTACATGTGTTTTTAAATTTTTGATTCACGCTTATTATTTTTTATACGTGACCGCTATATATTTGGCGGGAATTTGATCCCATAGGTGTGTGTCTCATGAACTCCTCGACTTGGCTGTGAGGACTTCTTGCTTTCTTTTGCCACTCAAACATTGTCAGTCATCAGACAGCTCAAACTCTATTGAAATTAAAACATACTGTATTAAAATGAGGGAAAACAGCTGAAAAAACAAACAAACATAAGTATTTGGTCTCTCTAATCATTATTCAACTTACCAGCTTGTTAGTAGAGGGACTCCAAGACCGGTGCCAGATAAAGAAGACATCCAGAATGTGTTCTATTGCAGGGGTTTTCAAACTTATTGTGTGTGTGGACCACTATTTGTAATCAAGAATTTTCGCAGACCACCTCATAATACACATAATAAAATATGTCTACACACAGTCCTACCTGAATTAATCCGCACATCTAAATAGGCTTACTAGCACTAAAACTATAACTGGTCATCACATCAGTACAACAAAAAGTAGGCTTGAGTTTGTCCACTTAACAGCACGATCTGCAAAACATTTCAGAAACGCGAGATCAAGAAACTAACTGGAAATTAAAATAATAACAGGCCTTATTCATTCCATTTATAAACATTTCCGTAGCTGTTTCATATAAACTGCCTATAAAGGCTATGCGTGTGATGTGATAATGAGAACATATTTGCCTCTGCCCTATACACATTTAATGAAAACACAGTAGGCCTACTCCAGGTTAAAAAATTTTAAAAAGTTGTCAAAAGGAAAAGCCATTGGAGTCTATTTGCCGCCCCGATATGAACATAATATCCCCCTTTGTCTCCCTCCACATCTTTCCCTTCCTCTTTTTATCATCTGTATAATATAGGGCTATATTAAAAACAAGCAAACAACTAAATAAATGCTCACCTAATGAGATGTGTAAGGGTGGAATTCCTGCAGTGGTTCAAGCTGCAAGAACTGCCGAATGACTAAAGAAACGTTATTGGCAAGATGGTAGAAAACTGCACATTTCTTGTCTATAACCACCCACTGCCACTTATACCAACGACGGAAATAAGTGCAGTTACAATAGCTTAATATTTGTGGGAGAGCGTTGCTATAGATAGTGATGATATTGTATTGCAATATGTAGCACTTCAAAGTCAAATCCAAATCAAAACTAGTTAGCACATTAGTTGCAATTGAAAAGGTTTAATGACAAATTATGGTTATGGTTACACCTAAAATAGTTACAAAATATATGTATGAGATGATGATAACTTATATTATTAATTGTACCCAGCATATATGAAAAATGTTACCTGAGAGAGAGATAGAGAGAGAGAGAGAGAGAGAGAGAGAGAGAGAGAGAGAGAGAGGAAGAGAAGAAGATAGCCAGAGCATCAAAGAGCCAGAGCAACAGTTACAATCTTCTTTTATCCTTTCCTTGACCATGTGACTAAAACCCAACTGTGAGACATTCAAACTGACCAATCAGATAATTACACTTCCACCACTGTACTAAAGGTGTGACAATTCATTGACCCCCAAAGTACAAACATTTGGCTTGCATGCCTAGATCACTATCAGCCCCTCTGTGCCTTAGGAACTCCAAATGGTCATTGTCTCTGAAAGAGGGGGTAGAAAATATATTTTCAATCCTACAAATTCCCCCCTTGGCACCGTTGGCCACACACATGGAGTCCAAAGGTGACACAATCCATAAAGACACGCTTTTTGTTGCGTTTAGTTGTATCTTCAGACTTTTCGTCCAAGCTTGTTGCAATCTCGGTTGGTTAATGTTCAGTCTTTGTTCTCCTTCAGCCCTGCATGAGGAGGCTCCATCAAATGGTGCTGCACCGTTCATAGAAATGCAATTCATCCATCGAACACTTCACACCTCCACAAGAACAGGCACTGAATCTGGGAGCAAACGCTGGTTTCTCTTTATGAGACGGGTCACAGAATGTGAACTTTGGTTGCAGGGATCCTGCAATCTTAAAAGAGCATAACAACAAACAGCAAAAGCAGACACATGGCATTTGTCATTGGTCAGAGGATTGATATGGTCAGATTAAAATTAGTCTTTGGCAAAAAGCCCTTAAATTGATGTACTTAAAAATATGGTCAAGGGAGAACAAAAGAAGATCTTACAAGCTCTTACACTGTTTCTGGAAACATTTAAATAAATTGCATTTCAACAAAACAAAAAATGCTGGTTTAAAACCCCATTCCATGAAGAGTATCAGCAAAATATTCAGTGTAACCAAACACAGAGATTCAATTGAATTAATGTCCAAAAACATTGTTGCAAGTAAAATGGGCACAATACAAATAAGCAGAAATCAAATCAGTTTCAGAAATGTTTCAAAAGCATTATTGAGAATACAAATATTTGTACTTGGTAAAAATGAAAAATACTGACATACATTTTTAAAATTTAACTTGGTGAGACAAATGATTACTTAAGTGATAAAGTAAATCCAAAGAAAAACAAAACAAACAATTACTGGATGCAATTCACAGTTATAATTCAGTCTATATGTAAAGACTTAAATAACATTGTATGCATTAATTTTGTGAGGCAGAATCAGATAGATGCAGATTTGTCTTTGTGTGAAGATCAAATGGTGGCTGCATTTAGCTGTGGCTATGTGTAAATTCATCATGCCCCAAAACAAAGGTGAGGAGGTTTTACAATTGTGATGCAAATTTGGTCCTGTTGTTGTAACAGGGAGCCAGCATGAGAATGTGGGTATGAGGTGTGATCTGGCTCAAAATCTTCCCACACCATTGTTTCAGTTAAAGGAGCATGAGAAAAGTGCAAAGTATAGAGTTACTGAATCCTGTTGTGAGGGAAGCATTTTCATGGTTAATGCAAATTGTGATTAACATTGTGGCCACATGGCAATTCTATGCTCCTTTACGTGGTTTTACTGCAGCTATATGGAAAAATAGCACAGTTTTCCACTAAGGAGACAAACAAATTCAACATAGTCACACATGCAACTTGAAATTGCTATGCAATTCCAGTAAACAGTTATTCCAGTTTACACAAGATACATGGTCTAGAATTCTTAGCATCTACAACCTTTTAACCTAAGTGTTTCATACAACACTTACAGTAAAGCAATCATGTGTTTTAAAGAATTAACTTAATTAGCCTATGTGCACATGTAGTAGCACAAACAACTATAATGTGTGTTCTATGAGCACGATGTGTTACGCACAATTACAAATTTGAACATACAAACAGGATCATTGCAATTTGGATATTAAACTTCTTGCTATTGGGCTACTAACCCACTAACAAGTGAAGTTAATAGCTGAAGGCCTTGCATGAACAAAGCAGTTAACTCACTAAGAGTTTTACCTGTACGTGCAGATCGCTGATTTTTGCTCTTAGAAAGTGGTTTACTATTTTTCTGAAAATAAGGAGGAGGTCTGCCCCTTCCCAGTGACCAGCATTTTCCCTCTATATGGCCTATTTTCTGACAGGAACTGCAAAACCTGCTTTCTTTACCATAGGGATGTTTGCTATGTTCTCCTGGAGTTTGAGGATTTTCACGACTCTCTAATGCTTGTACACCATGCGTTCTGGTACATGACTCTGCGCTATTACGGTGTTGCATCACCTTAAGAACTGAAATAGGCACACTTTCTTGGTCAGTTGCACATGCATTTTCTGAACTAAATGATTCAGATTCATTAGAGCAAGTCACCTCCTCTAAGAAGCGAACGTGCTTTTTAGTCCCATCGCTGTTAAGCATTTTGGGAGACAATTTAGCATTTGGCTTAGCCTTGAGTTCTGCAATGATTTCCTTGTGATTTTTACACTTTTCAGTCAGGGCTAACTGCTCAGCTAGTAATTCATCTAGCTGTGTTTGAAGATCTTGAATCTTTGCCTCAGACTTTTGTGCCTCTGCACTCTTAGATTGCACTTCTTTACATTTAGCATCTATACTTGAAGATAGACATGTTGTTAACTCACGTAGCCATTTAAAGCGCATGTAGTTTAAAGCTTCAATTATTTCACCATGTTTTGATTTCTTATCATGTCTACCAAGTATTTGCCAATATGTGAGAATTTCATCATCTGAATTGAGATTTTTTGGTACATATTTGCTGTTCAAGATAGGCTCAACTTTTTTGCTCCATAAAGCAAACAATACATCACTATTATCAGATTTGTTCCCTTCCATCCCCGAGGAGATCTGAATATTCACAATATGTGCAAATTATACAGTAATGGGACTGTTAAAGCTATTCAAAACCTTCTAAATTCTGTTTCATTCAATTCATGCAAATGGAGACATTTCCTATCATACCATTAAACAATGAAAACAGACTTACCCATCCCATGGTCAGAAGGTCAGCTTTAATCCATTCACAAAATCAACTGTGAAAAATGTCCTCATTCTGATCAAAGTGAATTTCAGAAAACACACTGCAAGGGATCCCGGGTTTCGGCACCATCTGTAAGGGTGGAATTCCTGCAGTGGTTCAAGCTGCAAGAACTGCCGAATGACTAAAGAAACGTTATTGGCAAGATGGTAGAAATCTGCACATTTCTTGTCTATAACCACCCACTGCCACTTATACCAACGACGGAAATAAGTGCAGTTACAATAGCTTAATATTTGTGGGAGAGCGTTGCTATAGATAGTGACGATATTGTATTGCAATATGTAGCACTTTAAAGTCAATACCAAATCAAAACTAGTTAGCACATTAGTTGCAATTGAAAAGGTTTAATGACAAATTATGGTTATGGTTACACCTAAAATAGTTACAAAATATATGTATGAGATGATGATAACTTATATTATTAATTGTACCCAGCATATATGAAAAATGTTACCTGAGAGAGAGAGAGAGAGAGAGATAGAGAGAGAGAGAGAGAGAGAGAGAGAGAGAGAGAGAGAGAGAGAGAGAGAGGAAGAGAAGAAGATCGCCAGAGCCTCAAAGAGCCAGAGCAACAGTTACAATCTTCTTTTATCCTTTCCTTGACCATGTGACTAAAACCCAAATGTGAGACATTCAAACTGACCAATCAGATAATTACACTCCCACCACTGTACTAAAGGTGTGACAATTCATCGACCCCCCAAAGTACAAACATTTGGCCTGCATGCCTAGATCACTATCAGCCCCTCTGTGCCTTAGGAACTCCAAATGGTCATTGTGGTAGAAAGAGGGGGTAGAAAAACAGTCAAGCAAATATCTTTGTTCATTTAAAATATCTTGGATTATTTTCAATCCTACAGTATAAACTGAGGGACCAATTAGGGTCGTGCAATGGCATGACTGAACTGAGTGGCTCAGATAGCTGGCTGGAAATATATTATAGTAATCAGTATTGTTACACAACAAATTGTGATGCAATAAAGAAGGTTTAATTTAACAATGTTTATCCTCCAAAACGTTAGATGTATTTCTTTAAAAAAAAAGCCTAAATTGAAAGATCAGGAAGACGGATATGAGGACAAAGAGGAGAGCAACAGAGACGAAGAGAATAGAGATCAGAAGGAGACAAATGAGATATCAAAAAGACAAAAAGAATTTCAAAAGAATGTCTGTCTATTTTAAAGTTTAGGCTATATGTAGTGAATATAATGAGTTGCATTTGTGAGTGTTATTATAGTACAATATTTAACACCTCACCCCGGACCTCACTAATTTTCAAACCCTGGTTACGGCCTTGCTTGAGACAGAGTCATAAATCCTCGCCAACAGAGGAATTCACCCGCTTGGAAATTCCATTCCTTCTCATTGGTCAAGCAAAGCCGGAGAGGTGGGACTTTTCTCAGGCTTTATGAATTTCTCAGCCAAATTCACTGTGACCCTCCTCTTTTTCTTTTTCTGGCCTTCAACTTCTTCGAGTTGATGTCTGTGGGGACTCCCACTGGGGATGCCCATGGGTCCCGACAGGCCTTGACCACAGCCCGCTATGCCTTCACTCTCCCAACAGAGTCAGACTGTATTTTCTTCAATCCAACTCAGAAGAAAACTGCAACTTTACCATCACTGAATGGACAACCATCAACTCTTCCGACTCCCCTCCCCCCCTCCTCCTGGTTGCTCTGCGTGGCCTCTCAGGCCCAGGCCTCTCAGGCCTCGCAAACACTTTAAATTAAAACTTAAAATTGACAAAGACAGCCGACTCTCATGCATTTTCTTTTGCATTTGAATTTTAATACAATAAAATCTTGCATGTCACATGTTTTTCCACCTCCACGAAAGAGACGAGTGTTGTTCATTATGTCCTTGTTGAGGTAAATTGTAGTTTTCCTTGCTTTACCCCGGTCTTAAAGTAAAAAGATGACTGTGAAAAAATAGTAGTATTTAATTAAATACATTTATGGTAAGATTACTACATTTTATTTAATTAAATACACTTATGGTGAGATTACTATATTTTCATGTCAATCTGTGTTTATTTTGACCATGAACCATTTGCAGCACAGCAGAAATAGACTCTGCTGTATACGCACTGCAACTGGAACGGATCTTCGGACCGCATCTGCGTGGAGTGTGAAAGCTCGAACCTGTTAACATGGGTACGGAAAAAAATACGCACCGCATGCGCACTGCAAACGGAGTATGTGTGAAACGGGCGTGAAACGGGCGTAACCTCTGCTTTCTCATCTTACACATCACACTCCACTGTTATGGTGGCCATTTCAGTAGATTTACTCACTAACATTGTTGTGGAAACACAATAAGAATGGAAACTAAAATATGGTAGTATCGCGCTACAGCAAATCAAATCAAATCAAGTATATTTGTATAGCGCTTTTCACAATACAGATTGTATCAAAGCAGCTTCACAGTATTAAAATAAAATAATACAACAAAGTTTGTTTCTAGTGGAATTTATTGATTGATAGAATAAAATTAAATTAAATATCCCCAAAATATCCCCAACTGAGCAAGCCAAAGGCAACAGTGGCAAGGAACCGAAAAACTCCATCAAGTGACCTAATGGTGTCCTAAAACTCCATCAGGTGACCTAATGGAGAAAAAAAAACCTTGGGAGAACCCAGGCTCAGTCGGGGGCCAGTTCTCCTCTGGCATTTATGAACTAAAGGCCGGATTGTAGTTTGAAACTGTGAGATTAACAATATTATATGAATGCCTGGCTGAAAAGATGCGTCTTTAATCTAGTTTTAAACTGGGAGAGTGAGTCCGAGTAACGAACAGTATCAGGAAGGCTATTCCAGAGTTTTGGAGCCAAATGCGAAAATGCTCTCCCTCCTTTGGTTGATCTGGATATCCTAGGTATGACCAAAAGCCTCGAATTTATTGATCTTAAAGGGCGTGATGGATTATAGGGTGATAGAAGATCCGTTAAATAGACTGGAGCTAAGCCGTTTAGGGCTTTATAAGTCAATAGCAATACCTTATAATTAATACGGAACTTTATAGGTAGCCAATGTAGTGATGATAAAATCGGTGTTATATGATCATATTTTCTTGATCTAGTAAGAACTCTAGCGGCTGCATTTTGGACTAACTGTAGCTTGTTTATTGAGGATGCAGGACAACCGGCTAATAAAGCATTACAGTAATCTAGTCTCGAGGTCATGAATGCATGAACTAACTTTTCTGCATCAGAAACTGATAGCATATTATGTAGCTTAGCAATGTTTCTAAGGTGGAAAAAGGCTGTTTTTGTAACATACGAAATATGATTTTCAAAAGACAGGTTACAATCGAGTATAACACCCAGGTCTTTTACTGTACAGGATAAAGTAACAGGACATCCTACGATGTCAAAGTTGTATTGTGAGAGGTTCTGTGGGCGGTTTTTTGAACCGATAAGTATTACCTCTGTCTTGTCTGGATTTAATAGAAGAAAATTACGCGTCATCCAATCTTTTATATCTTTAACACACTCTGTCAATTTGGATAATTTAGCGTTTTCATCTGGCCGTGATGAAATATATATTTGAGTGTCATCAGCATAACAATGGAAACTAATTCCATGTTTCCTTATAATATTTCCAAGTGGCAGCATATATATTGAGAATAACAGAGGGCCCAACACAGATCCCTGCGGCACTCCATAGTTTACTGGAATTATGATCGATTTTTCTCCATTTAAATAGACAAAATGGTAGCGGTCTGATAAGTATGATCTAAACCAGCTTAATGCTTGTCCTTGAACACCAGTATAATTTTGTAGTCGATCTAAGAGTATTGTATGATCTATAGTATCGAACGCAGCACTTAGATCAAGTAAAACTAGTATTGAGATGCAGCCTTGGTCAGAAGCTAAGAGTAAATCATTTGTGATTTTAACGAGCGCAGTTTCAGTGCTATGATGCGGCCTGAATCCTGACTGAAACTTTTCATATATATCATTTTCTTGCAAGAAAGAGCCCAGTTGAGTGGACACAATTTTTTCTAGTATTTTAGACATAAAAGGTAGATTTGAAATGGGTCTATAATTTGCTAGATTATGCGGGTCTAATTGTGGTTTCTTAATGAGAGGTTTTATCATTGCCAGTTTAAATGTTCTTGGAACATGACCTAAAGATAAAGACGAGTTAATAATATAGAGGAGAGGCTCTTCCACTACAGGTAACACTTCCTTCAGTAGTTTAGTTGGTATAGGATCTAATAAACATGTTGTTGTTTTAGATGAAGTGATAAGTTTATTTAACTCTTTTTGTTCTATAGTTGTAAAGCACTGTAATTGTTCTTGCGGGGGGAAAATTGAGGCTGAATTATAAGGTGCGATTGAGGATTGAACGTTTACAATTGTGGTTCTGATGTTTTCTATTTTCTCAGTGAAGAAGTTCATGAAATCATTACTACTAAACTGTAACGGGATATTTTGTTCGGGTGACGTCTGTTTATTTGTTAGTCTAGCCACGGTGTTAAATAAAAACCTAGGATTGTTTTGGTTGTTTTCTATTAGTTTGCGGAGATGCTCAGCCCTGGCCGCTTTTAGGGCCTTTTTATAACGTGACATACTGTCTTTCCACGCGATTCTAAAGACCTCTAAATTAGTTTGTTTCAATTTACGCTCTAAATTACGGGTTTCTCTCTTTAGAACATGCGTAGTATTATTGTACCATGGTGCTTTAATTTTCTCTGTGACCTTTTTTAATCTAACGGGTGCAACAACATCTAATGATCTAGAGAGAATGGTGCTCATAGTGCTAGTTAGTTCTTCTAGTTCATCTGTTTGTTTGGGTTCAGGCAGCAGCTGAGACAGATCAGACAAGCAACTCGAGAAATTATCTATGGTGGATGGAAGGATTGTTCTGCCTGGTCGAAAACGCGGCGCCGCATGACATATTACAGCAGTACGTAATATGCAAGTTACCAAGTAATGGTCAGTGACATCATCACTTTGTGGAATGATATCTATATCGGTTGGATCGGATCCATATGATATAATTAAATCGAGTGTGTGATTAAGACGATGAGTTGATCCGGTGACGTTTTGTTTGACCCCAAAGGAATTTAATAAATCTATAAACGCAGCCCCTAACGCATCATTTGGATTATCTACGTGTATGTTAAAATCTCCAACAATTAATGCTTTATCTACATTGACCAATAGATCTGAGAGAAAATCTGCAAACTCTTTTAGGAAATCAGCGTAAGGCCCAGGCGGTCTATATACGGTAGCCAAGGCTAGAGATAATATGGATTTTTTTCTAACATCTAAGAGCGTAACATTTAGTACAAGTATTTCAAACGAAATAAACTTATAACCCGTTTTCTGAGTAACATTGAGAATATCTCTATAGACCGCTGCAACACCGCCGCCACGACCAATCAGACGGGGTTCGTGCTTATAGGAGTATCCTAATGGAGTAGACTCATTTAGACCGAAATAATCATTAGGTTTCAGCCAAGTTTCAGTAAGGCAAAGTACATCGAAGCTATTATCCGTGACTATTTCATTTACAATAACTGCCTTAGGTGTGAGTGATCTAATGTTTAGAAGACCTAGCTTTAGAAATTGTTTTTGGTTACTAATAGCAACATTTTCTGGTTTAATAACAATTAGATTTTTTCTAGATCCTGCAGTAGATATATTATTTGATCTCACTAAACGAGCAATAGACACAGTTTCTATGCAATGTTCTACACTATTTATATCAGTTAATTTGGTGCAGCAGAGACTATGATTTGAACTTTTGGTTACTAGTCAAAAGGTATTTAACATTTTGGAGATGTTATCTGACAGAAGATCCGATCCGAATCTGCTTGGGTGTAAGCCATCAGCACGGTAAAGCCTAGGACGCTCCCAAAACAGATTCCAATTATTTACAAAGAGCAGTTTCTGCTCATTGCACCATGATATTAACCATTCATTTAGCGCGAATAATCTACTAAACTTTTCATGACCTAGTCGGTACGTGGGAAGCGGTCCTGACACAATGATCGTTATATCAGGCGATGTGCTGCGTACCGTATCGATCAGATTCCTGAAGTCTTTCTTCAGAACCTCTGTCTGTCGCAGCCTGATGTCGGCCCCTCCCGCGTGCAGGACCACAGTTCCGACGCGCTCGTTCAGAATCTCGGGAACGTGAGCAGCGATTTCAGAAACACGAGCACCAGGAAAGCAGTGACTATGCACCTTACTTTTATTTAACGTAGCTTGTACGTGTCGAACGATGGAATCACCGATGATCACAGCATCGCGTTCTGTTTCGCGAAGAGGGGAGAAGCGGTTTTGTGTGGATATCTCGAAAACCGGGAGGGTCGGAGAGAGTTTTCTTGGTCTAGACCTGACTCGCGTCTTCCGCTGCGGAAATATCCAGGCTTCGTGGTGGCATGTTGGAGCCGGCGTAAACGAGACCATAGCTGATCGCGGCCTCGACGCTCGTGACCGACAGCACACATCCTATCAGCTGCAGTTCTGGTGCCTCAGTCCCAATACTGTAAAACTCGACGTACATTCACATCACATGTTAATGCAGCGGTAGAGTTACACTCACAGGACACTGCACTTATTCGCAATCACAAAACTTGATTATTTGCTCGTGCTTTAAAGCTTTGCGGGTAAACATTTCATTGGCGTTCTGTTCTGACATGATGCACTTTTTCTGAGTGCGTACGCCCGAAGCGCGCACACACTGTCAAACAGCGCCAAACTGGATTGTTGTTGGGTCAGACCCATCTGCTAGCGATGGGGGGCCGAGACTGACAGAGCTACATGGTCATGGAGCTACATGGAAAAATATGCACAAAACAAGCCACTTTGAAATTTTGCTGTTTTCATGAATACAAAAGTTAGGTGACTCTCCCCCTAGACTAAAAAAAATTGGATGACCCTCCCCTCAACAAAGAATAAAAAGACATGACCCTCCCCTATTTTCCTCCGGTGGTCCATTCCATAAATACCGAACGGTCCCTAACCATAATACTTGGCTGTTACTTAACTGCAACATAATTTGATGACCAAACTTTCGTTGTGGAAATGTAGCCGATTATATTGTCACAACCGGAAAAGTAATTTTCCTGGATTCCTTGCTACAACATAACTTTGTGATGTAGTCAGTGAGTAGTTGCAACATCGTCGATCAGTAGTTGTGTGTTAGGGTTGTAATCAGTTAGTAATATTTTTTTTCTGTGAGTGGCCATAAGCTTAATAAGCCTCGTTATGTCCTCATTTGCCCAAATAATTAGTATGGCTCCAGAAATTTACAAAACTGTTTGAACAGACATTGATTGTTTGAAACTTAAGTGTCTAACAGTCAGTGCTAAAGATCTCCTTTGAAAAACAATTCTAAGTATAGGCTTTCCTGTAGCTCAAACAGTAGAGCGTTGGCGCTAGCAATGCCAAGGTCATGGTTTCGATTCCCAGGAAAAGCAAAAACTAACAAAATGTAAAATGTGTACCTTGAATGCCATGTTAGTTGCTTTGGATAAAAGCGTCTGCCAAATGCATAAATGTAAGTATAACAGTAGAAAAACATTAGACGTTTTAATATTTGTCTTGTTTTTTCATGACAGGTGTTGAATGGTCAATGTTGACTGTCATCTCTTTAATCCTCTGTAAGTGTAAGCCAGTAGTGTTTTCTTTAAACAAATGTCTGTTAACCCTGTGAACCATATTACCTTTTTGTTTTTTTTATATAATTAGTTACATTAATTTCTTAGTACTTGGTTGTTGTCTATATAAGGATGCAATATAACAGACCTGTTAATCTAATTTCAAAAATGCATTCCAAATTCATACTCCAAATGAAATACTTTGAAAATATTTATTACATTTTAAAGAATGGATACTATGAATCAGAACAAATAAACTGCCTGAAGCACGTGTGAAAAATACGGCAATTTTATTGGCCGACAGAATGGTCAGGTGATGTAATGTAAGTGCATCACCAAGAGTATAAATAGACACCTGAAACAATTGTCATCAGATTAAAAAAAAACAAAACAAAAAAAAACAGTGTTAACTCAAAATGTGTTTCAAATTAAATTAAAGGTGCTAAACATGTATGAAATTCACCTGTTTTGGTATTTGTGTTTACTTTGACCACATCTTTCTCATTCTCAGGTATAATATCCACCACTGCCACTGAATCAAGAGCAGCAGTTCGTTTAGTTGTGGACTGTGATCTTGATAATGACACGTACATCTGCACTGGTGCTCAGTACCGCATGCACTGCAACACAAGAATGCATCGTTTCTACTACCAGATATCCCAAAACCACGACCAATACCAGTGCATTAGCAATGACTGTAACTGTGTTGGTAATAATGACACCTGTGCATGCTACTATAATACTTCATCCTGCTTCTGTGAGAATATTAGCAATAACATCACTATCCCTGCAGCAGTTAGTCCAGTCTATAACTGTGGGCTTTACAACAACACATACATCTGCACTGGTGCTCAGTACCGCATGTACTGCAACACAAGAGTACACGACTTCCATTACAGAATCAACCATTACCATTGTTTAAATAATAACTGTAACTGCATTGGTGATAAAGACACTTGCACATGCTCCAGTAGCACTCTGTCCTCCTGCTTCTGTGAGACTAACAGCAATAGCACCCCTGCAGCAGTTCGTCCAGTCTACAACTGTGGTCTTTATAATGACACGTACATCTGCACTGGTGCTCAGTACCGCATGTACTGCAACACAAGAATGCATAATTTCTACTACCTGAGATATAGATACACAAACCAATACCAGTACGAATGCTGGAGTAATAACTGTTACTGTGTTGGTGATAAGGACACCTGTACCTGCTCTCGTAGCTCTCTGTCCTCCTGCTTCTGTGAGACTTACAGCAATAACATCCCTATCCCTGCATCAGTTAGTCCAGTCACAGACCCTGACTGTTTGCTACAACACAACACATACATCTGCACTGGTGCTCAGTACCGCATGTACTGCAACACACAAATGCATGACTTCTCCTACCAAAAATATCAGAGTCAGTACCTGTACCAGTGTGTGAACAAAGGCTGTGACTGTATTGGTAATAAGGACACCTGTATGTGCTCTAGTAGCGTTTGGTCCTCCTGCTTCTGTGAGACTTATGGCAATATCATTGCCCTCACTACAGCAGTTAGTCCAGTCTATGACTGTGGGCTTTATAACAATACATACATCTGCACTGGTGCTCAGTACCACATGTACTGCAACACAAGTGTACACAACTTCCATTACAGTATCAACGATTACCATTGTTTTAATAATAACTGTGACTGTGTTGGTGATAAGGACACCTGTACATGCTACAGTATCAGGTTATCCTCCTGCTTCTGTGAGACTTATGGTAATATTGTTGCTCTCAATAGAGCAGTTAGTCCAGCTTTTGGCTGTGTGCTTTATAACGACACATACATCTGCACTGGTGCTCAGTACCACATGTACTGCAATACAAGAAGGCATGATTTCTACTACTGGAAAAATCAGTTCCAGCACCAGTACCAGTGTGTGAACAATGGCTGTTTCTGTTTTGGTGATAAGGACACCTGCACCTGCTACAGTAGCAGTTTGTCTTCCTGCTTCTGTGAGACGTACAACAATAACATCACTATCCCTACAGCGGTTAGTCCATTGAGACTCTCTCAATGTGTGTTTTTTAATGACACGTACATCTGCACTGGTGCTCAGTACCGCATGCACTGCAACACAAGAATGCATGATTTTTACTACCTATATCAGAATCAAAACCAATACCAGTACAAATGCTGGATTAATAACTGTAACTGTGTTGGTGATAAGGACACCTGTACATGCTACAGTCGTACCAACTCCTCCTGCTTCTGCGAGTATAATACAGGTAAGCATGTTTCTATACTGAAATGTGATGTTTGATTTTACTGTATTCATGTTATAATGATGAGTTCCCTCACTACAGGTCTGGATAATATGCTGGATCAATGCAGGGTAAGCTGAATATTTACATTTAAACAGTGCACAGAGTCTTTAAGTCTTTAAATTCATAAAGCTCAATTGTCATTTCAGAGTCAGAACTCTACAGGATGTTTTCAAAATCTTCTTGACCAGATAGAGAACATTACTGCTCAAGAGCTTCCTTTGGATGTAAGTTTTTAAAATAATCAAATCTATGTCAGTTACATAATGATTGACATTTCTCTTATCGCCTCTCAATACTTACATGTAAACTGTATTTCTCTGATCAATAAACTAGACTGTGATCAGCATTTTGAATATGACCTTCATCGCTTCAGAGAAGATTTTAGAGACATCATCAGTCAGCCCAACTGAACTAGCCTCCTATGGAAACCGTGTGTTAAAAATTAGCGAGAAACTCATATCTACATTGGTGAAGCCAACAGACACGAGTGCCGATGTCAGTTTTACTCTTGCCACTGTAGGTAAGTGAGACATAAGGTTTTATTAACAGAGTTCGGGAGGAGCATCCCTCCACCACCCAATCTCCTCACTTCTAACTATTCCTATCTCAACCCTCGGACAGCACACCAAATACACATTACCTTTTTTAACTATCACCTTTTTTAGTAACTACTGTATATAACAGAGAGCAGAAAACACTGCCTGTATCTTTTGTTGCTGATGTCAAAGGTCAGAATTTTGGTGCAAATTCATCCGTTTTTTTGGTAGAAATGTCTTGGAAAAAACAAAAGAAAACAATAAACACAGGTTCACTTACAGTGAAGTTCATGGTTTGTGGTGACCACATTGTGTTTTGTGAATATACTGCCTATACTGCCTATCAACATTGACAAGACATTTATCCAACAATAAAACATAAAGTCTGTGCAGCTTATTGTATTAATCAATTACAGGGTTTGAGTTTAAGGACATTTTAGCTTAAACAATCACAGATGAATACCCAACAATAGTAAATAGTCATTACATTTGTTTGTCACTGTCTGTAAATTGGACTTTCATAAAAAAGATAAATATTGCAAATAAATTAGTATTGCCTATAACTGCCTGTTTGTTTATAATCAGAGGGACACGTCTTGATGGTTGGACCAAATGTAATCTTAGATAAAATCCCTCGACTTGACACAAGAAGTTCTTCTGTGGACATCGATCTCATTGGGATTGCCAAGAACAACAGAGAAGGTATGTGATATATATAAAACTTATAGAAAGAGACTTAATACCATCACCACTAAAACTCATTTATTTACTTTTTAAATTGTTGTTGTTTTAACACAGATTTAAATGCATGCTTCTGTTTCTATCACACAGGATCAGCTGCTGTGGCCTTCATGAGTTATAACACAATGGAGAATCTACTTAAGCCCGACTTCTTCAACACACCAAATGACACGGTTAAAACCATGATGTCCACTGTGATCTCAGCTACTCTTCCCAAAACCACCAACACTAAACTCACCAAACCAGTCAACTTCACCCTCAGACACATCAGAGTGAGAGACTGAAATGTGTTTTTGTCCAACCTGAGATCTGATGAACATCTGAAGACATCTAATATTCAGTGTTGTAATATTTTCTGCATGTTCTTTCTTCTTTTGGCAGGAGTTTGACCCCAGCGGTTCCCTGTCCTGTGTGTACTGGAATATCAGCAAGTGGATTGTAGATGGTTGTTCTGTTTTAAAGACTAATAGCAGCTACACTGTGTGTTCCTGTGTTCATCTGTCCACATTCGCTCTCATGCAAACCAGCCGCCCATCTGAGGTATGAAAGACAACAAGTTAAACCAGTGGATGGTCAACATTTATAGTGACCATTCAAGAACAGCACAGATATGGCACTCATTTACTCTGACATGTTTTCTCAGAGCGATCCACCGCTGGACCTGTTGACTTTGGTGTGTGTGATCGTGGGGCTGGTGTTCCTCAGTTCGGCCCTGTTGACCTTTGCCCTTTGTCGGTGGACTCGTATGTGTGATTGGATAGTTGGTCACTCTGGTTGTGTCAGGCTGGTTCCTGAAGGCTATGTCAGGGAACTGTGAGTTGTTTTATTTTTTTATTATTTGTTTAAAAGGAGATAAAACAACTCAGGCTTTTATGACAATTCTGCTATCTGATAAAAATAAAAGGAAAAAAAGGTCAAACAGTCAACACCTGAAATACTATTTCAACACGGGCTCAGTTTGTGGTTCTTGGTTGCTCCTGGATTCTGTGTTTCTTCACTAATGGCAGAAAGGAGCTGGAGGTCTTCTTCAGTCACATACACACTGTAAAGTTTCAGCAGTGACAACCGCATTTAAATGTGGGATTGAGTCCTGTTAATTATCATTCAATGTTTGTACGGAACACATGACTCTCGAAACTGTGATGATTGACTCTGTGGTAACTCTAGCAACGTTCTGGCATCTTCACGTGTTTAGTATCCACTATTCAGAACAAAGTAATATTACAGTGACAAAAGACTCATTGTGTTCAGTTATTTTTAACTAAAGCACAGTCGACGGAGGCATTGTGTTTTGTTTATGCTTAAGGCTGCTTCACAGAGCGCACTCTTGCAGTCTTGCCATGTCCACTTAACAGAAGTGTTTTTGGGCTTGTTGTTTAAGCTCAAATGTTGCTCACTGCAGAGTCAAATGATGTCCAGCTCCTCCTCTCTGCCCATATGGGGTGGAGGGATAGAATTGTGGGTTTGGTTGGATATCCTAATTCCACCTGTAGTGGCAAACAATTTTCTAATACTGAATAAGAGACAAACAGGTATAATTGTCTTTAACAATTATTTATTCCCTTGCAAGGAAAGGTCAGCAGTCATACAGTCATACAAAGTGCCTACAGAGTGTGACAACGAGTGGGGGGTATTCTTCATTCTTTATAGTTGTTCCTCCCCCAAGGTTGTTTCCCTGAGGCTACATCAACATACATCTTAGCCATAACTAACATATTGTTTAGATTTGTCTGTCTTATTTAATCATATTACACCCTTGAATGGAGACTCTCTGTCTCGGTCATACATTCAGTCACATTAACTTTTGTTCGGTCATATAAAAGGACATACACATACGTATATTCATAAGGGTATGTATCAACACTACATTCATCTGATTATCAATCATATTTCTAAGATTCTATGAATATAAGAAAATGCAAACATATAGAACATAATAAATTTCTTCCACACACCCATTAGGACCAAATTACATTCACTCCTCCTCTCTGGACGTCTAGCAAGGGTAGCTAGACGTATTGTCAAGCCATTTGCTCTGCAGAGAGCAGCCTCTCTTTAAGCAGTATGGCTCATACAGCGATTGAGTTTATGGAGTGAACAGGTGCGAGTCGCAATATTTTTGTCTGAGGCTTCTTTGTATGCACGATTCAGATCTGTGTCAGACTGTTCTGTTTACATCAGCATGAGATTAAAAATCACATTTCATTGGTTCAGACTCATACCATCGAGAATTTGCAATGAATATTCACAAAGTTGGAGTGCTGCACTTTAACTGTGCGTTCACACCGGACGCGAATAGCGCGTCAAATTCGCGCCTGCTGCGTCTAGTTATACGCTTTGACCACTTTGTGTCAATTTTTTCGGTGTACAGCTTTCGGTTCTTGTAAAAACAAAAGTTTGAAGCGAAATTTACGCACATCTCGCGCATCAGAGGCGAAAGTTTCAAAACCCGTTGGCGGCCATCTTTTTACAAGATGTCTGATGTTGATCGATCATTTATCGAGAAAGTCACCGCTCTATATTTGTTCTGGAGAGCAGAACAGCGCCGTAGGGATCATTGTCGCCGTATTTGGGTCCACCAGACCCTTTGGAAGCGAACCCAGTTTTCATCATTTGCTCCAGGAGCTGCGCCTGGATGACGGCCACTATCAGCAGTACTGACTTTGTAGGTGCTTCCGCCTGTCCCGCGCCCAGTTTGATGACCCGTTGTCCCGTATCGGAGCGAGGATCACCCTCGCCCTCACCCACATAATCTGTCATTTATTTTTGTATTGATGATAAATGGAGCCAGCCTCCAAAAGTAATTAACCTGTCTTGTGATTTTTCTTTCTCACTCTGTCTCTCTCTCATAGTTTGTTTTTTTATCAATAATTGTGTGCGCAACATTGCCCCCTTTCGGCTATCAAGCAGCAGTAGCTTTAGTTTAGAAAATTTCCATAAAAAAATTTAGTTGCAGAGCAGAGCAGAGTGCCAGTGCTGTTTTCTCCTGCTGCATTTCTTTCTTTTTACATTGTTGCCTTGGATACTATTTGTCCGTAATTACTGTACATATTATTAAAAAATGTTAAAAGTAATTGTACTTGGCATATCTTTGGGTTATTGGAGTTTCCTCATGTCAAATGACTAAATTTATAGTTAGCATAGCTATTAGCTATGACTCAGCATTTCTGTTGCTACAAGTTGTGTACTTTAGGTATCTGTATTGGTTTGATCTTATTTCTGTTTTGTCTTTTGCTCTTTGTTACAGTTTTACAGTATAATAAGAAAAGTAAAGTTTCTTCGTGGAACTTTACACTGTTAGCTAACTGTCGAGCTTTGAAGAAGCAACTCATTGCAAGGACAGTATAATGCGAATTCGCGTCTGCCGCCTGAGTTGAAAAATCTGAACTTCTGATTGGTTAACGCGGCACGAATTGACGCAGGAGTCTGCTTGCTGCTGTCACGTGGTGAAGTAAAAACAAAGTAAATATTTTATCACATACAGCGGGGGAAATAAGTATTGAACACGTCACCATTTTTCTCAGTAAATATATTTCCAAAGGTGCTATTGACATGAAATTTTCACCAGATGTTGATAATTATGTGTAATAATGTGAAATGACACAGGGGAAAAGTATTGAACACATGAAGAAAGGGAGGTGCAAAAAGGCATGGAAAGCCAAGACAACAGCTTAAAACTATTAGTAATTAAAAAGCAATCCAGCCCCCTGTCCGTGCAAATTAATAACAGCTGGTTCAGTCCCAACGGATGGCCTACAAAAAGGTCTCATTGCCAAGGTGTCACACAAGACACATCTCATGATGGGTAAAAGCAAAGAGCTGTCTCAAGACCTTCACAACCTAATTGTTCCAACACATAATGATGGCATTGGTTATAGGCACCATTCTAAGCTTCTGAATGTTCCAGTGAGCACTGTTGGGGCCATAATACGGAAGTGGAATATAATATATTATGATTATATTGTCCATTATATTTGCTTCTTATTCATTAAATCCAGGCAATTGGTTGATGAAAAATTGATTAAAATTAAGATACAATTGATACAAAACGAAATTCACTTTAAAGAAAGGCTTTCTACAAAACAAAACTTAATGAAGTGGTCAAAATCATGTCTGAACCACTCCATGTCTCATATAGCGCATCCTATCTTACTCGTGCTGTTCACTTTTCATAAATCAACATAAATGGAAAAAAATAACATAATATTTTAACAAATATGAAACTAAATGCGCTTATTTAATGGCTACAACAGTATATTAAGCCCAGTATATTAAGCCTATAGTACAGACTCTATTTGTACAAATTGCTGCACATTCATTTAATTCTGAATTTTGCACACACAAGTTGAAAGGCATTTGTTCAAATCAAGTTCACGGATAATTGTGCGTGCATTTATTAATCATTATGATACTAAAATCATAACAAAGTGGGCTATGCTATGTACAAAAAAAATCAGATGAGCCCAGAACGCAATTACACGTTAAGTATTTTCCCCCCATAGAAAACCATTATAAGAATGCTTAATGTGGCTTATTGCAGATTAGAATGTCCCCTTATTATGTCGAAATAACGAGATATTATGCCGATACTGCTGTGTCCACCATGGTCTCGACATTCTTAGTCAGCGGAAACGATTTTTGCTTGTTTGGGATCTGACTGGCCAGCGTATTTGAAAAAGTTAAACAAACTTTGCTGTCTTTTTGACATTTTTCTCCTGAGTGAAATGATCGAGGCTAACAGCAATCTCAACTAGCACAACAAGCGCGCAAGTCATGTGTCACCCATGTTCACATGTTCCGGCGTGTTCCGGCTCAAATTAAGCTCTGTGTGACACCCTTTTAAAATGTGAAAATCCTATTAATTTTGCTTTATTGATTTGAATGTTCTTTAATATTTTCTTTAATTTCAGTTTATTATTTAGCTTGGATTATTTTAATACATAAAATTAATAATTCATTGGGAGCATACGAATTGGATTACCACAAATGATCCGTGCTGAATTCGTCTGGTCTGACTCAGTTCATCATTGATTGGGAGAGTTCAAACTTACTGGCTGTGGAAATCAGTGGGCGTGTCTCATTATACTATAAGCAAAACAGCGTAAAATAGCGCGCGCTCTGTGCAACCAAAACGGCATTTTTTTCGGCGTCATATGGCGAGATGAACGGCGTAAAAAGCGGCGCTTTCCATGCACACTAAAAATACGGCGTCATTGACGTATTTCGCGCGTCTTTTACGGCGTTTGTAATTACAACGGCGTATTTTACGGCGTCCAATACGGTTTAAAACGCCGTATTTGACGGCGTTTGGCTTTAAACGCGATTAATCTATGGTGTATTTCTGAGCCTCTTGGCTTGCCATAAAATCATTCGTGCCTGACGCGCTATTCGCGTCCGGTGTGAACGCACCATAAAACGATACCAAACTTGTGATGAGGGGAAGCACCAGTCGTCGAGAAGCGAGCAGAGAAAAACAGCACTTTTCATGGACAAGGGAAACGTACTCCTCTCAGAAAACAAACAAATAAAGATACTTTTAGATGTTTAATAGCTATTTGGAGCTTTTGGGATCACTAGACAAGGACTTATTGAACTCATTATGGAGAAAACCTCAAATTCGACCAAAACGTATATTTTTCACTTGTTTCGCTTGTAGCTTGTAAATAGCCTGTGCGCATTCCGACTCATTTTGCCAGCAAGGTTCACATACATATTTTAACATGTATCAGAGAGGTATCTCTCGTCTGTATCTTTCGCTCATATCTCTGGTCATCAAAATGATTCGTTCAGATTGGTTCACTGATTCGTTCAGTGACAATTTCTTCATATTATATAAATACTCCAAAAGAGTGTCTTTTGTGCTATATCTTCAGTCAACAAACGTACGCTGTTACAAAAAAAATGATTTGGCTTTGTTAAAATGTGTGCCTAAATTAATAAAATAAGTCTAAATAAGTGGTTCAGATGACCAAAACTCAAGGTTTTCTTGCATAATTAACATTTTAATTGTTTGGCCAGACATTCACATTCATAAATGTGTCATTCTATGGAAATGTCAATTTTTCTGTCCCTAGCCTTTACAGAAATATTACACTTAAAAAAACACTTTAGGGTTACAATTTCTTTACATTTTAAAATAAAACAATATGTTATTTGAACAATTACACCTTCTTGAGCCATCAATGTGGCAATATTTTATTTTTATTAATTCTATAGAATTCCAAGCACCACAGAAATGCTCGTCCCCACAGTCATGTACAGAGGGAAAATGCTTTATTTTGAGGTCAATAACAGGTTTTTACACCATTTAAAATACAATAATGTATACATAACTATTAAATATATTATGTAATTGATATAAAAAAAACAAAATACTTCGAATATAAACAATCGTATGTGCACAGTACCTATAACTGCGCTTTGCATCCACTTTCTGCTGATTGCTGAACGAGATTGGTCATTTAGCATGTGAGTCAATCTACCCAGTAGGCTACTCTCATTCATTTCATTCACGAACGAAATGTACCAGTTTGTTCAATTCGTTCACAAACGAGATCTCTCTCTCGTTCAGACTCAAAACAGAGCGATCTCTGTCAGTGATGGGTGTATTCGTTCAGTAGATCCAACCAATTACATGCCCCTCTTCACAGCCGAGCTGTGCTATTTAAAAATAAAAAATAAATAAAATGCTTTTTTATTTTATAATAAAAATAAAAATGCTATTTGCTGACGTTACGCAAATGAGACCTAACCAATGCTGTCATATTTTTTGTACGTTTTACAGTTTTTAGAGAAGTGCATGACATGAATAAAACATAATTAATTAATTTTTGATAATACAAAATGAACACAAAACACCAGTGCTTACAGTACTGTACAGCAGCTAGTCAAGTAAATTGTTCAAAGTGCAAAATACCACAAAACTAAGACTAAAACACACAAATAAAATATAAGAAAAACAGGTAAAGAGAAGTGTAAATTTAAATCAAGTAAACAGTCAAACTCCCACCCACTTAGCTCAAACCAAGTAAAAAATGACAATGTTAATTTGTCTTTGTTACATTTAACATTAGCTTGCATTATTAAACTGTTTTCATTACAATGGTAAAGTGTAAATTTCTTTCTTTGATGCAAATATGCCAACTACACTGGCCTAGCTCTATCTGTTCGCCATCATTATCATTCAAACAACTGGTTATTTTCGTTCACGAACGACATGTACCAGTTCGTTCAACTCATTCACGAACGAGAAGATCTCTCTAACGTTCAGACTCAAAAGCAACTCGGTCACTGTCAGTGAAGGGCGTATTCGTTCACTACATTCAACAAATCACATGCTCCATCACATCTCATACTCGAAGGCTATTGGCTCAAGGTTTAGTCATTCTTTGACAGGTTGAAAAGGTTCACTGAACTGCGCATGCGCTGCTGCTTGTACTAATTTATTTACCAAGTACTTTTCTAATATATTGCGCTGAACACGTGGAAACTGTATCAATAACAGTGCATGTATACAATGTATACATTAGCCGAGCTCTAGAGTGAATGATCTGATGTAACATAAACGTTGGTAAAACAAATATTTCCTCAAAGTAGTGAGAACGACAGACAATCTGCATTAATAGACACAGTTATAGGTAATCGTGTCCCACAGCTGATCAGCAGAAGTATTTCAGTAAGACAGTAATAACATAACATGAGTTAGCCAGTTAGCAGGAGACCTACACAATATAAAACTCAAAACGAAGTATTTTGAACACCATCTTTCAAGAGCAAGTGGTTTGTGAATCCTGTATTGAAATTTGAGATTTGAGAAGCAGTCGTCAGTGAAATAAAGGGAACACAGCAAAAGTTTAGGAATATACTGCTGTGATATCGTGGTAAAGATGAACTTTAACCACTGATTCTTCACATGCTCATCCTTGGGCAGTGAAAAAAAACTCACTGGCTTTGCCTTCACATTATAGAGCACAGCGCCGTCTTCTCGACATGATGCTGTCCAGTATCCACAGGAATCAGCTGTTGGTTTGACGTTAAAGTTTTCCCTGGTGTCGGCGTGCAATAAGTGGGCAGGCAATAAGCTAATGTTTCGTCTTGACGTCACAACGAAACAGCTTATGACTCGTTTGAAAAACAATTAATTTCACTGAATCAGAGTCGACTCATACTTTTGAAAGACAATAACTTTATATACGGTGCACTTTCAGATTTAAAACTTTGCAGGATGTTTTCATTCACTTAGAGCTATGTTACACACTACATGAAAGGTCATTTTCAAAAATCCATAATAGGGGCCCTTTAAATAATATTAAATATACACGCCTCTGTTACTATATTGCAATAGTTTATTATTCATCATGAACTAATATTCAAAGTTTACCATGCATCATCTCAGAAATAAAGCAGGCATCATTATTTCTCTGAGTTATGATGCGTGTATTCTATTTCCTGATTGAGCAACAGTCAGTCTATTTCAGACTTTTCAAGACCGCAAATTCTATGCCATTTTACTAGAATTAGTTTCCATATGAGTAAAGTGTTATGTATATGTTGTTTGTAAGTGAAACAGGTCAATTTGGCTCAAAGGGAATCATTTATTAACTTGAAGGGAATTTTGAAAAAATCACTATTTTTTTTCAGCAGCAATATATGCACTTTATAAGACATGACCATCAATCATTAATTTAACCCTTCTATTGTTGCTTAGAAGGGTTAGGGTTGTGGTGTTGAAGGGTTGTGCCATCTCCAAAGCAATTTGTCATTAAACTACATAACTTGCAAGCGTTCGTTGTTTTAAAAGCTGTGGAGTTCGTTGGTTAGCTCATACTGGATAGCAACCAATTTATTTATGCTCCTGGATTGTTGATTTGGAATTTGAGTGGAATTCTGCCTCTTGATAAGTTTTTTTTTTTTTTTTTTTTTTGCAACATATTTTTATTGAAAACTGAATCGAGTTACATAGAATTGACAACTTTTACAATTTAGATTTTAAACAAAATAACAGAAAACAAGAAAAAAAAAAGACATAACCAAACCACCCCACCCCACCCCACCCCGGCTTACTTAAAATCATATACAAATATAAAATATAACAGGACTTAGTCTGGTAAGACTTGCAAGTCTGCAAAATATGATAGAAAAGGCTGCCAGATATAAAAAAACTTGTCAGTATTTCCTTTCATTGCGTACTTGATTTTCTCAAGTTTTAAGAAATGCATAGCATCAGTAAGCCACTGTGAAACTGATGGAGGATTTGGAGATTTCCACTGTAAGAGAATTCGACGTCTGGCCAATAAAGATGTGAATTTGAGAATTTCTTTCTGTGCCCAATTAAATCGATCTGATTTGTCTGGGGTCCCAAAAATAGCAATTAAGGGGCAAGGTTGAAGGTGTATTCCTATTATAGTTGAAATTATGTTGAAGAAACCAGACCAAAAGTCGTGTAACCGTGGACAAAGAAAAAACATGTGGCTCAAATGACAACATGGGTTAAGACATCGTTCACATTTATCTTCTACTCCAGGGAAAATTGCAGATAATCTTGCTTTGGAGAAATGGACCCTGTGTACAACCTTGAAATGAATCAGTACAAGACGTGCACAAGATGATACAGTACTCAGTCTATCAATGACCTCTTGCCACCACTCCTCACTGAATTGTTGTCCCAGTTCCTCCTCCCAAGCAGTCTTTGTTTTTGAGTTTGAGTAGTTACAAAGATCCAGAATACAATTATAAATTTCTGAGACAATCCCTCTTTGTTGTGGCTTAAAGTCAAGCAATCTATCCCATGGTTGTTGAGGAGGTAAGAAGGGAAAATTAGAAAAACTTTTTGAAACAAAGTGCCGAACTTGAAGGTACCTAAAAAAATGGTTCACAGGTAATCCATACAATGATGACACATTGGTAAAACTTCCAAAGATACCATTGGAATACAAATCAGCGAAACAACGTATACCTTTGCTATGCCATATTAAAAAAGTTGAATCAAGAGATGAGGGAGGGAACAAATGATTCCTACACAGTGGACCAACTGGATGCCTCTTGATAAGTTTGAAGGAGTCGGTCTTATTCGCTCTCAGTTACTACATGTTGAATTAATCATTAATTTAACTAACATTTAAATCATTAACTGCTTCAAAAATCATTATGTTAATTAAATCATTTATGGTTTGCATACTTTACAAATAAAAGCAACACTACAACACAACAGTACAATGCTTTCCCATTTGTAAAACATATGCTTATGTACTAGGGAATACCAATGTTACGACGCGGTGGCTTCACTTTTTATGATTTCATGAGAAATCCAGTTCTCTGTATAGATCAGTGGTTCAGACATCACTCATTTTACCACAATATTCCATGAGAAGTCTGGATATGGAAGACTACTGTATTTTGGAAGAAGAAGAAGAGGTTCTAGAAGAGGTTCTGTTCTTATTTCATCAATCTGTGTCTTTTAGAGAGAAATGTCAAAGGCAGTTGTTTTAATCTGTTACTACTCTTGAACATTCTGTCACAGGAAAGAAATGGAAGAGAGCCAAAACTTTTCAAACACCATCTGTCAAATATTCAAACAAACACAGAATGTTTTTGATCTTCTGTTTGTCTGTCTGTCTTTCTGTCTGACTGCATAACAGTAGTCATCTTGAACTCTAAGCTTTTAAAACTACTTTAAACTTTTAGGCTTGGCTTTCTCAAGGTAAAATCAGAGTTTAAAATCTTTTTTCTATTTTGTCCTCATTAATGATTTTAGTCATTTTATAATCCTGATCCATAGGAAAATCATTTCACTGTCTCCAGAGGCAGTATATGGAAGGAAAAAAAGCATCAGTATTTATCAGCATTTACTGAAAATGCAAATATATTCTTTTAAAACACTGTTTATTGTAAACAAATTCCATTGTGGTTCATGAGTTTCAGAGGTTAAATTGATGCCATGAAGTCACTCAACTCCCCTCGTCTTATTCTTGTCCAGGTCAGGCAGCGGTACTGGAAGTGCTTCAGATGTCTTGCTGTGGACTCAAACCCAAAGACATCAAAAGTGTCCCAAGAAAAACACTGCAACATCACGTTAAACCTTGAACGCGTGAACCAAAATACCAACACAAATGCATAAAGGATGGTCAAAATTTGAAATTAATGGTTAAAAAAAAATAAAAATAATGATTAATGATAAATAAATAATCAAGCATGAATGTGTGTAGTATGAATGCAAACTGAATGTTCTACATCTGCTGCCATTTTAGCATTATCATGTGAGTTATAGAGCGCGTTGTGTGATTACCATTCACAAATCTTCTCCCATATGGATAGAAAAATGTTTATTGGTTGTGAACTTCAAAATCTTGGCAGAAGCTGTAGGTCATCCAGGTACTTTTGTTTTTTGTCTAATGTTATATGAATACTGTGATTTCAGACATATTAATAATTTCACTTCTTTTCACCTACTATAGTAGTGATTCTTCAATTGGTGCCAACAGGGATCCGACTAAGCTCCACAAAGTGTCTGTTGTCATCAGTTGGTTCAGTGTGAATTGGCCTACAGTCTCAGATTCTTTATGAAAATAATTTTAAAACATTCAAGTTTCTTAATATTACAGCTGTCAATACTAGTGATGTAAATTAAATAACTCTAATTTAAGCACTTAAGATTTTTTTGGTGGAAGGCAAAGGTATGTTTACAGACTGACTCTTAATAGTTTTTGTTTATTTGATATAAAAGCTGAATATGGAATAAATGCTTGCAAAATACAAAAACAAAAAAGGACTTCATGCCTACATGGTAAATGGAAATCTTAAATGACTTTACATTGTATAGTCTTATATTGCATGTTTCAGCTCAAATAATTAATGAAACTGTCAAACTTCAATTATATTTAACTGTAACTATTATTTTTTTTATATTTATAGTTATATATATATATTTTTTTTTTGTCAAGCTCAGAAAGCCTTCATTAGATGATCATTCCTCTGTGAAAACATGTTATACGAGTGTCTTCTTTTATAGCTGTTAATACTATAGATGTAAAGCTTATAAACTATTTTATTCAGTCTTTTTTAAAACTTTTTCTTGATGGAGGGTGAAAGGCATATTTTGACTTATTCCTCTGAATAATCAAACTTAAATATTTGTAAATAAAAATAAAAGGCTAAAAACTATTTCATGTGTGCATGGTGGAGGGATATAAATGAATTTACATTGAATGGAATCATGGTTCTATTTCACTGTTACAGACCGCCAGAGACGGTCAAACATAGTGGAAGGAGTCGCGTCTCGCGAGCCATATCGAGAATCTCGTATTGATTTGTCACCTGTGACCCTGACCGATGACGTGTTGGAAGCTATATCCGCTTCATTCGCGTCACGGTCGTTCTCTTTGTCATTCTCGCGAAGAGATCTCGCTCGAGCGTGCACAGCGTTTTTGGTGAGCAACTGCTCCCCGTTACGGCTGTGTCTCGGGAGAAATATTTGGTTCATTCAGACTGCGTGTAGCATTGTTTATTGCCTAAACAGGGTTTGTTTGGAAACGATCACTACTAACAGTGTTGAGGTGAGTACTCATGTGAACTTAATGGTTAACCAGGGTTCATTCAGACTGCGTGTAGCATTGTTATTGTCTAATGACTGCTATGTGTATGCTCATTGGTTAACCAGGGTGATACATTGACAAGGCTTATCGTAGCAACTGCAAAGCCTTTTTTGTTTTGAGTGGCTGTTGTCTTTCTGCCTGTATTGTGATTATAATCCCATTGGTTGACCAGGGATTTTTTCCAACTACTGGTCTGGAGGTTATGGCAGCTTCATGTTCCATCTGCTCAGGTCCAATGGATCTCATGGATGCTCATATGCAATGTCCCACTTGCCTGGGCATTGATCATCTTCGAGAGGCTTTGGTAGACCCGTGTCCTGAATGTGGTTTGATGTCCTTGGAGATGAGACGACATCGGCTGGCTGAATTAGATCCTGAATTTCAGGGTTCTGCTCCATCAGTTGGGGCAGCGTCACATGTGAGTAGCAAGCGTGTGGCCAGCAAGCGTGTGGCCAGTGGGACTGGAAGGCCTTCGAAGAAGATGAGAACCTCTTCGGAGTCTAGTACGTTGACCCAGCAAGTGGCTGAGCTTGCGAACGCTGTTCAGGGTATTAAGGCCTTATTATCTGTACCCTCTACCCGTCAGAATATGAGTGAGGGGAATATGGGTGTCTTAGCTCCTCCCTTGCCCAGGTGTGAGCCGGCGTCCAGCTTTTCCAGAAGAGAATCGGACACCTTATCTATTGCGGCCTCTGACTCCTTAGACCGGGAGGAACAGGATTATTATACGCCCATACAGGAGACCATACCCTCACATTCCGAGTTCCAGCGTTCTCATAGTGATGAGGGTTCTAGCCTTCAGGATGCGCCTTCTTCAGTGGTTTTCTCTCTGCAGGACACACTCAAGATGGCGCTTGCCAAGCGGAATTTGGATCCTCCATGTCCTGGGCCAGGCCAGTCAAACCTCTTGCGTCGCTCAGTTTCCCGTCAAGAGGATTTCCTAATGCCGAGTTGTCCGGACTTCACAGATGTTGTCTCTTCTGCGTTTCGGTCAGCTCCTTTATCCAGACCTGATCGTGTGGCTCGTACACTAGCAGCAATGGCTGAGGCTGAGGGGAAGGGCCTTGGTAACATGCCTCCAGTTGAGCCATGCGTTTCTTCACTGATAGTGTCACCAGATGAGGCTCTTAGACAGAACCTTCGCTGTCCTAACCCAGAGTGTAGACGCACAGATGATCTATTGGTGAGGATTTATAATACTGTCTCAGGCTTGAGTCGTGTGGGGAATTCCATGGCTCATCTTCTGTTGGCACTTCATTCCGCTTTGAGTACTAATCCACCGGATGGTACTGCATCAGAGTTACTTGAGGCCTCCTTACAGGCCTTGGGTTCAATCGCTTTCTCTAGCGGAAAGGCTCTTGGGCTTACAACACAGGCTAGGCGACAGGTTTGGCTGGCACAGTCTAAACTTCCAGAGGTTTGCCGTAACAATCTTCGTCAACTACCACTGGTACCTGGGCATGTTTTTGGTCCAGCCGCCCAAGAAGCTCTTGAGCGCAGAGTTCGTGCAGTGGAATCTCGGTCCCAGCACTTTGAGCGCAGTGTGAGTTATGGACCGCCTTCACATCGAATGCCTGTTCGTCAGGCAAATCCACTCCAGCACAGGCAGGGACAGTCTTACAGCAGGCCTGTACAGCAGGCAACTCGACCTGGGTATGACTCAAGAAGGGAGGCATCCCGTGCTCGTAGACCACCTGCTCGCCCTGTGGCAACTCATCGTCGCCCCCCCAGGGATAAGGGAACCGCTCCTCATCGTCGGTGATGGTCCAGGGTCTGTGATGGGACACTTTTCAACCTCTCAACTACAGCTTTGGAGAGGGATTACAGACAACAAGTGGCTCATCGACACACTCGACAAGGGCTACTGTCTTCAGTTCCGTCACAGACCCCAATTATGTACACACACTCGGCCCACAGTGGTTCGGGACCCTCGTCAAGCTCTTGCTCTATCTCTCGAGGTCCAGAAGCTACTGGAAAAGGGTGCGATAGAGCTAGTAAACCCCCAGGTCCATCCAGAGGGGTTTTATTCAAAGTACTTCCTAGTTCGCAAGAAAGATGGGAGTTTCAGGCCAATCTTGGTTCTCAGACGCTTGAACAGGAGTCTCAAACACCTTCCTTTCCGCATGTTGCGTGTCAAGGATGTCCTACAAGTAGTCGAACCCGGCATGTGGTTTACGTCTGTGGATCTGAAGGATGCCTATTTCCATATCCCCATTGCACCTCATCACAGACGGTTTCTTCGGTTCACATTCCAGGACAAGACATACCAATATCGAGTCCTGCCATTTGGCCTCTCCCTCTCTCCCCGCGTGTTCACACGATGTATGCAAGCGGCACTAGAACCTCTACAACGGGAGGGCATGTTGATTCTCCCTTACCTGGACGATTGGCTGCTTTGTGCCAGATCACCTCAGCAAGTGGCCAACAACACACAGTGCCTACTGGAGCATGTTACTGCTCTAGGACTGAGGGTAAACCTAGAAAAAAGCTGCCTTACTCCATGCCAGTCAATATGCTTTCTGGGTTTGCAGCTGGACTCCAGAGTAATGAGGGCTACCCTCACAGCACGCAGGACGCAGGCTATACGGGGAGCCATAGCGAGGTTCCAGGTTCAGCGCAAGCTACCTTATCTCCACTTCCTACGGTTAGCGGGCCTTCTCACGGCAGCCTCATCAGCCATTCACTTGGGGCTTTTACACCTTCGTCCCTTTCAGCGTTGGTTGATAGCCAGACGGTTGTCAGCGGTTCACAACCGTCATGTCCTTGTTTTGGTGACAACCAGTTGTTCTGTCTCCCTGAGGCTTTGGAGACGGGAACAATTTCTACAAGGGGGTGTACCGATGGGACCACCCCCATCACGCAGAGAAGTGGTGACAACAGATGCCTCTCTCTCCGGATGGGGAGGGCTGTGGCAACACCGGGGTGTTCAAGGGAGCTGGACCTTGCAGCAGATGTCATCTCACATCAACATCCTGGAGCTGCGGGCAGTGCTTTTCACCCTAAGGCACTTCAGACAGGAGTTGTCAGGGAAGCACATCCTGGTGCGGACCGACAATACCACAGTGGTGTTTTTAATCAATCACCAAGGGGGCACGAGGTCTCTACCCTGCCTTCGTCTTTCACGAGTGCTGCTGTTGTGGGCAGACCAGCACTTCCTGTCGATCAGGGCAGCACACATTCCCGGTCACTGCAACAATGTGGCAGACTCACTCTCTCGATCGGGTCCGAAGCCAGGGGACTGGTGTCTGCACAAGGCGGTAGTTCAGTCAATTTGGGGACTTTATGGGACCGCAGCAGTCGACCTCTTTGCCAGCAGAGAGACGACACATTGTCCGCTCTGGTTCACAGAACAGGAGGAGCAGGGATCACTAGGTCAGGATGCCCTGGCACACAACTGGCCGGACCTCCTCCTCTATGCCTTTCCTCCAATTCCACTTCTTTGGCCTGTGCTGAGGCGTGTGCAGGAGAGACAACACAGGCTTATTCTAGTGGCACCCTGCTGGCCAGCAAGACCGTGGTTCAGTCTGCTGCTGACCCTTACGACCGGTCCACCACAACCATTGCCAGTTCGGAGGGACCTACTATCACAGATGAACGGGGAGCTTTGGCACCCCTCACCGAACAAATTGAACCTATGTGTATGGCCCCTGGGGTTGAGCAGGAGCTCTCACAGTGCTCCGCAGATGTGAGAAACACTGTCATGAATGCAAGAGCCCCATCAACACGTCGCACTTATGCCAGTAAATGGAAGATTTTTGTTTCATGGTGTACAGATCGGTCTGTCAACCCAGTCACTTGTTCCATCAGTTCAGTGTTGGAGTTCTTACAGCATTTATTAGACACTGGGCGGTCCCCAGCAACTCTAAGGGTATTTGTGGCAGCCTTGTCAGCACATCGGAATCCTTTGGGGGGGATATCGATTGGTGCAGAGAAATTGGTGGCGGCTTTCCTTAAGGGAGCAGTACGTCTTAATCCACCGGCACGGATAATGCATACTCAGTGGGATCTTCAAATGGTGCTTAACAGCCTGCGGTTACCGCCTTATGAACCACTTGAACAAGCTGATATTAAGAGTCTCTCGATGAAGACTGCTTTTCTCTTGGCTATAACATCAACTAGAAGAGTAGGTGAGCTTCATGCCCTCTCAGTGAGTCCACAATGCCTTAGATGGGGGCCCGAGTACAATCAGGCTACACTCTGGCCGAATCCAGCTTTCCGACCTAAGGTGTTGTCTGATCGCTTTGTGAATCAACCCATTCAGCTTGCAGCGTTTAATCAGGAGGCTTCCCAGACAGCTGTGTGTCCAGTGAGAGCATTGCGACAGTATGTGTTGAAAACTGCTTCGTGGCGCACTACTGATCAGCTGTTTGTCCGTTTTGATGCCTGTCAGAGAGGCTCACCCTTGTCGAAGCAAAGGTTGTCTCATTGGGTGGTGGATACCATTGTACAGGCATATGAGTCGGCTGGTCAGACAGTTCCAACGTCTATTAAATGCCATTCAACTCGGTCAGTTGCTACTTCCTGGGCAGCTCTACGTGGGGTGCCCCTTTCCGAAATATGTGCAGCAGCTACATGGATGTCACCTTGCACGTTCATAAGATTCTACAGGATCAATGTGGCCCCTATTCCTTTGATCAGTTCTGCTGTGTTAGTGGACAGTATCTAGGTGGGTGGCCCTCGTGACTTGGTTGTATTCGTCTTCCACTATGTTTGACCGTCTCTGGCGGTCTGTAACAGTGAAATAGAACGCCGGTTACTGGTGTAACCTTGGTTCTATGAATAGTGGAAGACCGCCAGAGTCTCTGGTCACTCGGACTGAGAGAATGACTTCAGAGAACGACCGTGACGCGAATGAAGCGGATATAGCTTCCAACACGTCATCGGTCAGGGTCACAGGTGACAAATCAATACGAGATTCTCGATATGGCTCGCGAGACGCGACTCCTTCCACTATGTTTGACCGTCTCTGGCGGTCTTCCACTATTCATAGAACCAAGGTTACACCAGTAACCGGCGTTGTTAAGTTATGAATTTGTTACTCTTGCACAATTATATTTTGTTTTTCGAGCTTGCTGTTTCTTCAGTAAGGACCCATTCTAGAGTATATTACTTTAAATATTCATATGCCTGATACAAAATATGTAATTTTTGTTACAAAATATCTTAATAAAAAAAACAATAAACAATAATATAAAAATTGTTTTAAACATGTTTTTTCAGGTTCCACAAAATAACAAAGCTCCAGTGACTCTGATTTGAGAGGAATACCCTAGAAATATGAAATACTAAATCAAGACTTTAATAATCTTGCAACATTAATAACCAGCTTGTTTTTTTTTTTCATTTTTTGTTTTGTTTTACAACAGTAGTCAATAATCTGCGTTTGAGGGATAGATGAGACTTGAAATGTCCAACTTATTGAGGAAGTTAAGAAGGGAATGTTGGGATTAGTCATGACAGAAAATAGCCTTGCAGAAAGAAAATATATTTAATATTTATGTTCAGTATTGATTGTTATTCAATTTTAATGTATAATTAATATATTGTATTGAATAATACATAAGGAATTTTCTCTTTTCATATATTTAATATATGTGACACTACTTTTATACACTGTAAATGAAAAGTAATTAGTTGAGTTTACTTAGAAATCTTGTGGAAACAGATTGCCTTAAATTTCTCAAGCATATTTTACTCAAGTTGTAAGCTGTTAGTACAAAGACATAAAAAAGAGTGTCGGGACAGCATTAGACTGTGCATTTAAATTGCAAATACGTTGTGTGCAAAAACTTAACTAAAAAACATCAACTAAACAAGTAAATTAATAGACATTACTGCAATACAGTTACTGCCTTTAACCCTCTGGGGTCTAAGGTGTTTTTGGGGTCCTTGAGATGTTCTGACATGCCCTGACATTTGTGCTTTTTTCAGTTGCTTATAAACATATTAATGGCAAAGGTATAATTACACTCTATTTAGCACAAACAGGGCTACCATAATATGTGAGCAACATGTATGTGCATGTTTGTATTTTTGAGAGAATAATGTTTGTGCATGGTTATTGAAAAAACAAAAAACTAAAGTTTCTGAAATAAGGCCACAAAACACATACTAAATATGTGTCCACAAGACTTTTGACTAATGGATGTTGTCGCCTAGAGTTCTTCAAAATGATCTGAAAATCATCCTGCCTAATCATTCAAATAAAACAATTGATTTAAATTTTGCAAGACACTTTCTGTTTGGAAAGGCAATATGCGAGTGGGCGTCAACGATCCAACACCGTCATGCATATTTAGTGGTTTGCACCTGAGGAGACAATGGGACCCGCATACTTAATGAGCCATTCATTCAGGTGTGTCACTGAGCCACAAAAAAGAATGCAAGAGCAATATGTATATATATATATATATATATATATATATATATATATATATATATATATATATACACTGCTCAAAAAAATAAAGGGAACACTTTTTAATCAGAGAATAGCATCAAGTCAGTTAAACTCCTGGGATATTGATCTGGTCAGTTAAGTAACAGAGGGGGTTGGTAATCAGTTTCAGCTGCTTTAGTGTTAATGACATTAACCCTCTGAGGTCTGAGCTGTTTTCTGGGCCCTGGAGGTGTTCTGACATGCTCTGACATTTCTGGTTATTTCTGTTACTTGTGACATTTTCATGGCTAAAGTCTAATTACACTGTATTCAGCACAAACTCTGCTACAATAATATATCAGCACCATGTATGTAAAAGTTTGTAGTTTTGAGATAATGACATTTATGCGTGGTTTGTGAAAATACAAAAAAAAATTCTCACTGAAATAAGGCCATGAAACCCATACTGATTATTTCTTCACAAGACTTTTGGAAATTGTATCACGTAGCCTAGAATATTTGCTCTAAAACTATGTGAAAATCACCCTGACTGCTCATTCAGAGAAGACGATATATTGATTAAAAAATTTTACGACGTGTTTTGTGTGAAAAAGCTCTATGCTGGAGCTCATTAATATGTATTGTTTTCACACCTGAGAAAGACAAAGACCCTCCCCTAACGGCCCTATTAGGAGCTATCAGGCCCTGTCATTCTGAGCAACCTTGCACAATACTGTAAATGAGGAGATTTAAAAAAGAATGGCTTTTAAATTGTTTGGATTTATTTACAACACAACATAGTCCAAAGATACACAACACATGCCAAAAAAGCACTTATTGAAAACAATGATCCAAAGACAGAGACCTTTGTGCCATTCCTAAAAACATTGTACATACCTTTCATTTCCAAGGTGTTTGATTTTCACTTTACCATGTTCATGTACAGAGACTCATGTGAATGTTGAAGTCCTCAGTAGCATCTGGGCCCTGAAAAAAAAAAAGTGTACATACTGATATCAAGAGAAAGGCCTGCACGATTTTGGGAATAAATTTTAGATTTTTCTGGTTAAAATTGCTTTTTAAAATTCACAGAATACACACACACACACACACACACACACACACACAAATGTTTCCAACAATATAATATAATGAACACCAGGTTTGTTGTGCCTTGTAGGCATAAGCTATACACAGGCAACAACTAAGCTAAACTAAGAGAAAAATATATTGATTATCATGTTACTTCAAATGTTTCCATTCGTTATGATATGAAATGAGATAATAGTAAAAACATGAAGCCGTTTGCTTTTCAAATGCGATCGCGATCCAAAATATGATACATTCAAACGTGATCGCGCTGCAAAATATGATACATTCAAACACGATTGCGCTGCAAAATATGATACATTCAAACGCGATCACGCTCCAAAATATGATACATTCAAACGCGATCGCGCTCAAATATAAAACATTATGGTTACCATATACATATCTATGTTTGAGCAGATATCCACAAACACAGTAACCGTAAGCACGGGTCTAAATATTATAATATTCACCATATATCTAGCAACAGTTCAACTGCAATGTGAAATTTATGCAACAATAGCAAACTAATATGTAAGAATTTCTTACCTTACATCTTTCTTGTCTTCAAATCACGTTCTTCTTCTTCTGATGTAAATCCAATGTAAGCTCAGCTCAGGAAGTGTTTTGGTGTTTGTTGTTGAGGTAATGAGCGCGATCGCGTTCCATGTGGAGATTTGCATGTGAATCTCTTTTGCGCGAGTGGGCGTGGCTAAATTAAAAATAATTAGGAAGCGTTTGAGAAGCTGGACATCTTGTTGGTTTTATACAAATTACTTAAACAGAGAATATTTGTTTTCGTTTTGAATCCGATCATTTAAAAGTACACACTTAAATGTTTATAAAGGTATATGGCTCATAAATGTGTGACAAGTATTCGCTGAGTTTTGTTTCAGTTTATAGACCTGCTCAAGAAAAAAAAGTTCACCGTGACGGAGAGGCAGAACGCACACCCTGTTTATTTTCTTTATTTTACAAAAGCACAATGTTTTGATTTGATTGTAAGTGGACACATACAAAAGTAGAAATATCACAGATTCTTTTTTTATATTTCTTTTTTCTGTATGACCATAAATGACGTAATTTAAGTTTATAGTTCTACAATGTGGAGAAAATCCAGCAAAACGCGCCGGCGCGTTTGCCGACCTCAGAGGGTTAACAGCAGGTGCACTAGATGGGCAACAGTGAGACAACCCCCAAAACAGGAATGGTTTTACAGGTGGAGGCCACTGACATTTTTTCCCTACTCATCTTTTCAGACTGTTTTTCACCAGTTTCGCATTTGGCGAACTACTGGTAGTGTCACTACTGGTAGCGTGAGGCGATACCTGGACCCTACAGAGGTTGCGCAGGCAGTCCAGCTCCTTCAGGATGGCTCATCAATACGTGCCATTGCCAGAAGGTTTGCTGTGTCTCCCAGCACAGTCTCAAGAGCATGGAGGAGATACCAGGAAGACAGACAGCTACTCTAGGAGAGCTGGACAGGGCCGTAGAAGGTCCTTAACCCATCAGCAGGACCGGTATCTGCTCCTTTGTGCGAGGAGGAACATGATGAGCACTGCCAGAGCTCTACAAAATGACCTCCAGCAGGCCAATAGTGTGAATGTCTCTGACCAAACAATCAGAAACAGACTTCATGAGGGTGGTCTGAGGGCCCGACGTCCTCGAGTGGGCCCTGTGCTCACTGCCCAGCACCGATTGGCATTTCCCATTGAACACCAGAATTGGCAGGTCCCCCACTGGTGCCCTGTGGTTTTCACAAATGAGAGCAGGTTCACCCTGAGCACGTGACAGACAGGAAAGGGTCTGGAGAAGCCGTGGAGAATGTTATGCTGCCTGTAACATCGTTCAGCATGACCGGTTTGGTAGTGGGTCAGTGAGGGTCTGGGAGGCATATCCATGGAGGGACGCACAGACCTCTGCAGGCTAGACAATGGCACCCTGACTGCCATTAGGTATCGGGATGAAATCCTTGGATCCATTGTCAGACCCTATGCTGGTGCAGTGGGTCCTGGGTTCCTCCTGGTGCACAACAATGCCCGGCCTCATGTGGCGAGAGCATGCAGGCAGTTCCTCGAGGATGAAGGAATGATACCATTGAAAGGCCACCACGCTCACCTGACCTACATCCAATAGAACACCTCTGGGACATTGTGTTTAGGTCCATCTGACATCACCTGGTTGCACTTCAGACTGTCCAGGAGCTCAGTGATGCGCTGGTCCAGATCTGGGAGGAATTACCCCAGGACACCATCCGTCGTCTCAGTAGGAGCATGTCCCGACGTTGTCAGGCATGCATACAAGCACGTGGGGGCCATACAAACTACTGAGTACCATTTTGAGTTGCTGCAATGAAATTTCAGCAAAATTGACAAGCCTGCTGCATCATTTTTTCACTTAGATTTCCGGGGTGTCTTTGAATTCAATCCTCTGTAGGTTGATTATTTTCATTTCCATCAAACGATGTGGCATCCTTTCGTTCATAACACATTACCCAGTCCATATTAGTATAGATATCCAGCATGATATTTTTCCCCATTGAGATCTGATGTGTTTTCAAAGTGTTCCTTTAATTTTTTTGAGCAGTGTATATATATATATATATATATTCATTCTACCAAATTGGTTCACAGTTGGAAGCATCTCATTTTTTTTTTTTTTTCACAATTTGTGCTTGCAAATTGTATAATATCCAAGGAAAACATGTCTAGTAATTGTGCAGTTAATTCTCATATTTTCAGTTTTGGAATATTTATCCTCTCCCCAAATTTGTCACTAATAAAACACAATAAAAATGATTTAAAGAAAAGGCTTATATTTACCTTTTAATAGTTTGTTTACATCTACCTTGTAAATATATTTTTTTATTAAAAAGGTTACAATTACAACAATAATTTAAGTGTAATCTTTCTTTGTAAAAACTAAAGTATATGTTTTATCATACATATTTCAAAGTTAAGGATTCATTACTTGAATATAGCCTAGGCTACATTGGAACAAACACATAATAACATTATTTGATTACTTTATTTTTGACAAAACATACTATATTTAACATATGAGCAAAAATTGGCAAACAAAAGCTTATTTGAGGTGGCAGATATTTTACAGTAAAAATGTATAATCTATCCAAAACTAGTGAGCAAATCAAGCCGGCGTGATTGTCGACCCCAGGAGGTTAAATAAAGCAACATGCAGCATATATCAATGTTTCTTGTTCTTCTCCTGGACTGAAGCACAGGCTTGTGAAGATGTTTCTAACGGTGGTGATATCTTGAGGAGGAGCAAAAAGAAAAAGATAACTGTACAGATGCCCATTGAGTACCTAGCGATAAGAAAAAGGTATAAGACATGAAGTCTGGTAATGGTAACTTCAGATGGCCATCTGGCATCTCACTTTGTTGTTTGTTGAATAAAGTTAATTCTTCTGAGACCTGGAACTTCGACTCTGAGAAATTCTTTGAGACCCGAACCAAAGACTTTGGGAGAGGGGTCGAGGGGTGACCAGGGAGGGTGTGCTGACAGAGGCCTCACAAAACAAAGGCGCGCCATAAAATAAGGTAAGCAGCTTTTTGCTTATATTTGTTTTGTGTGGCTCCTGGTAAGCTAACGTCTGATTGGTAACTGCCTTAAATAAAAGACTCCACCAAAAAGAACCTTCAAACTAATAAAGAATTAAAAGAAGAAGGTAATTTCCAGGTCTCAAGAAGTGGCGCATGCGTAGTGTATTAAAGCAAGAAGTGCTTGTACGCAAGAAGTGCGTCATTTAAGTAATTTACGCAAGAAGTGCGGTGTTACACAAGAAGTGCGTTATATGCAAGAAGTGCATTATTTAAATATTTATGGAAGAAGTGCGTCATTGCAAGAAGTGCATTATTTTAAATATTTACGCAAGAAGTGCGTTATGTGCAAGAAGTGCATCGAAATTTAAATTTTGTTGGCTGTTTGGCCATTTTCCTGATTACAAGCACTGTGATCCCAGATGGGGAAAACAGCCCATACTGAATTAAAATTGAATATATTAACTTTGTCTCTCCATTTGTTACAATAACAAATAACGAGTAAAAGTGTGTGTGTGAGAATGAAATCCCGGGTGTGTGAATGAACATAGTAACAGACTAAATACATTTGTATTGAGATAAAGAAATAAGGAGGGAGAGAGGCGACAGCAATAGAGAGCTTTATATTTTTTATTTTTGAAGCCTGAAGATAAGATGTAATGTTAAATGTTACAAACTGTTATAAAAGCTTGTGGTATATGGTTTTGTCCGTCTGTAGAATTAACGATGGTGTTGTTGAATTTTTCAAATAAGTGCATTGTTTATTCCTACCTTAGTTACACGTGAGCACGAGTTTTGATTAGTAATATATGTTTTATAGGTGTACATGTGGTAACTGTGACAAAATGCCAACGGAGGTTTAAAACATCTGCAAAGAAATACAAAAAGTACTGTAACACCTCCTGATTAAATAATTTTTTGTTGTGTATAGTTCTTTTGAAATTTTTTTCATCCAAACAATTAAATATAAATACACTTTATTTTCACCATGAATATAGCCTTAAAAGCTGCCATGTTTTGTAAAAGAAATCGTTGCCATGCATTACAATAATTTATTTATTAAAAGTTTAATGTTACATGACTGCACATTAAATTATTACTGCCTCACATCAATGTATAGGTTTATCGACATGGCGACAAACACACTCTACAAACGCAACTCTTCCTCTTCTCCGTGGGAGCGCAACAAGACCACGCCCCCTTTTTTGTGTATTCCTGTGGGCGGAGGTTAGTCAAAAAACTGTTCTAGTGACATTATTAAAGCAGGAAGTAGAGGGATGTAGTCCAAACTGGCCGTTCGCTGTAGGCTTTGAAAGGGGACTTCTGTTAAATAAAATATCTCGCTTGACATTGAACTTTGAGCTTTATAATTTTACAGGTATTATTTATGTATTATTATAATGGGATCACGAAGAACAGGACCTTTAAATCCCAGTTGTGCAGACGGGGCATGTTGTCACACCGTGTTACAATGTGCCCCATTAGAACTATTCTTTTCTACTCTATTCTATTCTATACTTTTATGAATTCTATTGAGAAACCATGAGAAAAAGGAGAATAAAGACTGAGAGTCAAAGTTCAGAAATTATTAATTATTATTGTTTTGTACCATGTTATATAGCTGTGTTTTCCGGTGTGTTCGTTGTCCAACTCAAAAATGACTTTATTTTTAATTATTAAAAATTGCCATTATTTTATATGAAAAAGATAATAATTGTATTTTATTTACAAAATAGTTTAGTTTGTTTTGTGTGTGTATATATATATATATATATATATATATATATATATATTTTTTTTTTTTTATTAGATCGGATGATATTTTAAGCTGTTATATGGTCATGTTACAATGTCCCCCTCACATGTTTACAACACCTATTGTGCATGTTGTCACATTTCAAGTATACACTGTATTAATGAAACAAAACCACACAATTGTACTAGACATGTGGGAAATTAATGTGAGAAAAAATAAATACCAAGTGGATTTACACAAACTGAGAAAGTCAAAAAGTGTTAGATTGTGCCCCGATCTCCCCTACTATGTACAATTACAATAAAGACTAAAGTAAACAAATTTAGATACATTTAAATAAATTAAAATAACAGTTTAAAAATACATGTTTAAAACAATTTTATTTATTTTTCACAATATTATAAAATTTCTATAAAGACATTTATTGTTAAGGTGTGAATAATAAAACAAACACGTGTGTGTTAAACTGCAAGCATACAGTTAGGATGGAAACTATATATTTGTAGCAGGGTGGAATAACTCCACCTATTGGGAGATCGTGCGCATGCGTGTGGCTTATTGGCTGCCCTTGTATGGAGTATAAAAGAAGTGTGTTTTGGCGACCGGATATGCGTCTTGGTATTGCCGTGATGTCATGTCATCTGTTGCCGCCGACGGTTTAGACTGTGTCCTTGTCTTCCGTCTGCTGTGCGCTTGCTGTCTACTTATCACAGGTATGTTCAGCCTCCTTATAAACAAGTATTGATCGTGTTTCGCTGTTATTTGTTCTATTTTTAGTAAATATTTATAGTATGTTATTTACAGAGGTATGTTTCGGATCGAGCGGCTGCATTCCCGCATAGTGTGCGACCATGAATGGTTTGTTTACGATGACCATCCCTGCGGTATGTATAATTATAGCTTTGTTTAGTAATCTCTTTAGTAATCTGTTATTTTCTGTTATTTTACATATTCTTGTTATGCTCTGCAGATCTGAGGGTCCTCCCCGCCTACTCAATGGGATTGAGCGTCAATATTAACTCGTGAAGCGCCTAATTGTGACTACGTTGCTGTTTTGCCTCTACGTTTAGTTTATAGTAACTGTGTGCACGTTGTTGCGGTGTCGTGACGCGCCTGGGTCGGGGCTGGTGCGGCTTGCTGACTGGTCTGTCTTCACCAGCTGCCACCTGCTTGATCTTCTGATTGTGCATCAGCATATTGAGTTTATGAATGTTTTTTGTTTTTCATACTTCATTCTGTGCATTGTAATTTATAATTGCTGAGTCTCAGTGAAGTTGTGCTTTTAATTTCTCTTTGTTTCCTGAAGATAAGTCATTTGTGTTTTGTTTTCGTTTGCTGTGTTATACTTGTCTTCTATAAGTTTGTTTGGTTTATATTTATTTTCTGTGCAGGAGTTGGGGGTACTGGAGTGGGGAGGCTAGCTGTTAGTGTGTGGTGATTACACCTAGTGCCGTGTGTTTTCTTGTATCCAATCCTCACGTGTGTGCAGGCGTGTGTTTGGGTTACTGGGGTTCTTCTGATTGAGGCAGCTAGCCCGTGTCTCCAGGTACCTCCGCTGCTGGTCAACTAGCTCAATTTAAATATAGGTTTGTGGTTGTTATATGTGTCTGATACATATTGTGCACATTACTGTAAAATTGATTCTAAGAATCTTGCTGTGACGTTTTAAATATTTATACTTTCAATGTTGATAAATAAAAGTGTACTTCTCTTTTTCAATATGACTCACGTCTCCTCACCCATCCTTTGATCAACGAACCTGTGCGCCCTTAGGGCTGTTAGTCCCCAGTACTCTGGGGTGGCGTAGTCGACCATTGTTGCCGTTATTGGCGTCTCCTCTGGAGTTGCCCCCCGCCCGCTTGCCACATATTGAAAGAAATAATATAAATGAAAAGAGCCGATAAAGATAAAATCCTAATTGTTGGTGATTTTAATATACATGTAGATAATGAAATTGATGCATTGAGATTGGCATTTAAAGACAATCTGAACTCTATTGGAGTTAGACAACACGTGTCAGGTCCTACTCATTGTCGTAATCATACTCTAGATCTAATATTATCACACGGAATAGATGTTGATGCCGTTGAAATTCTGCAGCAGAGCGATGACATCTCAGATCATTATCTAGTCTCGTGTAAACTTCATTTAGCCAAAGCTGCAAAGTCGACTCTGTGTTACAAATATGTTAGACCTATCACTTCTGCCACTAACGATTGCTTTATTAATAATCTTCCTGAACAGTTTCATCTCCTCCGGTGGCCAGATAGCTTAGAAGAGCTTAATGTTGCAACAGATATTGACTCGCTCTTTTCCATCACTTAAGTCAAGTCAAGTCAAGTCAAAATGTATTTCTATAGCACATTTAAAAGCAACAGAGTTGCACCAAAGTGTTGTACAATAAAACATTGAACATATAAAAAGAAAGCATAAAAATAAACCATGCAGCATACAAAATATAAACATATTAAATAGAATATAATAAAATAAAAAAAAACCTGGCTAATGAAAGAGTAGACCTCACATTTAAGGGCAGACTGTTCCAGAGTTTAGGTGCTGCAGCAGAGAAGGCTCGACCACCCTTAGATTAACAGCGAAAACATAGGACAGTTAAGAGAAGCTGATTTCCAGGTGGATTAGCATATCAGATCAGCTCAACCAAGAGGGCTGCACTGAATACAGGGCAGAACAACAACAGTAAGAACATATGAATGTAATGGGCACACACAGTGTCAACAGCGGTAACAAACTGTGTCGCTATCTGAATACGGCAGCATGCATGCTTCAGATCCATGAATTCAAATCCTGAACCCTCATTTGTGAAGCGTTCAGTAGATGGGTCTCAGGTCCAGAATCGGACACAGTCCCCCATCCCTCTTGGGCACCACAAAATAGCGTCTGTAAATCTTGCTCTCCAACTTGCTCTATCGCTCCTTTTGCGAGCAGGCTGTGAGGCTGTGTTTCTTGTCTCAAAACGAGGGCATTCAAAGGAATTGTTAGCGACGGAATCATGCAGATGAAAAGGGGTGATCTGAAGGGGCTGAACTGGAGAGAGTATCCGTGTTCTATTATGTTGAGCAGCCATGCGAGATGCCTGGAATGGCACCCCACACGTCTAGAAACTGACATAACAGCCAGTGGGGCCGTGGGCGGCATAGGGCTGCCGGCGTCCCAATAATGCTGGGAGGCCACAACAGGCACAGACCGCGGCTCTCCGCTGCTCGGAGGCAGGGTGAGAAACACAGTGTCAATTGGATGAGGAGGAAGCAGGTCTTTTTCTGAGGGTGTATGCATTTCTATTGAGGAACTCACATACAGAAACAAGAAGATTGCATTTGTTGCCTATAGGAATAGAGGGGACACTGTAATGGCGTGTTCACACCAAACGCAAATTTAATTATTTGCGCGAGTAGATTACATATGGGCGGCACGTTTGCCACGAACACTCGATAATTGCCTCAATCGCGTCTTCCGCGCAAGTTGAAAAATTTAAACTTGAGCAGAAAATTCGCATGACACTTAGTTGCGCAAGCCAATCAACAAAGAGCTCATTGATACGTCCGGTTACTATCACTGTTGTCGAAAATGGAGGAGCTAATTATTATTGCCGTCTGTGGGTACCCTGAAATTTATGATACAACATCATACTCATACAGAGACCGGACAAAAAAGGAGATTGCATAGAGAAAAATCAGCGAGGAAGTTGGACTACCTAGTAAGTGATGAAAATATACACCCTTTATTTGATTCTAGCTATGATTTTTTCCAGACACGTCGGTGTTTGGCTTTCGTCCATATTTGGGACTTCCAAAACAAGTACAGAGCAGCAATATCATTTATTTCAGACATGACAGAAAAATTATGACAGAAAGAAATTGTGTTGTTGTTGATGACACACTCCTTTTCGCGGGATGTTTTTATTTGCGAGTGACGCGAAAAACAAGAAAAACATCCCGCGAGTAATCTAGAGCGAGTAACGTGATGCGAATATACACTTCGCGTTTGGTGTGAACACGCCATAAGGCTTGCGCTCGATCGGCCCAATGGAGGCATCCGACCAGCGCGGAAGGTCTTTACGTGTTACTGTCTTTTCTTGACAGAGTATTTTTTGATTAAATGCAATACATTTGAATATGTATTCTCTTGTTATTTCATCTGACTCCATAAATGAAAAGGTTTTAATGATATCATTTCAGGCCCTTTGCGTCGAGAACGACGATTGGTATGGCGCTTCAGTCTTCTACTGTTAAGGAAGTCATTAATTATGAGTGAATGTTTGACTATTCCTTTTAACTCTTTAAATCAGTTAATCTTTAAATAAGTCAGTTAGAACAATCAAATGTAACAATTTATTATGTCAGGTAAATGTATCATGCCAATTTCATAATCAATTCAAAGATAATCGATACAAAACATCAAATGCTCTGGAATAAAAAGAAGAGATGCATACCCAACATTAAGAAATACATGAGGCTGAGAGGTCTCACTCTCAGCCTCACGGGCTAATCTGAGGTACAGAAAGGCCCCGAATCCCCTGCTGCATTTCATTATATAGTCATGACCTCTTTCACTTGGAAACATCTTTTAACAATGGAAATTTGCATTCAGAAGTTACTCCTTTTTAGGGGGGTAGGAGACCATTTGTCTAGAGACCACCTTCCTTTGTGTGTCAGTTATCCCTAAACTTTTAAAAACCTTATTACCTTTTGTTTTACTTATTTGGAAATGAAACATTTGTACCAGTCGCACTGTGACATTTTAAATGATACCAAACATGTATAAAACTGGATGATAATTGTTAACATTAAACCATAAGGATTTTTGGGTGATCTACATGTGGTCTCAGCATGAGAGTGGGGGAGTGGGGAAGAGGGGGAGAGATGTGTTCTGAGGTGAGACTTTGCCTCACAAATGGTGAGTTTAAATGCTATTTTCCAGAGAGGTCCTTTGTCCTCTCAGGGTTGGTCGCTCTTCAACCAGACTGTCCGGCATTTCCTAATTTCTCAATTCTTACAACACAATGCAGAACGAGGCGCTTGGGGGCCGGGCCTCCAGCAAGCTCTCTCCTCCTCTTGGCGGTACCATCAGGATGAAGGCTTGGCAGCTGAAGACAATCTGCTATCACAGCGGAGACTTCCCCTCGCTTCTTCCCGGATCCCGTCCATTGTCTGCGACTAACATCTGGTCCGAGTCGGGGAGCGGCGGAGGATGTGGCGGGCTGCTTAGCTGGAGTGAGCGGGGTGCAGACAAAGAGCAAGACCTCGTCGGCGGCTGGAACGAGTGCCAGGGTATCAGGTGACTCATTGTGTTCACGCCCTTTTGAGCCTTAGATAAGTGCTTGAAAACCAACTCCACAGCGTCACCGAAGAAGCCGAAGACAAGTGAACACAGTATAACGGCTGACACAACCAGAAAGTTAGTTTTTCTGAGTTTTTCTGACATATAGTTTGACAACATCTCATCTGACCACAGATACTGAATCAAGACAACGTGTTTCTCTTAGTATCTAACAGAAGTGTCAACAGCTTTCATAAACGTCTATCAAAATGAAAGTCTGTAATTGTTTTGTCTTTGACTTCAAACTACGTGTAACCGCACTGGGTATATCATTAACATTAGCTCAAATGATCTATAGGGAATTTTAATAATTAAGCATGAATATGATTAATATATTGCATATTACAGTTCCATTAAATTATCGAAGCTGAAATCGATATATGAATGATTACCATAACAGGTTATGGTTCGTCATTGATACATCAATAGTCTTATTTCAAATCGAAGTTATGGGATAACTTTTAAATGGAATTTAGTTATCAAACAATCTGTTTGTCCAGCAAACATTAAACGTAAGATTAACTTATCAACTCTCAAGGAAAATTATCCTTCTTACAAATGCAAGAAAGAGTATTTTTTCTGGCCTTGAAAAAAAAAAAAAACTCTCTGTGTTTATAAAATTAGGTTACTTAAATCGTAACAAGATAAAGCATGTAGCTTGGATCAGCATTTGATTGACTTCAATAATGTGAGCATTTTAGACAGAAGCAATCAAGGATATATGGTTTTAATAAAATTGACCTAAGAATACATCGAACTACAATTCACACAGAATATATGTATGTATTAGCCTGACTACGTCAGACTTCCTACTTCCGCTCAATTTCATTTCGCTTCTGTAGTCAGTCTGAGATAGCAGCCTATCTTTCAGTTTTCCAGCGGCCTTCGGACGGCCGGGCCAATCAACGAACAGAGTGCGGGCTGAGAGCCGTGACGTAGATGCTGATTGTACCGTGGATGCATAGATTTACTTCACATAATCTGCAAAAGTCGTTCACAGCCATGTTCACTCCGGTATTTCGCTTGATGGTTTTGTTTCGCATGTGTTTACAGTGGAAGTTAGATGTGGCTGAGCATGCTAATAACACACGCCATAACCAAACGTCATGTGATTGGCTTACGGGTAACCAATGATTTTAAACTTCAGACAAGCGCCCCCCCGCGAGAGAGAAAACACTTTTCAATTGTGCCATGCCAGACTCTGTTTTCAAATCCGTTTATGATTACGGATTTTCCTTATTAAAAACTTACTGCTATTGGATCATCTCCCTTGTTTCCTGTGTGTGGTACGTGACAGAAGGACTCCGTCACCAAGGATCCAGCGGTATGAGAGGAGAGATTGTTTTGAAGGAACCCGCCTAGTCATTTTTTCGTGGGACCTGGGGAGGTTGCAGAGGAGTGGGTGGTCGAGAGGGAGTCCAACATCACTCTCCACCATGGCCCCCCTTCGACTCTGGGCTGATGAGGGACGGATCGGAGCCACCGTCTCGCCGTCGCGGACGGAGAGGGGGTAAGAAACGCACGTCTGTCGATCCAGAGACTGTTCACGTCACGTCTGACGAGCCTGTGTCTTCGGACAAGATGGCCGCTGCCGAGCCGGATCCAGTGTCTGCGGACAAGAGGGTCGCCGCCGAGCCTGTTCACGGCACGTCTGCCGAGCCTGTGTCTTCGGACAAGATGGCCACTGAAACGTTATTGGATTATTTTTCTATGCTATCCAAGATCCTAGAGATTCCCAGGAGTGATCATGTCACGTCTGCCGATCCAGAGACTGTTCACGTCACGTCTGCCGATCCAGAGACCGTTCACGTCACGCCTGCCGATCCAGATACCGTTCACGTCACGTCTGCCGATCCAGAGACCGTTCACGTCACGTCTGCCGATCCAGAGACTGTTCACGTCACGTCTGCCGATCCAGAGACTGTTCACGTCACGTCTGTCGATCCAGAGACCGTTCACGTCACGTCTGCCGATCCAGAGACCGTTCACGTCACGTCTGCCGAGCCTGTGTCTTCGGACAAGATGGCCGCCGCCGAGCCTGTTCACGTCACGTCTGACGAGCCTGTGTCTTCAGACAAGATGGCCGCCACCGAGCCTGTGTCTTCAGACAAGATGGCCGCCACCGAGCCTGTGTCTTCGGACAAGATGGCCGCTGCCGAGCCGGATCCAGTGTCTGAGGACAAGAGGGTCGCCGCCGAGCCTGTTCACGTCACGTCTGCCGAGCCTGTGTCTTCGGACAAGATGGCCGCAGCGGAGCCTGTGTCTTCGGACAAGATGGCCGCCGCCGAGCCGGCGTCTGTTCCTGAGCCGGTGGTGTCTGTTCCAGTTCCAGTTCCTGAGCCGGAGCCGGTGGTGTCTGTTCCTGAGCCGGTGGTGTCTGTTCCTGAGCCGGTGGTGTTTGTTTCAGTTCCTGAGCCGGTGTCTGTTCCTGTGCCCTGGCCGCCGGAGGGGTCGTCTCCTCCCTGGCCGCCCGAGGGGTCATCTCCGCCGTGGCCGCCCGAGGGGTCGTCTCCGCCGTGGCCGCCCAAGGGGTTCGTCTCCCCCTGGCCGCCCGATGGGCTTTCGTCTCCGCCCTGGCCGCCCGATGGACTGTCGTCTCCGCCCTGGCCGCCAGATGAACTGTCACTCCCTGTCCCCGTTTCCTTCCATGGACCTGGCCCCCCATCCCTCCCCCTGATCCTTCACTGTTCTGCCTCCCGCCTTGGACTCTTGTTTTGTGTGGTAGTTTTTGTCATCTTGTAGCGTCTGGTAGCCGCTCCGTAGAGGGGGGGTTATGTCACGGTGTCAGGTTGTGTTCTCCAGGTGTCCACTAGATGTCCTCCTTCATCACGGTGTCTGTCACATTTTGAACTACATTCCCCCACGATCCTTGTCTCTTTATTGCACTCAGCTGTCCCTTGTCATTAATCATTGCACTCAGCCAATTCCCCATTAGCATTGTTATTTCCCTGTGTATATAACCCTGTCTGTTTTAGTATGTGTCACGGAGTCCTTGTATTTATCACGCCACTTCTGTGTTCTGTTTCCTGCCTGTTCTTGCTTGTATCTTGTTTTGGACTGCTTATTTGGATTTCGACCTTTGCCTGGACTGGTTTATGATTACGGATTTTCCTTATTAAAAACTTACTGCTATTGGATCTTCTCCCTTGTTTCCTGTGTGTGGTACGTGACAGAAGATTCCTTTGTTTGTTTGGAACAGCCTCCTGGCTCGAGTTACAGTGGTGTTTGACTTAAGCCTTTCGGCTCCAGAAATATGAAATGTGTAAAACAATGTACATTACTGCATTCTGCTATCGGAATTCGATTCCATTAGATTGAGAGAATTACAGAGATATCAAACACATCACATGAAGGTTATAGAAATACAAAGTTACATAAGATATGCATATTATAGACATTTTAAGGTTTGTTCCTTCAAATAAACGCCATAACGGAGTGAATATAACCTAGGAAACACACAGAAGTATATGAAAAATGACATGCTTATATTCTAAGTTTAATGTTCAAAGTTCGTATTTGTGTGTGCGTTTAATGTGTGTGTTGGAATGTTGCGCTCCCCGTTATCTCTCTTGCAGAGGAGCTGGATGAGCTGCTGAAGCTTGGTGGTGAAACTTTATGACCTGCCAATAAGATCGGGTTACGGGATACGATTCTACTGGGAGAACATTCTTCAAAAATATATTTCAGAGCCAAACACTCGAAGATCATAACTATATGATCAAAACAACTGTCACGGTGTGACAAAAAACAATTAGAAAAGAGATTAAAAACCCTCGTGAATAGTGTTATTTGGAGACCTCCTGTGGATACCCGTCTCATCACACCGCAAATCTGTTGCTATGGCAGCGAGGCCAATTGCCCGATTGACAGCAGGTGTGGAGAAATTAACAGAGAGCGTTGGGAGAGGAACACAGATTCAGATGGGGCTTTAAAAAGAGAGAGGAAACAGACTGAGTGTGGTTCTCCTCCCGTGAGTGTGGTTCTCCTCCCGTGAGTGTGGTTCTCCTCCCGTGAGATACTGTGTTTTGTCGGCGGGTTGTTTATATTTGAAGCTGGACTGTGCAGCAGGGCGAAGATTGAAGCCGAGTAATGGAAAGGAGAGAGTGAAGTTTTGTCAACGAAAACCCAAGGGATATCGTCAGCAGTGGGAGAGATGCAAAGTGATGAGTATTTGATCCGTTGTTTATATGCACTGACACTGAAGTGGTGTGGAGAGTCTGGAAAGCGTGTGGCACGAGTGAACTATTACACCGAGTGAATTATTGATCTGTCTCCAACCTTTGTTCTTCCTTCACTGAATGTGACGATTGCTACATCCGTTTTGGCTGTCTCTGAGAGAAGTTGAGCCCGTGTGAGAGACGAGAGTCGATCTGGTGGGAGAAAGACCGGTGGGTGAGTGCTGGCCCGAACGCACGGTGTGCGAGTGGAATGCAGTGCCTGAAGTGACGATTCACACGGTTTGTGTTATGGAGTGAAGCTTATCGTGTGGAGAAGTATTAATAGTCTGCTGTGCACTCTCTTCTATAGTCTTTCACCCGCTGTTTCTGAACAGGGTTTGTCACATCAAGCGCCCAACTTACCATTTGAGACAGCCTCGCTCTGTTACTGCTGCTGATCCATTAATTTCTGTTACATTGTTGCAGCGTACAGCTGAACTGGAGCGTCTTGCTTAAGCATCCTTCCCGTCTGGTGGTCACCACACGTCCCTATCGACAGCCGCTGCCTTGGTTCGAACGAGAGAAGGTATTGCCGTTGAATGTTTCATCCACTGTTGAATGGTCAAATCCTGTTGCATTGTTACAGCGCACAGCTGAACTGGAGCGTCTTGCTTAAAGCATCCTTCCCGTCTGGTGGTCTCCACACGTCCCTATCGAAAGCCGCTGCCCTGGTTCGAACGAGAGAAGGTATTGCCGTTGAATGTTTCATCCACTGTTGAATGGTCAAATCCTGTTGCATTGTTACAGCGCACAGCTGAACTGGAGCGTCTTGCTTAAAGCATCCTTCCCGCCTGGTGGTCTCCACACGTCCCTATCAAAAGCCGCTGCCTGGTTGGAACGAGAGAAGGTATTGCAGCTGAATGTTTCATTACTGCTGAATGGTCAAATCCTGTTGCATCGATACAGTGTACAGCTGAAGTGGAGTGTCTTGCTTAGAGCATCCTTTCCGTCTGGTGGTCTCCACATGCTCCATCGAAAGTCGCTGTCCTGTTCAGAAAAGGAAAAGGTATTTGAAATGAACGTTTGATATGCTGTTGAATAGTTAAATCCTGTTACCTGGTTACAGTGTACAGTCAAGTGGAGTGTCTCCCTCAAAGCGTCCTCTCCGCCTGGTGGTCCCCACCTGTCCCCACTGAAAGCCTCCGCCCTGTTCAGAAGGAGAGAAGGTATCATTGTTGAGCGTCGCATCTTGTTGAACCATTGAACCCTGTTGTATTGTTGCAGGGCACAGCCAAAGTGAAGTGTCCTCTTGCCGGGTGGCCCTCCGTGCCCGTGTTGCAAATTGTTGCCGCTGTTCAGAAGGAAGGAGAATAGCTGCGGCACGTGCCTCGATCAAAGTGGCGTCCTGCTGTCCACGGTCCCCTCCTGGCCCGGCCCGCTCGCCACCTGCGTCCCTGTGACCCGTCTGAGTTGAGGATCCCCGTCCTCTGGATACTTACCTCTGGGCAGCCTCCGGCACTTGTTCCATCCTCACCGCGAGTATTTACCTGGTTCCAGTCTGAATGGGGTCCGGGTAGCCAAGATTTCCTTGTGAGCCCTGTAAAGAGTACTTACCCAGTGACCTACCTGGATGGTGTGCGTCCTCCTTTGATTCCTCTCCGACGAGCCGCAGGGTGTTCACGAACGTCCATCTCGCTCCGGTCCAGGGGGCCCATCGAATTGCTTCTGGCGACAAGAAGGAAGATTTTAATTAGGACTTTTCAAATTATCTGCTTTTAACTCAAAGAAATTGTTATTCCTTTATCCTCTGTCTGCTGTTTGGTTCCTTGACACGCTCCTCGAGGTGGTACCCGGTCTCCAGGGGTGGGTGCAGTCTGGCTTGGCCCACCCCGACCTGTGACAAATACACTGCAGACTCACTCTCACTCGTATTCAAGGAAAATCATCAACACTATCATCCTTTACATGTGTTCATGAAACTTTTTATGCAAACCGTGTCCGTTCCGACTTAAACTGCCAGTGTAAAAATGCTCTAAGTCCTGAGAGTTTGAGTGAGAAAACCAGGGAAGTGCAAAAGCAGTAGACGAAGCAATGATGATAATAAAAGAGCAGAGTTTATTGAATCTTAGTTGTGTATGTTTCAGTGCTCAGACATCATCTAGATGTTACACTTTGTCTAACCAGTACGATTCCAACAAGTGTTATTATATCAAGAGGAATACAACACCGTCCTGTGATGCTAAAAACCTTGAAATGGAGACATTCTCTCATCTCTAACTTATGAAGACAAACATCCCTTCAAACCACACAATCATGAGATTAAACAACAATAGCAAGCATTGCAAGAGCAGGAAAATAAGTAATATAAAATATAAAAAACATATAATGACAAATGAATAGTAATATGAATAAATGATTAAATGAATAAATGTGACCCTGGATCACAAATTTTCACAAAAAAAACAAGTCTTATGTTGCACAGGTATATTTGTGGCAATAGCCAACAAAACATTGTATGGGTCAAAATTATAGATTTTTCTTTTATGCCAAAAATCATTAGGATATTAACTAAAGATCATGTTCCATGAAGATATTTTGTAAATTTCCCACCTTAAATATATAAAACATTTATTTTTGTGAATGGATGCAGCACTATCGCCAATAGAAATGGACAACTTTAAAGGCGATTTCTCAATATTAAGATTTTTCTGTACCCTCAGATTCCAGATTTTCAAATAGTTGTATCTCGGCCAAATATTGTCCTATCCGAACAAACCATACATCAATGGAAAGATTATGTATTCAGCTTTCAGATGATGTATAAATCTCAGTTTAAAAAAAAAAATACCCATAAGACTGGTTTTGTGGTCCAGGGTCACAAATGATAAATGAAATGACAACTACATAAATGAATATGAAATTAAATATAAAAGGAAAGAAAATAAAACAACACCAATGTCTGGTTGCTTAAAGTAAAACAGGTTGTTATTGAAAACCCTTAGATCCTTCATTCCACTATTTATCATATATGAAAACACTTGATTACATAGATTGATTAATGTAAAGCAAGCTTTCATGATCATGATCAAAACATACTATGAAAAGCCTGTGTGATCAGGTCATACTTTTCCCTTCTACATCCTTTTTTAAAGAACAGGTCTTCTCTCATACCTCATACCAGCATCAGTTGAGAGGAATGTGTCTGACGTCAGATGGAAGCCTTATGCCAGTCAAGTGTGTCACAAAACAAACCAATGTGCAAGAGTCTGATGAGTAACACTCCTGCAACTGTAACTAATAAATGTCCTTTCAAATGATTCCACAGTGGCCCCAATATTGATCCAAACCATGTGTCCCATGCAAAAGAGAAAATCTGCATCGAAAGACATGATCAGTATTGAGTTAAGCTAAATTGTTCACTGATCTTCCAGTGTTGTCTGGGATATATGAATAACACTCAGTTGCATAAAAGTATACCAAGAGCCATTCGATTTTGTAAAACAACTTTCCTCATGACATGCACTTCCTCTCTAATGTCAGCAACATAACTAAGTGCAGTTTTTGCTGTGGCCTCAAACACCTCATGTAGTGCCTGTACCTTCATTCTGTAAATTGATAAAAATTTTCAGTTAAAAAAAAAAGAGATAAGAGGAAAATCCTCTCCTCTGACATTACTCACATTGCCAGTAATAGAGGCCAAATCTGCCTTAAAATCCCTTACAGAGGAATAGATAAGCTTTGTTACCACAAACAAAGTGTGTGTCATTAGAACAACAAATGTTTTGATTTATCATTGGTAGAAGAGTTTTGTCACATCTGAAAAATTCACACATCTGGCTTAGACTTGCTCACTACCATTTTCCCTTCAATGCATCAGGAAAAATTCACTTATTCCCTTCAGATTTCACATTAAGAGCAAACTGATATCTATAATCAGTACTGTTGCAGTCAAATGCCATCAACTATAATGTTAATGAGAATAATTTCTGTAGTGACAGGAATAATCAGCCACATTAAAGACACATATGTAAGCATTTGACTTAGTCAGTGGTTAAAAATTCAGCATTTAGCACAAGTTTCACCCTATAATTTCCAAAAGTCATTGTTATAATATTTTTTTTTACCACCTCATATTCCCCGTTTTTTAATTGTTCCATTTTAATCTTTTGCCATTTGTTGTCTCAACAGTAAGGTATTCTATGTTCTAGTACTGTTACTCTAAATAAGTTGTCTGGCAAGTTTGATACTAGAACAATGAAATTTATCCGAGATCAGGTAAAAACCACAAACACTGGTTCACTGAGATCAGCCCCCAACAGTGTATTTCAAAACACTGTTGTGACATAACAAAGCCTTGTTTACTGAAATCACGTGACTTAGGCAGTTTAATCTGTGCTCCTTACCACTGGTTCGAAACAAATTATTCGCAAAAGGTTTCAAAGCTTCACAAAGTGGCGCATCGAAAGCGCCCATCACTAGCAATCGGGGTATAAAGTCTGTATCTCGGTGCTCTTTGGATCTCGGTGCTCTTCTTGACATATAATAATAAATAAAAGATCTCATGGCAAAATAACTGGTGTTCACTTCCGTGATTCGGGGAGAAAAGTTTAATTACAAGTCTAGACTAGTGCCAGTGCTGCCAACTCTCAGGCATTCAGTGCGAGACTCACGCTATTGACACTGTTCTCACACCACACATCCATAAAAGAAAAAAGAAAAATCATGAAGCAAAGACAATGATACCGTCAGACAAGACAGAGCAGGTTACTATGATATGTCAAATTCTGTCAATTTTATTACAAAACTCAAACAATAAATACCGTTTGACACTCATAATACATAATTCTCACACCAAGCTAAACTCAAAAGTTGGCAGCCCTGCTAGTGCTAAGCTAAGGATGGTAAGCATTTCCTTTTGTATGCAATTTTGTGATTCATTGACCAAAATAAACAAAATAAAGGCTCTTTGACTGATAGCATTATATTTTTTTCAAGATTATATCTATAGATATCGCAATATATTTTTATCATGAATTATTTTGCCCACAACAATTGAGTATGAAAAATCTGATATTGTGACAGTCCTAATCGAAAAGAGTTGAAATAAAGGTTGTGAGATAAATATGATTATTTATGAAGAGAGAACAGAGAAACAGAGACATATGAGGCCTCAAAAAGCTGTTGAATAAATCTGCAAAACAAAGAATTGCTTTGCAAAGTTTTGTACGCAATCAAAAAAACTGTATAAACAATGTGTCAATGCTGTTTATTAAGTTTAGAACAATGTAAATGGACACATGACACTTTTAAATCTATATCTATCAGTCTTTTATAAAGTAGTATTTACTAACCATGAATAATGACGATGTGGTGTTGCTTGTTCCTCCACTGAACTTGAACTGTCTTGAGCAGAAGTTACTTTGAAACTCCTTTAAAATTCTGCATTTTCATAAAGGACTGTGGATTTGTTTTCTTCAGAACGTAAACCTGTTAAACCAGAACTTTTTCATTAAACTAATAGAACCAGTTTTTCTAAAGGAGTTGTGAATTTTCTTTAAACTCCTGGATATGTGGCATTGCATTCTAAGCTTTTTCCTGTTGTTGTTGTTTTGTGGCCTGATTTCAAAGCCCTCGGACACACTAGGTTATCTAGACTCTACTGTGGTCTTCCTGAAAGCAGTCATTTTTTGCATAATAACATTTCAATCAGCATCCTATTTCCAATCCGTAGATAAAGAGCTACAACCAAATTTTTCTCAAAACTATAAAACTATTATAATATAAATCCATCTCTAAGATCAGACGGCTGAGAGACAAGTCCAAATAAGGGACCGTTTGCAAAGTGCCTTTATTTAGTTTATTTTGGTTAATGAAAAAAAAAAACAATAAGCGTTACTACAAAAATAGTAACACATGTTACACACTGTAGTGTCACCAAATTCAGTTTACACATCAATGGTCTCCTACTGTTCATACTATAACACTTGTGCCAAATTTCTTTTTTATTTTTGATACGTTGTATTTTTGAAATATATAAAACAATTAATTTTATTTGGATGGATTTGTCTACCTTTCATCAGATATGCATATTGTTATAATTTCTATTTGTGCTGGTCTATTATGAACAATAGGTAAAATTGAACTGCTAGAGAGAACTGGGAGGGGCCGATCGAGTGTCTCCTCCCCTAACAGTGATCTCACTCCAAACTGACTTGAAGGACCAATGGTTTTGCAATGGTGGGTTTGTAGAGAGTCTCAAGCTGGTGTAGACATGCTGTTGAAACACTAAAGACACAATAATCTGATGTTGTGGAAATAAAACACAAACGGGTCTTCCAGAGGGAATAGGTTTCAGCTTGCTTGAGATTAATTCTTCACATTCATGAGCAATGCAAGCACAGTTTAGCAGTGCTACACCTCCACTCCACCCCTGATCTTATCAGACGCTTGGGTGTTGGTGAGTCTTTTTGTACTAACCAAAGACGAAAACAAACCATTTTCAGATGCTTTATTGCTAGTTTTGGAGTGTATGAAGTCGATGTGTGTATTTATGCTTGTTTATAGAGCTGTGGTGGTGAATGCCAGAATGACTCTTCTTCTTTTTCTAATCTTTCTGCTCTTGACGTCTGTTGAGTCACAGTTGTTTTAGAGCTTTAAACTATTATACATTACATAACTATATATATACATTTTCACTGACATTGGGTTGGTTGACGTGGAAAGCAGGGCTTTGGTTAGAGAAGGCATATGTGGTTACGCTGACAGAATGGCTGAAATTGCTTAAAGCACCTTTAAATGGTGGATGTGTTTGCAGTCTGTGAGAAGACTGGAATGTGACTAATGCAAACTAAATCAAAAGCCGCGTTTCCACTGTCGGGCCAGGGCTTTAAACGGGCCGTGCCGGGCTAATAGCCTCGGGCCAATAGCACCGGGCCTGCGTTTCCACTGTCGGGCCAGAAGCTCCACAGCGCGTCACTAAAACACGCCCGTAACACGCCTCTCTGGAACAACGTCACACTAACCCATCATTTCACCAACAAATGGAAGTTTTATCAGAAAACTAATCAGAAATCACTGGAAACAGCGTTGAAAACAAACATGATAAAGCGGCCGTTTGCTGGCATTTTTGTTGTTTACTTGAATATTTAAAACCCAAGCATCGATGTTTTACCACAGGTTTACAATAAAAAGTGATACATTGATCATAATGAATTAATTTATGTCAAACTTGCACATTAGTTACTCAGAAATAAATTACCGTTAGGTCTATTTCACAAAAGAAAGAGGACACACTTACTTTTTCAGTCGCGTCTGTTTCTTTATCTGGTAGGCTAGTTACAGGACATATTTACATCACATTTAGAAAAAATTATAATTTCTACAAATATATGCCATACGACCTGAGGAGCTTTAGCAATCTCTCGACTCCCATACAGATATTTTCAGTCAGAGAAACAGAGGAAGCTCCCGAAAAAAAAAAGTTACTTTATTTTATGATAGTCCGGTTTAAAGAGACGAGACGTAGGCTATGACAGATAAAATAAAAACATGACAGCCTTTAAGATTGGTCTGATTTCTTCAAGCGTTCGCTATGTTTTTTTTTTTTACTATGCGTATCTTCAAGCGTTTACTATGTTTACTATGGTAACGGTTAGCGCGCAGTGTTTTGAATCACAAACAGAAAGCATTTAAACATGAGCGCGATTTAAATTATTTCATTTTTAAGTATTTAATGCTGACAGAATCATCCGGCGCTGCCGTCTCCCAACGGTAAACTCCTCCTCTGTTGGTAACCACTCCTCTAGCCCGAGCTGGCCCGCTTTGGCCCAAGGTATTCGACGGGCCAGAAATCCTGGCCGTTGGCCTCGAGTAAGCCCCGACCAAAATTGTGAATTTCACTGATTCACTGAAGTAATTTGTTTACAGGTGGCATGTAACAATTCTTATAAGTAGTGTAAGCATTGTTTCCAACGTTGATGTGTGCACTTTTGATGAAGATATTGATTTAAACTCTTAAATTTTTAAACGGACAAATTTGTAGGACTACTAAATCGTAGCGTCAGAAAACGCAAACAAATCACCCATCTCCTTGACAACCTGTCAAGTCTCCCTGACAACCAGCATAGTTGATACCGTAACGTTGCTCTCTTGATAACAAAATCCTGCTATTAAAATCGGCTTTATATACTTTTTGTCTACACGAGCTATACTATACATTGTGCACTTACCGTCAGAAGACCTCTAACGTTATTGATCACCCGTGGGTGGGCTTTTTTCACCTAATTTATTTACATAGACCGAATAACAATAACCTTATTTTCTTAAACAAATTTGGCATCATTTGTTCAGTGTGCCCAGAAATGGGTTAACTTCAACACTGCTGAGAGTTTAATAGCTGAAAAGGCCATAGCAACATTTAACTTAACAGAAACCTGGAGAAACCAAGATGTGCCAGTTAATGTGGGCTTCCATAGGGAATGCTACATGCTCTTCACCAATAAAGATCACATTGCAAGAGCATGTAGGAGGAGAGAAAAGGCAGCCAAAGATACTGAAGGTATGTATCAAATCCATCAATTCTACTAATTCTCTATTAAGATAATTGTATATTGGTGCATCATGTAGGCTATGTATGTATCTATTGTAGTTAGTTTAAAAATGTATGTTAAATAAACTTCACACTACCAGTGAATCTTAATTACACAATGTGATTTTTAATTAATGTATATTTTTGAACTCTTTGTATCTTAAAATTTGTATTGAAAAGCTGGCCATTTAACAAGGGCAAAAAGCATAGATTAAATATAAGATCACAGTGAATAGTGTAAGGTTGACAATGAATTGAACACAAAAGTCATTGGGTTTTTTTTAGGAATGTTTTATTTGAAACAAAGACATTACATTGTATTCTTCCAAATCTAAACAGTGAGATTACTAGATTAAAAGTAACCATCTTTGATAAACACATTCTTTGTCCCCTTTGTTCTGTCCCCTACCTGGTGTCCCATAACCATGTAGATAAAGCCCAACTGCTGCCAGAGGAAGTCAGTGATGACACTGCATCCAAGGTTCGGGTTTTGCGTTCTGCATCAGATGGCCCAAGCCTCCCAAAAAGAACTTCCCATCTCCTACCTGTTGGATGCCTCATATGCAGAAAGAACCAATACATAACTGACAGTCACAGCAGAAAAAGGTCAAAAGAAAAACTTGCTCAGTGTGAAACACTAACTGCAGGTAAGCTACTTCTTGCTGCAGAGGAACGAAGGGATGAAAGTCTACTAATGCACATACGTGGGAGGGATCTTGTAGCTTCAGAGGCCATGTATCATTTGAGCTGCTACGTTATACAAGACATCTGCCCAAAATTCCTCGAGAGGGAAATTAAGAAAGCAATCCATATCAGGCAGGCTACACCCATTTCTGTAAGTCAGTGGTGGAAGAGAGGTTGCTGAGAAACCGTGAAGTGTTAAAGCTGTCCTGGCTAAATGGCCTTTTTAAGAAAATAGTTAAGGAAAAAGAAGGTGTTGACATTTCATCTTACAAAGCTTTTTCCTTAAAAGCCAGACTTCAAAAGTCAAACCCATTTTTGAGATTTCTGAAATCCTCAAGAAATTATTTAGTGTATGTTGATGATTTAACTGCTGATAAAGTAATCCATGATGAAGCTACACAGCCATCATCATCAGACCATAGTGAAGATGACACAGAAGATGACACAGAACCAAGTCATGTTGGAGCAGGGCAAGGAAATTATTTTATTTGACATAACAGCATTAGAACATAACATATACAAACTGCCATGGCCACCCACAGCGCAAGACCTTCAGATGGACACTGCCTCAAATCTGGTACCAAATGAATTATATGTCCTGGCTTGGACAACAGGTATGACTACAGAATTTAGAACTGATGGTTTGTGTGCCAATGTTACTAGTGTGGAGAACAATCAGAAGATTGTGTCATTGTGTCAGGATATCATGAATCTTGCAATGAGAGGATGCTGGCTCATGCCAAAGCATTCCTCCTTAGCCATGGCTGTACGACATACGACAGGATCAGCTCAGCTGATAGGAATACTGAATGGTCTAGGGCACTGTTCCTCCAACTCACAAGTACTGGAACATGACACTGCTCTAGCAGAGCTGCAATTGCAAAGAGGTGATACATACATCCCACCAAACATTACAGTTCAAGTTCAAGCAACTCTTGTATGGGACAACAACGACTTTGGTGAAGAAACACTATCTGGAAAGGGAACAACACATAACACAAATGGTACTGTAATTCATAGGCCAATTACCTGTGGTGTGTTTACTTCTGAGACAGTATCTCTGCAGAGAACAAGGAAAAGGTCTCTTCAACCACCTCACGCTCATATTGACACCTACATTAGAGGAAAGAGGACCGGTCCAAAACCTTTTGGATCAGAAGTTGAACTTGATACATGTATACACAGGACTCTGCATGAAGACTGGATGGTGCCTACTTTTTCATGAAGACTCAAGAAGTTCATGGCAGTGTTTTACCTGGATGGACTGGTCACAATACACTGCTACAGAGAGGTACAATTCCACAGCAGTCTAACATTGGTTACCTGCCCGTCATTGACGCCAGTCCAACCGACCTAGACACAGTACACACCATCCTCACTCGTTAAACAGAAATAGCAGACAAACTGGAGCTCAATGAAATTGTGTTGGTAATGGATCAGGCCATATATGCAAAAGCACAATAAATTTGTTGGATGAACACCACATTTATGGAACGACTAGTCCTGAGAATGGGGTAATTTAATACAGCCATGGCATACCTAACTCTAACCCAACCTTGGAGTCTCCAAGGCAAATTGGAGTATCCATCTGTCAAGTGTCCGTTCCATTTTGCCATGGTTCTTCTCTTATGACAGGATCAACTATGCCCGATACCTATCAAAATACTGGATGGAGATGATTGGTTTAGGGGACACTCATCCAAGCATAAACCACCAGCTCCAATCAGGAGATTTTGTTGCCCAGAGACAGAAGACCTATAGCTTTGCTTATACTGCATGTGACCAAGTGATTGAGCAGACAGCAAACCATGACTCCAAAACAAAAGGTGGACTAACTGGGTTTTCACTCAACAAAAGCAGAGTTCATAGATGGACACTCACACAACATGAGCGCGGAGCCATCACTATGGGGTGCAGAGACATGGCTGGACACAACCCCACAACAAGGCAACGAGTGGAACTAGATGAGGCACAAAGAGAATGTGACAAGAAGGATGTAAAGAATATAATGTCCACCATTCAGAACATGATTAATCCATTTGATACTTCCATAGATAGAGAGGTCCTGTACCACATCACATCAGGTCATGTAGCATCAGAGCCCATTTTCACAGATCTGCATGAAACAAAAGAGAGGTGAGAAAGCCTTCTTAGATTTTTGTGAAAAGAGGCTACAAAATGATGAGGCAGGAATCTATGAGCCAATGAAAAAAATGAAGCTCAAGACCTTCAAAGACACTGCAACTAAAACTGTGACAAAAGCAAGAGGCAGAGAGATAGCCCTAAAAGCAGACTGTGATCTGTTCGCCAGACTAATTGTAATTGGAACCTCCAGAACCACTGACATTAGTGAGATGCTTGCATATAGTTTAGGGCCCTTACCCGCATCACTGGCTCATTATGACGGTTCCCTCATGAAAACCGACAAAGCAAAGCTGATGCACTTTCTGGAAGCAGAGGTCAACCCACCGGCAACAGTGGACAACATTCCAGAGGGTTCAACTTGGGTGTGGGATGCTATGGCACTTGTGCAAATCATGAAACCCAAAGCAGCATTTGGGATGTTTGCAGACAGTGCTCTGAGGTTGATTGTCAGTGTAGCTAAAGCAAGCAAGTCCAAGGTAGTGCATTTTGTACCGGACACCTACAAAACCATGAGCATCAAGAATGCAGAACGAGATTGCTGGCTGTGAAGGGCTCTCAAGTCACCAAAATATATTCTGAAGAACAAAGGACACCAAAGCAATGGGTAAAGTTCTTGGCATGTGGTGAAAACAAAGAAAATCTCCAACAGTTTTTATTTGAGAGATGGTGCAAATCCGGAAATGATCTGATGGATGACCTCACTTTAATCGTTGGACATGGAGGAGAGTGCCATGCTCTAAGAAAAATACAAAATACAGCTGATCTGCAAGTCTTACCAATGCCAGATCTGTTCACAGTACAGGAAGAGGCAGACACCTGACTTTTGCTACACTGTGCACATGCTGCTAATTACAGCAGACATATAGTCATCAGAAGTCCTGACACTGATGTGTTTGTTCTGGCCCTTGCTTTTTAGTCAAGACACTCCTGTCTAATCGTGAAGACTGTGCTACATTCAGAAAAATGGGCACAGCTTTCACTGTACCACCAGAGCTCTGCGAGGCAGTGGAAGCATTCACATGCAAGCTCTATGATCAGAAGTGTATAACAGATGTCAACAAGGCAAGGTGGCAAATCTTCAAATCAAGGAAATGTTTGGAGAGAAGTCTTCCTCCAAATAATGACTCGCTTCACCTTCACCTTCACATTCAGCGAGCAAACTACCAGGCTGCTATACACAGGTACAGAACCTAGGAACAGAAAAAATAACTAATTACTACTGTAAGAACAAGCGATACCAAGAATTCCAGTGTTACTCAGGGATGGGCAAAAATACATCAAAATGTATGTTGAAATAAGATACAAAATACTCAAGCTGTAAAGGTATATAAATAAAAATACAAATTACAGCAACCAGGACATGTATCAAAATAAACAGTATTTTGTATTTTAAAAATACTAAAATATGTTTCCAAAGCAACATTTGATCATAATTGGCAGCTCTTCACTGCTTAAAAAGACATTACAAATCTGATTTGAGAAGCACTGTATCATAATGGGGATTATTTTAGCAAACTAGATGATTGTAGCCATGTCAAAAAACATACACCAAATTTTTTGTTGTCCAATCAAAGACAGCGACACAAATCTTCAATGCCTGCATGGTTATGCTGCCCAAGCAGACACAAATTTTGTCAATTTCACATCCATTTGTTGTGGAGCAACTCTTGTTGCCTGGACTTGCCTGAATCAGAGAAAACCAATGAGAGATCCATATTTCACTTGCCATGTGTCTTGAACAAGCATGTGCAAAGCGCTCAACACACCGTTCCAACTCCCTGTTTTGGGTAAATTATTTTCTGCGTTTTTAAAATACTCAACAACTGTACTATTTTGATACACATTACATAGACATTTTTATGAGGCCCAATCAAATACAAATTACAAAAATACTTTTTTGTATTTCAAATACATATTTTACATACATCTATCAAAAATACTGTCCATGTCTGCCTGACCTTATACTGGAATATATACCAAAATACTTTCTATTCCTCTGTTCTACAGGAGAAGTTTGCAAAGCCTGCCAGACATACCTCCCCCAATGCAGCATGGATGGAGGATCGAGGGGGAATTCTATGTAGTTCATTGGATGACACTTCCACCAGAACCAAAAAGTGTCTTGGAGCTTGTGCATTGCCAGTGAAAAGCATTACAATGTGTGGGGGGAAACTGCATATGTAGAAAGCACCAGCTACCATGCACAGAAATAACATAACACTGATAAAGTTAATCTGGTTCAAGTTCATTTTTGTCTGGTGTTGTTAATTCACTAAATAGCCCTAGTTAGCTGTTGATAATCTAACTCAGGGGTTAGGATCAATGGAAGTGAAACAATATTACATTACTTATTGCATTAGTTATCAAAAGGAGATCACACAGAATATCGTACATGTGTGAGAGTTCAGAGATACAGTAGTTTTTGGGAACTGTTTTCCCCCTATCAGTCAGAAAGTCAGAAACTAATAAATGCCTCATGACAGACCTTTGTTTATAACTATTTGGTGTAGTAAGAAGTTATGTTCAGCAATGTTAGGCTATTTTGGCTCAAATGTTGAGTGTCTATGGGATCAAAAAATATAATTATGACTTCACCCAAGTGAGGTGTTCCAAGAGCGTCTGCCTTCTGCCCTCCAGATGTAGGCTCCACTCCATAGACTGTATATAAAAAGCCCCACTCTAAGGTCGGCTCCACCGTCAGGACAGGAAACACATGCAAAATATACAAAATACAATGTGCGATTAGACAGGAAACAGGAGATAACCTAAGCTAACTATTTATATAACCGTGTGTGTTTTAGATCTCTCCCTGCCCCAACATAGCTGATTCAAACTGTCAACTCATTATGAACTCCGGAAGCTGTTTAAATCATCTGTGTTGGAGTAGGGAGAGGTCTACAACAGGCAGGACAACGTGTAACTTACTCCTGGAGATGTTTGGGAAACACTGTCGCAGTACATAAGCTTCACTTCAAATAAGATAAATTCATACAGCTAGTCTACATGGAAGGAGCTGAACGATGGAAAAAACTTTAAATCTTAATTTTATCTTCTTCTGGATGACAAAAAAACCAACAAGACAAATGCAAATATGCCCTTGCTAAACTCTTTACAACAATAAAGCCAAATACACAGTTAAATAAATAATTAGCTTGTGGTATCCACAGAAAAAAAGCTGATCCTACCATACTAAGTTACTTCAGGTGTTAACGCTAGCCAACTTGCCGTATACTACATTTAAAACGACAAATAGCTTAACATTACCCACGTGTGTAGCATTTGGTACTTTGCTTACATTAGTTTTACAAATACTGATAGCTATTTTGACGGCGAACATATGCCAAGACCCATGCATTCAGACTTTTTACAATGTTTCGGATAATGCTAGTGCTAATCAGTTACCTACCATTTCCATGATGTGTGGTGCAGCCATACACTGTAGCCAAAACAACAGAGAAGTTACGTCCTTTCAGAGACAAAAAAACGTCAGTTTATTATTTCCTGTCTGGCAGCAGAGCTGACCGCCGCTCTGAACTCGAGGTGGTCAGTATGTGCACCGGTTCAAATAATGACGTGATTGGCCAACTCAAGTTGACAAGGTAACAACACAAGCATTGATTGGTTCTTACTCCGGCTAACATTTTGTGGTTAGGTAGCGAGATTATATCTATGTTATATTTTTAATGTGCAACAATTGATGTTGGAAACAAGCAGTAATGTGCTCAACAACAATTTATATAGCCAGTTATAAAAAATGAACTAGTTCCCTGGAGGAGATCTATCAAATCGAAAACTAAAGGAAAAAAACAGACTTGGCCCACTGCCTTTTTGGCTTGCTTAGTTGGAGACATTTAATATTCAACAATATTATTGATCTGCCTTACTTAAGGTGGACGATGTAGTCCAGGGACGGACTGGCCATCTGGAGCACCGGGACTTTTCCCGGTGGGCCGCTGGCCAAAGTGGGCCGGCTCACCCGGTACACATATATATACTTGCATATATATATATATATACATGTATATATATATATATATATATATATATATATATATATTTTTTTTTTTTTTTTTTTTTTTTTAAATGACGTAAATAATTACATTTATTTTCTACGCAAATGGATGAGTGAGAGACGATCGCGCGGCCGCGGCCGACAAGTGTTTTGTGAGTGGATTGCACTCCCTCCCTGTTAATTAGTTTGGTCTACTCCATTGCGTATCTTGAAACACGCCCCCTTTCACGTCCTGGAACACACCAAGCCGACGCCGATGAACTAGCGCTGATGAAAGCCGACTGTGTTGTCGCGTCGCGGGAAAAAAAAGCTGCACTTGAACAGACTGAGAGAACTACAGCCCGCTGTCAGCTAGAATGCGCGTTCTGCGTCTGCGTGTAAATGAGACAACGGTTTATTTCTACAGATATATTCATATTCATCATTCAAAAAGAGAAACGGACGCTGCCGGCTGCAGATAAGTTACACAAACTGTAAACAAAGCAGTGCGTGCTTACCGTTTTGAATATCAATCCTGCAAAACACTTTCTTTATTCCACTCCGCTCATGTTAATATTGAAATATTCGCCAAGGAACACTCAGGTAACATGACGTGACATTAGAATCGCGATTAATCACATCCAAAATAAAAGTTTGTGTCTACGTGATATATGTGTGTGTACTGTGTATAATTATTTTGTATTGGCTATATAAATACACACTTGCATGTATATATTTAAGAAATATTTATTTATATATAAAATATTTAAAATTATAATATAAATTATATATAAATATATATACATGCAAATATTTCTTAAATATATACATGCATATTTGTGTGTATTTATATATACAAAATAATTATACACAGTACACACGCATATATCACGTAGACACAAACTTTTATTTTGGATGCGATTAATCTTTTCCCAGCCCTAATTTTTATGCTATAAGTGGTGTTAAAAAATATTCTGCAGATCATTGTGCCAATGTGTTATGATGTGGGATATGGTGGGCTGCTGTGGGCCAGAAAGTCCAGGGCCACTTTTTGGTCCCAGTCCGCCCCTGATGTAGTCAAACTTTGGTAAACTTTTAGTATGTTATTAAGGACACCTGATACTACAAAAAACAGCTGAGAAACCTTTTGTTCGAATTTTTTTAGGGTTAGGTGTTTTTCATATATGCAGCCGCCTACTATGAGCCGGCCAGCCATGGTAAAAAGATCACTCTCCACTAGAATTGTGGAGGCTGATGGGACCAAACGATCTGCCTCACCATCAAAAAGTTTGGTCACAGAGGCGTTTCCTTTTGACAAATGTTAGAAAAATGTGGAAGAGGAAAAAGGCATTAGAATTCATTTAAACAGTCAGGATTTGTAGATAGCTTTTTGCTCATCTCAGAATCTTAAACACAAAACTATGTTAAAATTGAATCCAGATTTGAGTTTATTCATCATTAATGAAAAGACATGTCGTGTCACTCCTTTACCAACTGCAATCAGAAAAATATATTTTGAAAATACCTGCAGTTCTGCCAGCATCTCTGTCTTTAACGGTTTTGAAAAACAATATCAACATCATTTTAAGAACATTGTGGATCATTACCTTTCAAGTTGAACTTCACCAGAGCTCCCCAATTCACATGTTCTTGCTTGTAGAACAAAATTACTGCACTGTCTTGCTTTTGCAAGTCATCAGTAACATTAATAGAGTCAGACTTGGGTTCTCCTCATTTTAATAGCAGATCTCTTGAACAAATAGCCGACTATCCTTCTTTGGACATGGTTTGGTTTTCCATACTGGACAAATGCAAGAGCAAGTACAAATGAATGAACTGTTCACCCTGCTGAGGAAAACAACTTTGCCAGTTCAACTTTTTGTTTCACCATAAAAATGATGTGGTTTATACAATTGAGAAACGGTTAGCTTTAAGGTAGGTTATTTTTTCTATAAGAGAATCATGAACAATTATGACAAGTAAGGTTTCCACCAATCTGCTGAGTGAAAAATGTAATTTCAAACCCTGGGTACTTTGACCGACATACTTTGATCTTTTTTTAAAACCTACCAGTTGTAGAATCTCTGAAGAATGAGGACCTTCCCAGCTGGCATTTTAACGTAGAGTCAGTGTTGAATCAACGTCAGGTGTCAGTGTTGGATAAACGTTGGATTTTGTTTAGATTTTGCTAATCTAGTCAACGATGAACGTTATTTTTCTACTGATATATTTCAACAAAATGTTTAAAAGTCATGGTTGTAAAAATAATGTTGATTTGACGTACAACTCAAATTTTATTTATATTTCTATGTTGAATCCATAGTTAGTTAACAACACCATTTCAACCATTTGGTGTTCAACGTTGTTTTGACGTTGATTGAATGTTTTTTCATAAACTGACATTATTTCAACCACATTTAAACATTTAAAATCCCTGGGTGTTCTTCAACAATGGACTCTAGAGAAGACCTTAAACGAATGTGGTATTGATGTAACTTTCACTGCAATAAATAGTAACCAATTTGTTCAATTAGATGGCAGCGACTTCAGAAATGAATGTCCAATATTCAATGTCAAAAACTGATGTGACTCAAACATACATTTTTGGATGATACAATTTTTGCATTGCATTAGCAAAAAATTAATATTTACTTATCAATGCAAAGACTTGCATGCACTGGTAGCACATCAGTTGAGAACTCTCCCTGGCAGATTGGGCATATCTATAAATACATAAAAAAAATCTAATGAAACTGAGGAACTGGTTACAGTGAAATAAACTTTTACACTGCACCAAAGTTAATTAGTAATTATGCATAAAAAGTCTCAGTCTCTGATAAACAATGCAAAGAAAATTGGATGTCACGTTCAAGCAGCTCTAAATTGATTTGATGACTTTACGCAACTTACAGGAGTAAGAGTGTACATATTTTTTAGAATTTTTCCTGCATAACTGTTCGGGGAGACTGATGTACCATTATTTAAATGAGCTTTTTCACACAGTGCTATTATTTAGGTTAGGTATAATCTATATTCCTAAGGAGCACAAAAAAACTAAATAATGAACTGTGGTTTAAGTGCTTTACACTTCAAGTCAGACAGTCTGATCGTTTTTTGAGTAGATAGCACGTAATTGCTGTAGTCAAGTAAGTATCTACACAAGACTAACCCCTAATTGTTCATCCTCTGTATGATTTTCAGTGTCATCAACATCTTCCTCATCACTAATGATGCCAACATGATGGCATTTCTGTCTTTTTTTTCTGGAAAATTCCAGGGAACTGTCTTGAGTGGAGAAAATAATATTTATACATAAACATTATTCAGCTCATTAGTAGAGGTTCTATGATCTGAACTGGGTACATCAACTTCGCAACCTGGATTTGAAAACAATGTATAGTGAACTTGTAGTGAGTATAGTGTGACCTTGTGAGCTGTTCCTGCACTCTTTTTGCCTTAGAAGTTGATTGGGTTGGATTCAAAGATGAAATAGCTGGGGAACGGCTGAGGACAGGTGGAGTAGTTGGAGCATGGAAATAACCTGAACTGACTGTAGAAATAGGGCAGCTGATATTTCTAGAGATCAACAATGTGTGTAATGCTTGAAGACTTGTGAAAGCAATGCTAAACTAACAGCAGAAAAAAAACATGGACAACATTTATAACCATCTCTATCATGTTATTCAGGGGAAAAAAATAGGCCTAAAAGAGCTCAGTCGGACATTACTGTGAATTATTAGGAGCACACTTGATCTATTAACGAGGCAGACACATATATCTTAACATATTATGATCCTTCCAACTCCGAACACACTTCCTATTATGTATGCCTACACTCACTTTAGGCCCGACATTGGAAAAGCGACTAAGGATCCAGGGTTAACTATTTTTGGTATGAAAAAGCCTACTGAAGCTCAATGTAAATGCTGGAAACCAAAGTAAACCTGCCAACTCCAAATGCAACGGTCCTAGACAAATGTTTCCTCTTTGTTTCCCACTTTGATAAGATCGCTCTTTTCCCAGCTCAATAATGCTAATGCAGTAAAAAAAAATCGTGACTTCATTTTCCATACTTACATGTAATTACAGATATGTTTAGGCGTGTAAACATTTGACTTTGACAATATTGAGATATAGACACTACAAACCTCCGAGACACAACGTCTCCCATGCCGTTTCTGCAGAAGAACACGTGTGTTCATTACACCCAACAGTAAACGGTCCGATTACTTCATTTCCGGAAGCTTTCTGACCAACAGATTTTTATTTTATTTTATTAAACCTACTCCAAAAAATATTGATTTATTCTAATATATAACGTGCATCTATAATACTGTACATCGTGTTATGTTACCTTGTAGTTGCATTACAAAAAATAAACTCAACGCCACTGTCAGTATTTGAAATCTTCCTTTCTTCTGACTACCGTAACCCATTTCTCTCTATTTTTTTGTTTGAAAACGCAGTAGCTGATTTTTCCCATTAGTCAAATAATGGAGAAACTAAAGATTACTCAGATAGCAGAGAGTGGATAACCATATTAATGTGTGGCCGCCATCACACATAATTAGAGGCAGTCTGATCATATGTGGTGTTTCTATTTTGCATATAACCAGTATACACTATATAACCAGTATATACTGTATACTGTATACACAGTATACAGTATACAGTTGAAATAGTTGAAAATGTGGATGACAAACTATTTATTGTGTAGTTTTATAACACAATAGATGCTTTTCAGTTTTGTAGCAGAATGTGACCAAATACCTTTTGTTTTTTATCAGCCCTACAAAACTATATGAACAGGGGCGGTTCTAGAGGCGGGGCCACAGGGGCCCTGGACCCTGCTGAAATCTGATTGGCCCCTGATTGGCCCCCGTTCCTAGGGGTGGGGGAAAAAATCGATTCTTAGATGCATCGCGATGCGGACGATTCTGAATCGATTCACAAATGTCAAAAAACGATTTTCTAAAAATATATATATTATCAGATATTATCATCGCGGGCACTTCAAAATACCGTGAAAAATAATAGATCAGAATTTATATTTATAGAACGCACATTAGCTTATTTTCCATCAACCGCTTAAACAAACACAGAGTATATGCTGCGCGAAACACGTGCACACTCTGATGTAAACAATCCCCACATGTAGAAGCACTGTGTGCATGCGGCGCAGTGCGCACTCTAGTCTAATGTGATGAATCAGTGTTTTTCAACCACGGAAAGAGGTCAATAAAACTGCAGGTGAACAATTGTCACAGAACGTTACATTTACCTCAGGAAAGCCATTTAATGACCAACACGTTAGTTGACTAGAAAAAATAGCTATAGAGAGGAGTATTTTGCTAAATATGTGCACTATATTACATTTGTATTATATTTTTACTTGTGTCATAATTGTTATTATAATGAAAACTTTAATTTGTTCATTTTTAACCTTTAATAATACCAGCTGACAGGGCTCTCTGTATGTTTACAGCATTATGTGAGATATATTTTTTCTTGAGAAAAATTAACATGTAGGCTATCTACTGTAGCCTACCTAATATTTATCTAAAGAGTCAATAATGAATCAAGATTGGTTTGGTTTGTTACCAAATGTTTTGACAAAAACAATTACACCTATTGTGATGCAAGCTGTTTTTTTTTTACATCCCCCCCAATCCATCCGTTTCTCTAGAGCAATTAAAATATCGTGATAATACCGTATACCGTGATAAAAGCTCAATCAATTAATCGCAGCATGAAAATTTTATACCGGCACATGCCTACGTACGTTATACTGCTCTGCAATATGTGTAATGCCAGTCACAAAAAGTTACATTTTGACTGTGCTCTGCAGATGTTCATTCACTTTTTTTGTATAAGCTGTTTTTGATTGTGGTATACAGCAAACATTTCAAGTCATAACTCTTTATTATTTAGTTGTGTATAAGAGCGGCTTTGTATGTTACTAATTATTCAGAATATGCATAAGTCCACAAGCATTATACGTTATGATAGCTGCTGGTACATAATTCTATATTTTTGAACAAAAACTGTTTGTGAATTTGCTACAGCAAAATGTTTTTTTGTCTGAAGGATTATATTGCTCATTGGAAATAACAAGAGGATGTTGGTTAGAAGTCTATTATTAAATGCTAGAGATTCAGAATATACTGAAGTTTGTATTAATTTACTACAAGTACGCTGCTAGTACGGGCACGCATTTATTTTCCTGTTGGTTCTTTGCAATGCTGGGACAAATGCTGGCAAATGTAACCTTACAGTTGACTTGCCAAATCACTTCCATTGGTTTTATTAATAAAATTAATATAGGAAGTATTGGAAGTAAGTTCGTTATGGGTCATCAAGTAGTAAAAAAAAAAAACGATAATCGTTACCCTCTGAATCATAATCGAATCGAATCGTGAGGTGCCTAGACTAGAGATTCCCACCCATCAATCGTCGACAAGAAGAGCAACTGGAGAATTCTTCACAACGATCACAGATGCAATTCCACCCCCAAACAATTAACAATAATTTACTGTTTATAAGCGACGACATGATTATGAAACTTAAAAGGTGGAATTCAGAAAGAAGTGCATTGTGTCCTTTATGCACAGTATAAATAAATGAAAAAAATCATTAAGAACTTTACTGGCTCATAATTTTTTATTAGAGCGTTTGAAAAAGGAATGACTGCCGAAATGTATTTGCACCGTACTGAATAAATTATTTTGTGTGCTTGAATGTACCCTGTATTTGGCCCCTGAATGTAACATGTGGCCCCTTAATGGCCCCTGTTACAGAAAAATCCTAGAACCGCCACTGTATATGAACAATGCAAGGTGTTTACAGCTTAGTGCTTAATACACAGGAAGCTGTACTGTATCAACTAGAGGACTAAATGCTGCTAGGAGGAACAACTGTGAACGAACTGTGACCCCAAAACCGAGGCATGCACCGAACCCTGATTTCTATGTACTGTTACACCCTATACTGTATATATAAACACTGATTTATAGTGAACATTGAAAAACAGGACAGATTTGGCACACATGTACTCTGACATGTTATCTCAGAGCAACTCACTGCTGGAGCTTCTTCACTTCTTCAGTTTGTAGTCCAGTCATTTTAAGCCAAAATGGGGGTCAACCTTGAACAAATTGCAACAGAATCAAACTCAACTGATTTTGTATCCTCAGTATGTCCTGAGTAAGGAAAAAAAAGTCCCGAAGAATCCCATTAGGGGAAAGTTTTGAAAAAGACCCAAACAAATTATTGATATTTACACTTGACCTCCTGCTGAGCTTTTAAAAAAAGGGTTTAAGACGTGGAGTCGATCAGATTTATGATCCTGGATTGACTGCAAAATCGTCTGACCCGAGCTCTGTATTACTTACTGATTACTTAATTTTTGTGTGTACCCAAGAGTTGTTGTCATTAATGCCTTTACTAACAGTCTCCAGATTCCTCCAGAGATATTTGACTCTCTCACAGACCTGCTGAATCTGCTTGAATTGTGTTATTGTGATCAAAGCAATTCATTATGTGAAGTAGCTTCAACTTCTACTGGAGGCCACCCAAAAATTCAGCTTTCGGAGGAACACATCTGTCGCCTACTTGAGCTTGGATTCTCTGTACCAAAAATATCAAAGATAATGGGCAGTCTCACGCGCTACCATTTTTCGAAGAATGAAAGAGCTGAATTTGTCAGTCAAAGGCCTGTTTAGTCCTGTCACTGATCAAGAGTTTGACACTCTTGTATCTGAAATAAAAATGAGATTCACCTTTCCACGGATACCGCATGGTAAAAGGAAATCTGGAGGCAGCTGGGTATCGAGTGCAGTGGACCAGGGTGCGGTCCTCTATGCACCGTGTTGACTCAGCTGGAATCTTGTCACGACTCGCAAGAATGGGCTGTGTGGAATTTTCCTGGTTGTTACCCCTTTATTCCCAAAACTTTACATATTATTTACATATTATTCCCCTATACTTACACGTACGTACTTTATAGGTACTTTATAGGTACACTGTAATTACCAAAAGTTACACTGTAATTTCGTAATTTCGTTTTAATTACGCAGTATTTTCCTGGTTGTTACACCTTTATTCCCAAGACTTTACATATTGCTCCCCTATACTTACACGTAAGTACTTTATAGGTACACTGTAATTACCGAAAGTTATACTGTACTTTCATTTTAATTACGCAGTACTTTCCGGGCTGTAATCTAAAGCGTTACCGAAGACACCTCTTTTTTTGTCAACACTTGACACTTGACACATACATCTTTTCACAAGATGTAATATAAATCTATGGTGTCCCCAGAATGTGTCCGTGAAATTTCAGCTCAAAATACCCCACAGATCACAGATTTTATAGCATGTTAAAATGGACACTCTTTGGGTGTGAGCAAAAATGCACTGTATTTGTGTGTGTCCCTTTAAATGCAAATGAGCTGCTGCTCCACGCCTCTGTTCAGAAGAGGGTCGATCCTTTACATGAGCTTCGGATAAACCAGCAAAAACAAAACATGCGAATAATCTCACTCATCCAAAATCTCAGGAATAACCAGTAGCGAGTGCAGCCTTACAGAGAGACTCAGGAAGAGGTTGAACTTTTAGACGCACCTGAACGTTTCTGAATGGTTAGTGGATACATGTATGTAGTTGTTGTGGAGTTACATTGATTCACCTCATCGACTTGCATGTACCGTCATGTTTAACTTTAATACAAGTTGACAGAGTTCCCTGAGGTCTTTGTAAGACCGCTGTGGCATTATTTGAGATTTACTTTTATCCAAAGCGACTTACAAATTAGGACTAAATTAAGCGAGTCATCATGAAGAGGCAAAAACAACGCAAGAAGTGCTCAAAATACGAAGTTCAGGCATTATTCAGAGTAGCATAAGCCCGATAAGTGAGGTTTTAAAGGGAAAGGGAAGTTTTTTTTTTTTTTTTTTTTATGAGGTTAAGTGCTCACGGAAGAGATGGGTTTTCAGTTGTCTTTTGAATGTTGTCAGGGATTCTGCATTCCGGATGAGGGTGGGGAGAGCGTTTGTGAGCATTAGTTGCACATGATGGAAGTCCGGCCAGAAGAGCATTGCAGTAGTCAAGCCTAGAAATGACCAGGGCCTGGACGAGAAGTTGTGTTGCATGCTCAGTAAGGAAAGGCCTGATCTTCCTGATGTTGTGCAGTGCAAACCTGCATGATCGAGCTGTCTTTGAAATGTGATCTGTGAAGGTCAGCTGGTCATCAAACGTTACTCCAAGATTTCTCACCGACCTTGATGGGGTGATTGATGATGATTCTAGCTGGATAGTGAAGTTGTGCTGTAGAGACGGATTGGCAGGGAGGACGAGAAGCTCAGTCTTTGCCAGGTTAAGCTGCAGGTGATGTTCCTTCATCCATGTGGAGATGTCCGCCAGACAGCTTGAGATCCGTGCAGCTACTGTGGGATCATCTGGTTGAAATGAGAGGAAGAGCTGTGTGTCATCAGCATAGCAGTGGTAGGAGAAACCGTGTGCCTGTATGATGTGTCCCAGTGATGTGGTGTAGATGGAGAAGAGGAGGGGACCAAGAACTGAACCCTGGGGAACCCCTGTGGTCAGTTGATGTGCTCTGGATACCTCGCCTCTCCATGCGACCCTGAAGGACCTACCTGTGAGATAGGACTCAAACCAGTGGAGAGGAGTTCCTGTGATGCCCAGCGATGAGAGGCTGGACAGAAGGATCTGATGATTCACAGTGTCGAAGGCAGCGGACAGATCCAGGAGAATGAGGACTGAAGATTTGGAAGCAGCTTTTGCGATCCGTAGGGCTTCTGTGACAGACAGTAATGCAGTCTCAGTTGAATGCCCATTCTTGAAGCCAGATTGGTTGACATCCAGCTGGTTGTTTAGAGACAAGAAGGATGTTACTTGGTTGAAAACAGCTCTTTCAAGTGTTTTCGCAATGAATGGTAGGAGAGAGGTAGGTTTGTAATTCTCTACAGATGTGTTTAGTGTTGGTTTTTTAAGCAGTGGAGTTACCTGAGCCTGCTTGAATGCTGTAGGGAAAGTGCCAGTATGTAGGGATGAGTTGATGATGTGTGTGAGTGCTGGGAGAAGTGTGGGAGAGATGGCTTGTAGAAGGTGTGAGGGGATGGGGCCAAGAGGGCAGGTGGTAGGGTGACTTGAGAGAAGTGTAGATATTTCTTCCTCGGTTAGCGGAGAGAAGGAGGGGAGAGGGTTATTGGCTGTGGAAGGGGTCAGACTGGGTTCCTGTGTGTGTGGAGCTGAGAACTGACTGCTGATAGTTGTTGTTTTGTTGGTGAAGAAGTTCGCAAAATCGTCAGCAGTTAAAGAGGAGGTGGGTGGTGGTGGAGGTGGACAGAGGAGAGAGTTTAATGTCTTGAAGAGTGATCGTGTGTTGGAGGAGCTGTCGATCTTGTTGTGGAAGTATGAAGATTTTGCAGCATGAACATCAACAGAAACGGAAGAGAGGAGAGATTTATACATACTCAGGTCAGATGTGTCTTTTGATTTGCGCCATTTCCTCTCCGCTGCCCTGAGTTCGGTCCGGTGTTCACGAAGAACCTCAGACAACCAGGGGTTAGAGGGAGTAGCGCGTGCTGGCCTGGAGGAGAGAGGACAGATATTGTCTAGAGAAGAGGTTAGAGTGGAGCATAAGGTATCTGTTGCGGCATTCACATCCAGAGATGAGAATTGTGAGGGTGGGGGGAGAGAAGATGACACGGCAGAGGAAAGATGGGAGAAAGTGAGCGCAGGTTTTGCCTGAAAGTGACTGGTGGTGGGGTTGGAGGTGCAGGGGTAGAGAGTTGTAGACTGAAAGTAATGAGGAAATGATCTGAAACATGGAGAGGTCTCACCAAAATGTTGTCTGTGAATACTTTCTATTCTATTTTTCTATTCTAAAAAAAATTTCTTTGTGTATTGTGCAAATATGAACAGATTTGGCACACATGTACTCTGACATGTTGTTTCAGCAACTCACTGCTGGAGCTGTTGAATTTGGTTTGTGTACCCGTGGGGCTGGTGTTCTTCAGTCTGGCCCTATTGACCTTTTCCCTTTGTCAGTGGAGTCCTGGAGTGAATATTGTGCATGAGTCTGCTGTTGGCTTACCTTCTGTTCATGCTCACACAACAGTTCCTGAGCTTTATAAGCAGGTGAGAATGATGAAGGAGCCCTACAGCTCAGCACAGCCTCACTGAGAATCATCGGTACCGTCTCTCATGGCCTCCAGAGACCTGTACCATGATGGTAGTTGAACAAATTCCGGGTTACAGGATTAGTTTTGAGTTGACACAACCAAACCAATCTAACCAGGCTTTGTTAGTACCATGATGCTGATCATCAACTTTCTCTGTCAATCACATGCTGAGAAAGAGAGGAACTGCGATTCATTTCTAGCAAAAGAAAAGCAATACGATTCACTTCTCTCTTCTGCAGAATATTATGAGATTAAAAAAAATATTAAGAATTTAAACAAATTTACACAGCAAGAAGAAAATAGCTGTCTATGAAAGAGGACAACTAAAAGAAAAAGTCTTGCTATATCAGTGCAAGTAAAAGTTGCGAAGTTAGTTTAAACAGTTGATAAAGGTATAGAGAGAATTGAACATTTAAGATCACATGTAGAAATCTTATAGCTTAATCTATTGATTCTAAAGTGTATTTATATTACCGTTATATATTTATTCTTTTAAACTTTGCATAAAAATAATTGAGAAACTAAAATTGCACATGTGTGATCGATTAATAATTGCATAAATAATATCTAAATCATACAAATTATTATTCTAAATAAGTGTTACTAAAAGCCAGACAATTTTGTCTTTAAAAAGCATTTGCTATGTAGTGACCTTTAATTTGGAGGAGAAACAGGTGGAGTGACGCATCTGATTGGTCCAAGTTCAGTTTGCAACTTCTTACCTGGAACATAACCTGTCCTGCACCAGGTTAGCCGTGGAGCGTAAGTTACTATGGCGATGAACACTGTTCAAAGCCAAACCACTTTCATGGTGCCTAAAACCCAGGGTTGGCGCAAACTAAACTGAAACATACCTGGCTAGCCACCTAAACCAGCTTCACGGTATAGGCCCCAGGTGTTGTGTGTGCCACAATATCGGGCCTTCTACACTTCCTCTTTCTCTACGGCTTTGTGTGGGTGTTCATCGAAGCTGTGTTGCTCTTCATCTGCGGTTGCTCTGGTTGTGGTGGGTGTGTCTGCCAGGCTGGCTCCTGACTGCTATGGCTGTGAACAATGAGTTGTTGTTGTTGTTTTTTTAAATTAATTTGATTAGAAGGAAATAAAACAGCTTGGGGATTTTTGACATTTATGCTATGAGAAAAAAAAAATACAGCTTTGACACAAGCTGTTCACAGTCACGCATATCTGTAACATTTCAGCAGTCTACACCTGCATTTTGGAAATGTTCATTCAGTTTTTATAATGTGTTTTGCTCTAAACAGTTACTGGGTTAAAGAGAATAAAGGTTTTATCTGTTAGTTTGTAAGTTCTAGTTATAAACGTTCTTCACATTGGGCTGTTGAAGTCAGGAAAACCATTTCTGTCTTGTTTCCTCAATAATGGGGTCAGGCCTTTTTTTTCTATGCTAGTTGTCTCCAGAGACAGTATAAGAAAGAAAACCAACAGTAGCCTATTTACTTCCAAAAACTCTACTCTCTTAAAACACCTTATTATCTGTTTTTTACAAACAAATGCCATTGTGGTTCATGCGTTTCAGAGGTTAAATTGATGTCATGAAGTCACTCGACTCCTCCCGTCTCATTCTTGTCCATGTGCTTCAGATGTCTTTGCTGTGGACTCAAACAACACTGAGGACTACAGCATCAGTGGAAAATGGTTGAAGTGCCATGATTATACAGTGAAAAAAAAACTACAGCACAGTAAATGCTTTTAGCAATCTCTGAGGATTAATAAGCCTCTGTAACAGAGATTCAGTTACGGTAATTGGCGTTTAGTATTCGACACACGCTTTACATGGTAGTACAATAACAACAGACTGGGCCATCCGACCAATCAGAGCACAGTAGGCCAACGGAAAGGCAAAGGCAAATGCTTTTTAAAGCCCATGTGAAAAAAACCCTGCATGGTTCCTATAGACCCCTTTTGCGCCGACGTCACAGTTACGTCACGGCGCTAGCTGGAGGCAAAACAGACGGAAAACTGGAGGCGGCCAATACAAACCAGCACAGATTCGGCTACATAATAAGGAGCTTAAATTATTATTTTTATTATTAAATGTCATCTTGTTGTGTTGTTGGGTGCAAGAATCGATGAAAAATTAGTATGCTGTATCTGGAAGTTTTATTTCTAGAAAATATCCACATCTTTAAAATTGCACCGTAGTGTCACTCTTTACATTGTTGTCTTCTTGGCGCTGGCTAGGCAGAACTGCAGATCGTACCACACAAATCTTTACATGACCATTCAGTACATAGTTATAGGCATCTAATATATATATATATATATATATATATATATATATATATATATATATATATATATATATATATATGCCCTCAGTTTCTATTTACCCTCAGTTTCTCTATCGGGTAGGTAGGTGTAGAAGTCAGGCCACTCAACCGGAGCGTTAACGTTAATCCTGTCAGATCGTCCATTGACTGAGCATGTACGGGTCAGCCAATCTGGTTCCGTCCGTTAAAATTAACTTTTGCAAATAACAATCGCGGTCCTGGACAGTGAGTGACCTTGCACATTAAGATAAAATTGGATTTTCTCCAGTCATTGTTAAAAAAACAAGCTAACAAACTGGCAAACTAACGTTAGTGAAGCGGCCAGAGGGATCTTTCTGCCTCCAGCTAAGCCCCGCCCACACAAATACGTCACCATGTTTACCAACTGTAAAAGGGTCTATACAGCAACCCTATATCTTCCTTACTTAAATCGGCCAGAATTACCTTCTGTGTTTCATGTAAGGCCAATACATGTCCTATACAAAATCAGACCGATTATGGTCACTTTCATACTAAATGGCACATATACAACTTGTAGGGGATTTTTGCATCATATATGAATACTGTAAAAAGTCTTATATGAGTTTTACATGACAAAACTATGCAATAGTGTATGGTATTAGTAGAAAATAACTGATATTCATATACAAATCATTTAAAGTTCTTATATTGAATCATATTCTAGTCAAATTAAAGTCATATAGAATTTATACACATTTTGTGTCATTTGTTTATATGTTTCATACAGATTTCATGTTTTGATGACCAACTTCACTTATATGCAAGTTGGCAAATATGGAAATTGTATAGTGCAGAAGCCGGTTTGAGGATTACTGTCAGAATATCACTGACCTTTATAAGGACTGTTCATTTTCCTACAGGATTTGAAAGAGCAGTCGACAGCAATGACATTTTAAGACCGTGTATTTACATTAATTGTGAACTGTCTGAGCCTGTTAACTTATTATTGCAAATGAACAAAGTTGAGTCAAATATGTTTCTAAAACAGTGATTAAAATTTTTGAAAATTGGCTGGAATATATTTTTGTATATGTGACATGAACTGGTGGTGATATGCATAAGAATCACTTCGACATTTAGGAAAGTTTTTATATTTGTAGGTTAAGAATAGAACTGTTGTATACCATAGTAGTACTGTGATAAAGTTTAGAGAAATTGTCACAAATGAAAAGGAAATCTGGTGATGCAGGTTTTAAAATGAAAACTATTATATGTGAAATATGCAACTGTATCTTGTAGAATACACTCTAATAAATAATTTTGTAATTAAAATGTGTGCTTGTGTGTGTAGCTAAAGGTTGATTATACAGTATATAACCATGATTTACTATAGGCATGGGGCTCCACTTAGGAGAAGAGTGAAGTACAGCCTTTTACTGATTGGTAAACTGCACTGTGTTTTATATACGTGCTTATATACGTGCTGGATATTAAATTAGCATTATTTTCCTATGTTTTTACATCATTAAAATCTCTATGGCTTTAGTTGTATGTAGGACATATATAACATATATGATTAAAAATACATTAATATTATGCAATTTATATATGTGTTTTTTGCAGGGACACTAATATATGTTCCTTACAATATTCTGTTGGAACATATAAGAATCACAGGTGTTTTTAGCAAACTTTTTCCATATGGGGAGGGAGAGACCGAATCTTCAAACTGCTTCGAATTAATCATTTGAGAATCTTTAAGAAATGACGTGATATTAAATGCATATTATGAGAAAATTAAAGTGTTTTTGACCTTGGATGCATGTTAACCTGTTGTAGGAAGACCTCCTAAACAAAATTAGGAACTTTTAAAATAGCATAATTAGGACACTTTAAAGGGATACTGGCGTAATGATATGACGCAGCGCCTGAAAATAAGTCTAATAGGTTAGACAAACTTAGTCCCGGTCACGTTGGAAGTTACCGAGCTGGGGACTATTTTCAGGCGCTGCGTCGTATCATTACGCCTGCTGGACTCATGGTACGGCAGCAAAGTTTCTTGATTATTACACAGGAATGAGAGTATAGTTCCTAGCCATATCAGCCTAAAAAATCGCAACTTTTCATTTTCCGTTGGTCTTAGTGCACGATGTAACTACAGAAGAGTCAAGTTTTAAATAGGAAAAATATCGAAACTCTTTGGTCATTTTCTTGAGAGAGATGCTAATGGTCTTGTCCGTTTCAATGATCTATGCTAAGCTATGCTAAAAGTTGTACCGCCAGACCCGGAGATCGGCTGAATGGATTCGAAAACGGTAAAACTCAACTGTTTAACTCTGGGGGAGTTGTAAAATGAAACTATTTCCAAAAAAAGTGGAGTATCCCTTTAAATTCATTTGACATGCTAACTAGCAATAGCACATGTTGGTATTTTAAAGAAAATTATTTCTATTATTGTAATATACAAACCTTTAGGATGAGAAAGCAAGAAGAAACTAGTCTCAGTCAGGGCTGGACTGGGACAAAAAATCGGTCCGGGCATTTTGGCCCAGACCGGCCCACTATATGATCATAAACACCACCCATCTTTGCACACCCTTAATTATATGCATACCAACTCCTATTCATTAAAACCACTAATGCCATGTAATGAGTGAGTATAGGAACGAGTGAGAGTTAACAGATGAAATAAGGAAAAATTTGACATTTATTAATACAGTTCAACTATACCCCACAGTGGTGAATCCTAAAGTAAGCTATAAGTGGCTCTGGCATAGCAATACAAGTGTTTCTTACAGGATTTTTGGTAAAACTGTTGTGGGTGGACCTCGGTCCTTCTGGGGGTGTTCGGGGGCATCCCCCCCGTGAGAAAATTTTGTGCATTTTAATGTTAAATTCATCAATCTGGTGCACTTTGAGAGTTCAAAATTAAAAGCTCCAACCCATATTCAGTGTGCAAATTAAACAAAGAAAAATTCAAACCTCTTTTAGTTACAGTGTCTATTTACATTACACCTACTACATAATAATAGTTATAATATTAATCCAATGACAGTAATAGCCATATTTTGTAAAACAAATGCACTAAAAAATAAAGGAAACTTTCAGAATTAGTTTTGTACCAATTTCTATACTTGAAAGAGATAAGCACATGATCTGTTATTTTGACGCAAACTGCATCAAGCTTTTATTTTGGCGGAAAACATGGTTTACAAACGCCTCTCATTAAATTTCTAGTGAATTGTGGTAATCGTCAACTATGCAGATGTGGAAATAATCTGTACAGTGTAAGATTAATAAGGGAATTAAGATCAATATAACTCAAATGGGATTGAATTACAGGGAAGAACCGAATTATTATGCAAATTATTCAGAATTAATATTTAACACTTTATCAACTATTCGTCCACCGATAAATTGAGATTAGGGTATTTATCAATTCTGGACAGAATATTATCCTGTGGCCTACGGTAATAATATCATAAAGTTATGATAACTGGTTAATATGAGCAAGGTAGCAAAATCTTTTTAGTTTAAGGCAGTAACTTGTAAGCACACAGCACAAGACGCTTGTATGTAAAATCAACCAAGACTTTATTGAACTACTCTAATACACACAAACTAAACTAACGAAAACACACAAACATTCATTCAAACAGTGACAGAGAGTGATGTTATTAACGGAGTGTGAATGGAGTCCCAAATGTCTAGCGTTAGACACTATTTCTTGACCGCAACCTGAGAGAATCAAACTACTAGCACTTTAATCTTAGTTCGTTTTCTTAATAAGATTTGCACCAGTTCACTTCAGCCAGAATTAGGAGAATTGTGTACTTGCGTTTAGATGCTCCTGAGCGCGTGCGTTCCCTGTGACGAAGTTGCTGGAGAGGGAATCTCTTCGGCGCTGATTGGCTGGCAGTCGGTCGATGATGCGTTCTGAGGGACAGCACTCGATGGTGAGTGGTTGGTTGGCTTTGCCGGGTGGCGCTTCGTTTGCGGGATTTCCTGGATTGCGGGTTGCTATGCAACGGAGTTTCCTCTGAGTCTGGAGCGACTCTGAGAGGGGTTTCTTTGACGAAGTTCAGCGAAGGATATTACGGAAGAGTTGATGAGTTTTGCGTGAGCTCTTGGTGGTTTGAAGAGTATGTAAGCATACACGCTGGACGATGGAAAGGTCAGCGAGAGCAAAAGTCACTGCAAAAGCGAGGCACAAGGCAGGCAAAAAGCAAGGCAAAAAGCAACTCATAGCTGCTTGTCATTGGGTTATAAGCGTGTCCATCTGACCCATCCTTCCTAGTGCGACAGCCAATCAGATATTGTCTTGGGCGGGACCTACGACCCGTTCTCCGGTTCTTGCATGTAATTAGCGTAAAGTCCACATGATCACGTGTGCCCAAACTCCTGAGAGTTTAGTTAAACGCTTTAATAAGTAAACTTAATAGTTTAAATATGGTGCATCCTACACACATCTACTTTATATCAAAATTCTAGAAATCATTTACCCATCAAGAAGGTACCAAAATACATATACTTCCCATAGTTGAGGTGGGAGTAAATAAGGATTTAGCTGTGATAAGTGTTTAACACACAAAATTAACTTGAGTAATATAAAGCATACAGACTACAGAGAATACACATGTATGAGGCAACTTCTGGTGTTTAGTTCCTATAGCTGAGGTAGAAAACCTTACAAATAGGCTGTAATGAAAGTTAAACACACAGAAAGAACTCCACAGGTTACATAAAATATACATGGTACTTAAGATATATGTGAGGTAAATACTGGTGATCAGTTCAGCTTATTGGAAGCAATTTTGAGACCGTTGTTCGTATTAAACCACAAGTGGGTTAATTTCAGTCTATTGGTTTTGGAGACAAAAAGTCTCTGGAATTTACAACTGCAGAAAGGGGGGTGTCCCCTGGTTGAGGGTTTCTGGTGATTCTGGGCCATAAGAATGCTTTAGCATCCTTCGTTTCCTGATAAGGCTGTGGATTTATGCATTGGGGTCACCACAGGGTTTCTTGGCCATTTGGTCGTAAGTTTGGGGAACAAAGGAATCTTTTCCTGCTGTCCTGGCATCGCTGGTTTGAGATTTGACACGCACAAAAAGGGGAAGGGGGGTGACGTCTCCTTTAGCCATCTCGGCACCATGACTGTGTTTTATGACTTACTAATGGTTCACTAGGGAATCGTTCCGAACTGTGGAATGTGGTGTTGGTTTCATATGACATGGACTGTTCAAGGATAATCCTACAACAGTAACTGGGTTATGGGTTCCTACACTCATGACATGGCCTAAGTGTTTTGAAAGTAGGCTAGTTCTGCTTACCGCAGGCTCTACACTGTCTCATCTCTCTCCTGATCCTCCGTCCTCACTATCATCATCATCACAGGAGCTGATGAAGGTCAGAAAACATATATTTTGACACATAAAGCGTCTGCTTTAAGGGCCTGGTTCTATTTTTTCACGCTATTTCTCTGCACATTCCTTGCGTTTCTTCTCCATCTATTTTGACAGATACACACTGACACTGCTGCGCAGAATGAACCACCCGGCTGCTCTCGAAATGCTCTCGCGGTACTTTTATGGCATACGTCACAGTCACGTGGCGTCAGCACTGTTTCAGGTCAGACACAATTTCTAATCGCATGCACTGCTTCAAGTCAGCCGTCGATCGGTCTGCGCAGAGCTGTATGAAGTCCAACAATCCTCTTGTGTTTCTCTTTTATTCAGCGATTCTGCTTGTTATCATCAGGTGTCTTTAAATAATGTTCAATCATCACTCAATTAATCACTTAATTGTCTCATTAACTAACCAACACCGAGTTGGGTTAATTTATAACATTATAACTAGGGATAGACTGAAATTTCGGCGGCCGAAAATAGCATTTTCGGTTTTTGGCCGAAAGAGAAAAAAAGGCCGAAATTGTGCCGCCCCGCCCCGGAGGGCAGGGAATTCCACAATTTAGGAGCCAAAGAAGAAAAAGCCCGATAACCCATAGTTTTTAGCCGTGTTGTTTGGACAGTTAGTAGACCAGCTTCAGAGGAGCGTAAAGCACGTGTAGGAGTGTAGGGGGTTAAAAGCTCACACAAATATTGAGGGGCCAAATTATTCAAGGCCTTATAATAATAATAATAATAATAATAACTTTAATTTATATAGCGCCTTTCACAAAGCCCAAGGACGCTTAACAAACAGCAAAGAGGGGGGGGGGGATAATAAAGGGGAGTAAAACCAGGGCAGCTATAGCCCATATGCCTCAGAGAAGAGGTGTGTTTTAAGCTGTTCTTTGAAAGTTGCCAGGGTAGGTGCAGAGCGGATGGCAAGAGGAAGTTTGTTTCAGAGTGATGGTGCACCCACACAGAACGCTCTATCACCAAACGTCCGTAGCCTGGATTTAGGGACAGCGAGCAGGTCCTTGTCTGAGGACCGCAGAGACCGAGCTTGATTGTAGGGGTGGAGTAGATCAGAGAGATACTGGGGTGCAAGTCCATGGAGCGATTTGTACGTCAGGAGGAGGATTTTATATTTGATCCGTGATTTAACTGGCAGCCAATGAAGCTTCTTCAAGATTGGAGTGATGTGAGATCCGAGTTTAGTGTGGGTAAGCATCCTGGCAGCAGAGTTCTGTACGTACTGGAGTCTGTCAGTAGCTTTGCTGGGCAGACCAAGCAGGATACCATTGCAGTAATCGAGTCTGGTAGTGATGAAAGAGTGGATGAGGGTCTCGGCTACAGAGTTGGAGAGGCATTGTCGGAGTCTAGAAATGTTCTTGAGATGGAAAAATGCTGTTTTAGTTATGTTTTTGATGTGTTGCAGGTAGGAGAGAGTGGAGTCCATGATGACGCCCAGGTTGCGTATTTGGGAAGATGCTGATATTGAACAGCCATCCACATCCAGTATAAAGTCATCAACTTTTTTAAGAAGTGACTGTGGAGCAAACACCATGAGTTCAGTTTTGTCTTTGTTTAGTTTGAGGAAATTACCGTCCAGCCAGAGCTTTATGTCCTTCAGGCAGTTGATAAGTGTCAATGGTGGAAGAGGAGTGGAAGGCTTAGTGCTGATGTAGAGCTGGATATCATCAGCATAACAATGGAAATGTAATCCATGCTTCCGGATGATCGACCCAAGAGGTAACAAATAGACATTGAATAGTAGTGGGCCAAGCACCGATCCTTGTGGCACGCCGTGTGAGACTGGCGCCAGTTCTGAGCAAATATCCTTAATGGTGATGTATTGTTGCCTGTTGGTGAGATAGGATTTAAACCAGGAATACACAGTACCAGTGAGGCCAATGAGATTTAAAAGTCGAGTGAGAAGAATGGAATGGGAGACCGTATCAAAGGCAGCAGAGAGGTCAAGAAGTATTAAGATGCTGACATTCCCAGAATCAGCTGCCATGAGCAGATCATTTGTGATTTTAATTAAGGCAGTTTCAGTACTGTGCTGTGTTTTGAAACCAGATTGAAATGGCTCGTAGAGGTTGTGTTGTAGCATATGATCGTTAAGTTGGGATGCCACGACCCTTTCCAATAACTTGCTGATGAATGGTAAGTTAGAGATTGGGCGGTAGTGGCTTGGATCATCTTGGTTCAGGCCAGGCTTTTTAAGTGTAGGGATCACTGCAGCAATTTTAAAGCTGGTGGGGACCACACCGGAAAACAACGAAGTGTTGATGATGTTGACAAGGGTGGGAGCCAGAGTCGGAAGACATGCCTTAACCAGTGCAGTTGGCATTGGATCCTGTTTGCTGGTTGTAGCCTTTGCCTTTGACACCAGCTCAAGAACTTGAGCTGTGTTTAGCATGGAGAAAGATGAAAGGGAGTCCTCCAGCGTGAAGGCAGTAGTGAGGTTTGTGTCAAGCAGCGGTAGTGTCGTTGAATGAAAGGGGCTGGACTGCTGCAATTGCTGGTGGATAGATTCTACCTTTGCCTGGAAGTAATCCTGGAATCTGGAGCATAAGCCAGGAACGTCAGATGGCAGAGGCGTGTCAGGTGGGCAGAATAGTCGATTGATGGTGGAAAAGAGTTGTTTAGGTTGATTTTGTTGGTTGCAGATGAGTGTAGAAAAATAGTTGTTTTTGGCCTTGGACAGAGCATCTTTATAGCTCTTAACATGGTCGTTGTAGGCTTCCCGGTGGACAGTGAGGCCAGTTTTTTTATGATACCTCTCCAGCCTCCGTCCTGTGGCCTTCATAAGGCGGAGTTCAGCAGTAAACCAGGGAGAAGGGCAGGAGAAGGAGACAGATCGAGTGATGAGAGGGGCAACAGAATCCAGACTACGCAACAAGGCCAGGTTATAGTCATTAACCAAGTCATCGACTGTACAGTTTGAAGGATAGCTGATCAGATGGCCTTCAAGGATGTTTGATAAGTTTTGAATGGATACTTGTTTGATGTTTCGATATGTAATGATCCTTTTCGCACACTTCCTGTTTGTGCTGTGGACAGTAACAGAGAACATGACTGCATGATGATCAGAAACAGCCAGGTCCATAGTTTGTAGATGGGTTGGGGTTATACCAGAGAAACATACCAAGTCCAATGTATGACCTTTAGTATGTGTGGGGCCAATTACATTCTGTGTAAAATTAAAGCAGTCCAGTAATGACAAGAAGTCTGTAGCATAGGCATTTTTGGAGTCAACATGAATGTTAAAGTCTCCAAGTAAGATGGTTGCTGGAGAGGTTGGGCAGATCAGAGCAAGAAGGTCAGAGAGCTCAGGCAGGAAGCTAGTGGATGCTTTAGGCGGGCGATAGATAAGAACGACTTGTAGCTGCAGAGACCCAGATAGAGCAAAGTGAATGCACTCAAATGAATTGGCATGTTCTGGAATTTCTTGTATCTTGAAATCAGCATGATGTATGACAGCCAGTCCCCCACCACGTCCAGAACTACGAGGCCTTTGAATGTATCTATAGCCTTGGGGGGTAGCTTGGTTAAGTGCAAGAAAATCCATTTGATTCTGCCAGGTCTCAGTTAGACAAAGAAAATCAAGTTTCTTGTCAATTATAATGTCATGAATGAGTGGTGCTTTGTTATTCAGTGAGCGAGTGTTCAGTAGCATGAATGAGACAGACATCAGAACAGAAGCATTAGAATGAGAGATGACGTCATCAACAGCCCGTTCTATGGGCCGTAGGTTGAAGAAGTGTAGGCACGGCTCGTTCTGATGACGTCGTCCCTGAGTAGTGAGAGACCGAAGAACAGGAATAGCTTGTGATGTCTCCATGTAAACAAACTTATGTCGCGCAGCCCTGTGCACATAGCGAGGGCGGCGTAAAAGATGGAGAGATTTAATCACCTCAAGGCTGGCAGTACTCGGTACGATGTGAGAGTTGAAATTCTTGAGTTCCATAACGCAATATCTGAGGAAAGCCATGATGGCCAGGAGACCACTAGCTTGCCGCTAGCGTTAGCTCAACTTACAAGTTAGCTCAACTTACAAGCCACAAAACCATCCACCAGAAAGTAACACGTCCGAACTTCAACAGAGAACACCAAAGGGAATCAAGCCATTACCAGAGGTAAAAATTACTGCCATTGACCGAGATGAATTACTGCTGTTAGCAATTGCTGTTAGCAGTTTTAGAATCATCAGAAAGTAGCCAAGATTGATAAAATAGCCTGTCCGTTGTAGCAGGAGCTTGAAATAACAGAAGAATAATCGCAGAATAGCTGGAGTTTAGCGATTTTTTGTTTGTGAGCATGAGAAGCGGCGACATACACGCCAGCGTCCTCTCACGCGTCACGCAGCACCCAGGAATGCTGAAGTATTGATGCTGAGATCGTTATAAGTGAGCATGACAATTTTAAAATCAATACGAAAACTAACAGGAAGCCAGTGCAATTTTTCCAGGACAGGTGTAATGTGCTCCCTTGCACTGGTCCTAGTCATGTACCGTTCACGCTCACTGGAAAGGCAAAATCCACTAAAATCTCACACACCAATGTGCATTGGCTCATTTTATCAATATAGGAAAATTCTGTCATTACTAAATCTCATGTCATTCCAAACCTGTATGATTAAACAAAACTTGCAGTTGTTTTTGTCCACAAAATGAAAAACAACTGGGTTTTAAGCTTTAAAAAGCCCAAATAGCATAATCTGCACAGAAACAAACTAAGACAGATATAAATCCATGATTTCTATATTGTCAAATGTTATGAATATTCTGTTCACACTGGACATGAATATTTGACCTGTTGAATTTTTAATGAAGAGCAGTTCTATAAGCTTTTGGTCACTTTTCCTGAGTTTCTGGCATTGAAGATAGATGTGGTGCTGTTGTAGTCTTTGCACACCACACTGAGTACAACATTCAAAACATGTGCCATGACAAATATGAAGATAAGAACATGGAAAAAGTTTTTTTTTTTTTTTTTTTTTTTTTAGAAATGTGTATAAATATATTTGAAATGTCATCTTGGTTTTCTTTTGAAATACAGTTGTAAATGCATCTTTGTGTGTAGATTTGAATATAAATTTGAATTTTAGCTGGAAGAGACATAAATATGTTAAATATGTTTCATCATCAGATTAACAGATAACTATCATATAAACTTTGGACACAAATATAGTCAGTCTAGTTGGGTGAAGATCACTTCATGTGAACTCATTTCAGGTGAGTCCCTCCCTCTTTAAATGCTATGAGAATGAAATGCTTTAGTGTTACTATCAATTAATCCATTTTTGCAGTTTTGTCTTCAAAAGCTGTTTGTGATACTGTATATGTTTCATGCTATTTAAAATGAACATTGAAATCCTTAATTAAACTTTCTAAACATGTTTCTATCATCTAAATCCCTGATATTCATCATGAGAATGAACTATTAGCGTTTTCAAAACAAATATACTTTCTCGTGTGTACTGAGGTGTGATTTATTTGTAAGGCCATTAAAAAATCAAAGGGCTGTTCAATGTTGTAAGAGATAGTTGAAGGGTTTACAGACAGAAGAGCGAGGTAAAATAGAACTGAATTAAATTTGTTACTAGCTATTTTTTGGAGAATTCTTTTTTTTAATCATTAAATTTAGGCTTGCAAAAGCAAGTGTGTAAGAGGTAAATGTGTAAATCTTCCAATCCAGAGTTGGTTGGCACTGTTTTCAGTCTGTTGAATATCTCTGGTGGGAAACCCGATCATGGGTATGGTTGGCTCAGCAATTAAAGGTGATTGTGATTATTATGGTGCTGACTATAGATTATGATAGTAATTCTCCCTGTCATTTTGGTCAAACTCTCCTCATCACAGCTAATTTTTGTTTTGTCTCTTAATTTATTTCAGAAAATCAATGCCTGATCTGGTTTGCTGAATAAATATTAAACAGTGTGGAATATGAGATTCCACAATGGTGGTCACTGGTTTTAAAAGTAAGTGTTTTTCTTTTCCTGTTTTCAAGAATTCATGAATAATTTTCTTAACAGAAATTGATGAGTATTTTTTGTTCATTTATAGCTCAGCTATTTTTTGTAAAAACTATATACATATTTTTTAATTATAATTTATAGTTTATTACAGTTGCATCTAAATGTCATGCACTATCACTCTATCATCCTCAGCAAGCCAAATTTCAACTTTCTACATTAATTTATCAGTAACATGTTTTCCAATTCCAGAAATGTTTTTTTCTGAAACTGTAACTGCAAAACAAAACTTTATTTTCTTTTTTAACAAGCAAAAGCAAGTAAGAACCCAGTCAGCAAATTACCTTTGGCACAGATGTGGGCCAGATAAACAGCTGAGCTGTGGCCCAGATTAGTTTGTGTTTGCCGGCCCAAATATGGCCCACATCTCCTTTGCCAGAACTGAACCAAAGGACTGCCATAACTCCACCAAACATGAGCCAAATACTACAAATTCATGTGGCCCATATGTGGGCCTGGTATGCAACTTTAGTACGGTTGAGTTCTGTTAAAATCTAACGGCCCTTATGTGGCCCACATGCAGCTGACAGTATTTAAAGTCTTAACTCACAGGTAAATTAAACACTCAACAACAAATGGACTCAAAACTATTTATTTTGACAAGCATTTAAATAATTACAGCTAAAGTGTTGTACTTAATTACAGCAGTATTCAGTTGAAAACATTTCATAAAAATAAATATAATTACAGCAAGAGTTGAATAATAACAGTAGTATTCAGTTGAAAACATTTATCAAAATAAATATAATTACAGCAACAGAGTTGAATTTAATAATTACAGTAGTATTCAGTTGAAAACATTTAAGAATACATAGAATTACAGCTACTCAGTTGTACTTATTTTAAGTAGAATTCAGTTGAAAACATTCAAGAATACAAATTAATAATATAAATAGCATTCAAAGCTAATTTTTTACAACAAAGTTCGAAACACTCGATCAAAGCTTGTATTAATGTTATGTTTAATTAGTCCAATGAGAGTAATACAAATAAATCACAGTTGGTAAAGAGAACTTTAAAGAGAAATTGAGAAAGTTAAAGCAAACTTGAAAGGTAAAGAGTTGAGAAGTGTGTTGATGTGCAGAGAAGTCTCCAATGACGGTCGGCAATGCGTTGACCTTTTCTAGTATGGGGATTCTGCCTGACTGCACCTGCAATAAAGAAGAATTTAAATAATGTTAGTAGCAATACAACCTGGAAGCTAGAGCTGCAGGATAATACAAAAAATCATTAATGTAAATATCCTTTAATATTTTAATTGCAATTATTAACAAATTAAACACCTCTGAATTACCAGTGTATGAAAGTTTTTTTCCAGTAAATTTTCAAAAGGAATTGCAAATTGTATTTTTCAATATGTGGGCCAGAATTTTACCGTAATTCCTTATGACAAATTATTTCGATTTTTAGAATACTTTTGCACCAACAACCGGATAAAATTTACATCACTGCATGTATTCTGCTTCTTTTTTTAAAAAAAAGACATGCACACTCTAATGTAAAAACACACCAACACAGATAGCATTAATGTCATGTTTGAGTCCAAAGACAGAGTCTACAAAAATAAGTGTTTTTACTAACACAAAATAATCTGCAATGATGCGAGACAATTTGGAAGCAGAAACACACAAACAATAATGGGCCAAGTACTGAATGCAAGGAGGAACATAAAGGGTTAGTTCACCCAAAAATGAAAATTCTATCTGTAATTACCCTCAAGTTTTTCCAACTCCTGGGTTGTACGTCAGAGCGTAGACTCACTATTGGCCGACGCTGGTCATGTGTGGAATGCTGGCCAGTCGTGAGCCTACGTTCTGACGTACAACACAGAAGTGCTGTGCTGTTACACTACATTGAATAAAGTCTTTATTTTAGCTTGTTTTGCGCACAAAAAGTATTTTCGACACTTGATAAACTTAAGGTTCAGCCACTGTATTCTTGGACTATTTTAACAATGTCTTTACTAACTTTCTGGGCTGGCAAGTTTCAATAACAGAGAAGCCTATGGAGGAGTGAGACAGCTCTCAGATTTCATCATAAATATCTTAATTTGTGTTCCGAAGATGAACGAAGGTCTTACGGGGGTTGGAACAACATGGGTGAGTAATTACTGACAGAATTTTCATTTTTGGGTAAACTAACCTTTTAAATACACAGTGATAATGAACTAAATACAGATAGTTGTAGGCATGCGCTGGTATGAGACTTTGAAAGAATGATAATCTTATATTGTGATTACAGCTTTAAAATGTATGATTGAAACAATATGATTCGCAAAATATAAAAAATAACTTTCTTTAAAAACAAAACATAAAACTTCTAAATAAAAAAATGCAGTCACTTAAGTGAGCCATGGATGTGATCAGGTAATGACAAAAAAAGTTGTTTGGTTCGATACTGAGATAACAGAAATAAAAATACAATGTTCTGTAAAGCGGTTTTGAAAAGTTGTGAATTGTGCAAAGTGCAATACAAATAAAAGTGACTTCTAAAAAAGGTCTCACCAATGACAACTTCCTTTACGACCAGGCGTTGGACACCAATCTTCCCATTGACTTCTCTCCGATTCATAACGTGCCACAGCAGTTGTAAAAGTGCCTTTCAGCACTCTCCACACGGTGTTATCCAGATCAAAGCCAACAACCAGACCCAGATAGGTAATCTGATAGGAAAAAAAACATTGTGTAAGTGGTTGAAATATGCATTTAAATAGACCACCCTAAAATGAAAGTGCTTTTATATTCAAAAATGAACTATAAACTATTATATACTCCATCTGAAACCATATTTTCTAGGATTTTAATATGGAAATTATTGTCATTGCTCCACCCATACCACACATTAGGGCTGGGTGGTATGACAGTATACCATAGCATGGTATATAAACTATATCGTACGTGAGAAATTAGAGTAATTATAAAAATGTCCTGCCTCTTCCAAGCTTTATAATGGCAGTGAATGGCTGCTCAATTAATTGATAGTTAACAGAAATACAGCAATTCATTGTTCGTTCATGTTAGTTCACAGTGCATACTAAAGTTAACAAGTAAAATTTTTTATATTGAATGTGTTAGTAAATGTTGAAATTAACATTAACACATATTAATATATGCAGTAGAAGTGCAGTTCATTATTAGTTCATGTTAATGTTCAGGTATTGTATCGAAAGTCATAATTTTGGTATTGTGACTTGACACTAATAGCCTAACGTTAACATTACAACTTTAATTTTAAAGAGGGAAAGGTCATGAGAAAAAGTCTTTGTTGAATATCATTTCAGAGTTAAATAAAGATACAATAATGCAGACGTATTAATGTGTTTATTCTTGACATTTTTATATTATTGTGATTAGTTGAATGATTGTGAACACAAATTAGGATTTAACGTTAGGTTTTCTGACAAACAGTAACACCGACATTGGACCGCGTCGCCTTAATTCACAAATAGGCTACTACACAATGACAAACTATACTATTTTATTGTGTACGACAGTGAGCTGTTGATTTATAAACAAAAACATCTTAATTTAAAACGGCAAACCAGCGAACTGCTATAGCCTAAGTTAACGGTTAAGTTACATTAAACTTTATTGTAAGTTATATAGCAGTAAACTGAGGAAAATATTAGCTAGTTCAACCCCTTCCTCGATGGAACGAATAACTAAACGCATAATAACATGCAATATTGACACAATGCTGCATATTTCATTTATATGACTTTAAAATGCCAAAACATCACTTACCTGAATGTACACAGTCGTGAGGAAAGCAGAGTAAATGGTGTCAGCTGGCCAGCGTCGCAGTCAAACTCGCGCCGTAGTCTCACTCCACCAATAGGAGGGAAGATGCAGAGCAACCTGAGGTGTGTAACGGCGGATGTTTGCCGCACTTGATTTCAGGATTCCTGTGTTTTTCCACGTATAAGCCAAATGTTTACCACAAGTCGGTGTTTCTCACTGTGTGCCATAGCTCAACCACATATGGTCCTCATGTGTTCGTTGTTATCTGGGCCATATACCTCAAAATCAGTTGTGAACCAAGAGAGCATTTCCCGCAGATTTTAAAGTTATGGCAAAACAAATATGGCTACGATTTGGCCCATATCTGTTCAGCCATGCCACATCTAGGCCATATGTGCCAGATAATACCCACATGTGGCCCACATGTAATTGCTATCTGGGTGGTAACCAATGGAATACATTGTGAGACGAAAAATCCAGAAATGTTCTCTCTGATGCCCTTGTCGGGTATTACAAAGTACTCCGAAAGACCAGGAAGTGGTTCCACTTGATTTTCTACCACTTTATTGACATTGCAGTGGTAAATGCCTTCATCCCGCACCAGCAGTTGGCTGCTGCTCATAACCAAAGAGCAAAAACACAGCGGAATTCCGTGAAGATTTGGTTATGAAGCATACAGACTGGATGCCTCTAAGTGAGCCTGCTCCTCCTGCTCCAGCACCTCACATGACAGGAGAACCCTCAGGCCATGCCTGCCACAGGCCAATGCACACCACTAATAAAGGTGACGACCCCAGGCGAATATGCCGAGTGTGCTATCGGAAAGCGCTTGTGTTCTGCCAGGGATGTGCATTGTACTTGTGTTTCCAAGCAACATGAGATTGCTTCAATTACTGGCATGATGTAGATAGATTGTAGTGTTCAGAAGTTGTGAAAAATTGTATATAGTTGTAAATATATATATTTTTTATATTTAGTAGTACAATAGTTTGTAAATAGTAAAAAAAAATGGAAATAGTTTATTTTTCTTTTCATTATTCTTTTCTTTCATTATTTACTAGTCTTATTCATGTTTCAGTTGCAATTTGTATAGAAGAGTGAAAATGTTTTTGAAAAGTTTGGAAAAAAAGTTAAAATAAAAATCTCTCTCTCTCTCTCTCTCTCTCTCTGTGTGTTTGTGCTGTGGTGTCAGATGTCAGTTCTAGCAACTAAGTGACCTTTGGGAATCACCAATGAACAAGTGTGTCTCCTAGTGGCCATTTGTGTTGTGCCAACTGAAAGTCTCACAGAAACCTCTCATTTTTTTTAGATATCAAGCTGAAAATTTAAACAACTCATTTAGTTGAAAACTTTTACTTTTTAGCATTTTTAGTCTGAAACATATTTATTAATATATACATCATTAATAATACAAATATTACAGCACATTTTCATAACAATAAACTTAAATAACTTTTAGAAACATTCATTTTTTTATTATTATACAGGCTTTTGTTAGAGGCAGGCCTTTATTTTAAACTAGTTTAATCACATTTTCGTCTGGGTTCCATGCTCCTCAAGACAAGTTTGTTTTCAATAAAGTTGTTGAAAAGTCACACTAGCACTAAATGAGACCCGTGTTACATCCAATGTAGCTACTGCCATCTATTGGCACCTGTACATTACAATGAACTTGAATGCACAGGGCTGTTTCCACCTGACCACTTCATGCGTTTTCTCAGATCAGATACCCAGCTAACACAGTTATGTTGTGAAGACGTAACCGGACCGGACCATATTCGTAGTAGCGATGTACCACATAACGTTCCAGCAACGTAACTTTGTGATTCCCATAATCGTTGTGGCGACGTTATAGTGGTATGTCGCAAGAACGGAACGATTACGTCTCAATGATCAAACTGGCATGTTGCGAGGACGTAACATCACAGGACCATATTAGTTGGTGTGACGTACCAAATAATGTTCCAGCGACATAACTTCGTGATTCCCATAATCGTCATGGCGACGTTATAGTATGGAAGGCCAGAAGGGCCAAAACGTGTGAAACTGTCGTGTAAACATGTAATTACGCGTTAACACGCAATTTAGGCCTGCGGCAACCCTGGCTACCTGAAGGTCAGGGACGAGGTGGCTGATCTCAACAGGCAGGTGGACACTCTGAGCCAGGACCTCAGAGATGTGACCGCCGCTACCGCCTGTTGAGGAGGAGGTCAAGGCCCACCCCCTCCGCCCAGGTCGCCCGGGTCACCAGTAGACTCCTGTCCGCTCTCCGCTCCCCCGAGAAGGGAGACGCCCACTATTTTTTTTTTTTTTTTTTCATCAATGCCCAGCTCATGCAAGAACCCTGAACCAGTGCTTTCAGGAGGCATGGGCTGGGATGCGCCTGCCAGGAACTTCACCGACCTCTATCGCCACCTACATGAGCGTTCCCGCACGTGTTTCTGCCTTGTGAATTTCTGACTTGCGTGTGTTTGTTTCTAACTATGCTTTCCTCTCTCTGTACAGACCAAGAACACCCACAGCCCCGGGGACCGGCACTACAGTTTATGTGCCACGACACCTCCATGGCTGACCACTTCTACGTCCTGAATTTGGACGCCAAGCAGGCGGCAGAACAACGCTGCCTGTTTGGGGCAGCCGTGGTGGGTGATAAAGCCCCCCCGGGGCCCCCGAAGCACCCCACCACCAGCCGACCCACGCCGCCATCCCTCCGCCCCCCTCCGCTTCGGTTAGTCCATCTTTTGGTGGGTCTGTTTAACCGTTTGTCTGACGAGTGGGCGTATTCACTGACTCTTTGCCTTTCTCGCTCTTTGCAGGAGGAGCCAAGCCCTGCAAAGTAATGTTTTTTTTTATATAAAAAACATTTAATAAAAAAAAATAATAATAATAAAAAAAAAATATATATATATATATATATATATATATAAATTAATGAAGAAAATTAAAAAAATATATACACTGTATATACAGTGAGGAAAATAAGTATTTGAACACCCTGCTATTTTGCAAGTTCTCCCACTTAGAAATCATGGAGGGGTCTGAAATTGTCATCGTAGGTGCATGTCCACTGTGAGAGACATAATAAAAAAAAAATCCAGATATCACAATATATGATTTTTTTAACTATTTATTTGTATGATACAGCTGCAAATAAGTATTTGAACACCTGTCTATCAGCTAGAATTCTGACCCTCAAAGACCTGTTAGTCTGCCTTTAAAATGTCCACCTCCACTCCATTTATTATCCTAAATTAGATGTGCCTGTTTTAGGTCGTTAGCTGTATAAAGACACCTGTCCACCCCATACAATCAGTAAGAATACAACTACTAACATGGCCAAGACCAAAGAGCTGTCCAAAGACACTAGAGACAAAATTGTACACCTCCACAAGGCTGGAAAGGGCTACGGGGAAATTGCCAAGCAGCTTGGTGAAAAAAGGTCCACTGTTGGAGCAATCATTAGAAAATGGAAGAAGCTAAACATGACTGTCAATCTCCCTCGGACTGGGGCTCCATGCAAGATCTCACCTCGTGGGGTCTCAATGATCCTAAGAAAGGTGAGAAATCAGCCCAGAACTACACGGGAGGAGCTGGTCAATGACCTGAAAAGAGCTGGGACCACCGTTTCCAAGGTTACTGTTGGTAATACACTAAGACGTCATGGTTTGAAATCATGCATGGCACGGAAGGTTCTCCTGCTTTAACCAGCATGTCAAGGCCCGTCTTAAGTTTGCCAATGACCATTTGGATGATCCAGAGGAGTCATGGGAGAAAGTCATGTGGTCAGATGAGACCAAAATAGAACTTTTTGGTCATAATTCCACTAAACGTGTTTGGAGGAAGAAGAATGATGAGTACCATCCCAAGAACACCATCCCTACTGTGAAGCATGGGGGTGGTAGCATCATGCTTTGGGGGTGTTTTTCTGCACATGGGACAGGGCGACTGCACTGTATTAAGGAGAGGATGACCGGGGCCATGTATTGCGAGATTTTGGGGAACAACCTCCTTCCCTCAGTTAGAGCACTGAAGATGGGTCGAGGCTGGGTCTTCCAACATGACAATGACCCGAAGCACACAGCCAGGATAACCAAGGAGTGGCTCTGTAAGAAGCATATCAAGGTTCTGGCGTGGCCTAGCCATTCTCCAGACCTAAACCCAATAGAGAATCTTTGGAGGGAGCTCAAACTCTGTGTTTCTCAGCGACAGTCCAGAAACCTGACTGATCTAGAGAAGATCTGTGTGGAGGAGTGGGCCAAAATCCCTCCTGCAGTGTGTGCAAACCTGGTGAAAAACTACAGGAAATGTTTGACCTCTGTAATTGCAAACAAAGGCTACTGTACCAAATATTAACATTGATTTTCTCAGGTGTTCAAATACTTATTTGCAGCTGTATCATACAAAAAAATTGTTAAAAAATCATACATTATGATTTCTGGATTTTTTTTTTTTTAGATTATGTCTCTCACAGTGGACATGCCCCTACGATGACAATTTCAGACCCCTCCATGATTTCTAAGTGGGAGAACTTGCAAAATAGCAGGGTGTTCAAATACTTATTTTCCTCACTGTATATAGGACAGTGGCCCTCCAGAACTGGAGTTTGACACATGTGCGTCTAACATATCAATCTTAATTTATGCAGTTAAATGTTATTATAAATTGTATCTATGTAAAATTTTTGGCCTTGATCAGTACTGTCCGGTTACTTCACAGTACACTCCACACGTGTCATTCACTCATTTTTGTATTTCAGAAAAACACCTTGTTGCTTGCTCATTATAGGGTATTATATTATAAATGCATGCATTATATTATAAATTAAGTAAATTAAATGATATTAAATATAATAAATATATAAAATATATATTATAATATAATTTAATGAAAATGATAAATGTTATAGGTAACTATAGCTTTTTTCCAGGTATTATATTTACTTTTTTGATCTCTGGATCATCTGTAGAGGGTTAATTGTGCTAAATGGAAGGCTAGTTCAAAGAATATTGCAATAGTCAATAACATCAATCCAGGGTGGAAACTTTATAGCAGAAATGTTTGAGCGAATGCATTCAGTATACATGAGAATTGAAACCTTTTGAATCATAGAGATCAGATATTAGTGTTGCAATAGTGTATCTTGTTGAAAAATCACACAAAGGCTAATTATTTGCTGAAATAAACAGGTTTATTAAGAAAGGTACTTTTACAATGAACATTCATATTATATGACTTCAGTAAATGCTCCTTTCAAGTGTTAAAGATTCATTCTTCTTTGACCTGGGAAAGAAGGAAGAGGCAAACATTAGTCTTATTAACAAAAATGTTCTTCACTTTACATAATGAATAGAATACAGATGTGCAAATGTCATACAGGATATGTAACATCAGCAAAATGCAATTATTATAGTTCCATTACATCTGCTGAAATGTTCATGCATTTGGATAAACAAGTTGAATAAATAATGGGGAAAAAAATCATCTACTTAGTCTAACCTTTCCAGAATCACGGCTCTTAACTCTGAGCTTGTTGACCTGAGACTCAGAAATGTCAGCACGCTCCTCAGCCTCCTCAAGCTCATGCTGCACCTTCCTCAACTTGGACAGGTGAGCATTGGCTTGCTCCTCCTAAAGTTTTTTTTATATGGTTCATGTATCATGTTTCATCAAATTAGCATTCCAATATAAATAATTACAGTGTCAAAATGTTCTATTAGATTTTACATACCACTTCTTCAGACTGCCTCTTGTAGACTTTGACCTTCAGCTGCAGTTTGTCAACCAAATCCTGGAGTCTGGTGATGTTCTTCTTGTCCTCGTCAGTCTTCAAAAAATACACATTTACAAAATTAAGCATTGATCCTTTACTAAAATTAGGCATTGTCAGTACATACACTAGTATACAGACTCTTTTGTCTGAACAAACTAGTGAGGAATATGGTCATACCTGATAAGTGAGCTCTTTCACTCTCCTCTCATATTTGCGGACACCTTTAATAGCATCAGCTCCACGTCTCTGCTCAGCTTCAACTTCAGACTCAAGCTCACGGACCTAAAGAAAATATTATTTTTATTCAAACAAATCATAATATAACATACTTCACTTTTCCCATATCATAACTATAAAGAGGCTTACTCGGGACTCCAACTTCTGGAGTTGTTTCTTTCCTCCTTTCATGGCCAGATTCTCAGCCTCATCCAGACGGTGCTGCAGGTCCTTCACTGTGATCTCCAGATTCTTCTTCATCCTCTCAAGGTGAGAACTGGTGTCCTGCTCCTTCTTCAGCTCTTCTGCCATCATTGCAGCCTTTTGCATTAATACAGAAAGTCATTAGATCCACACTTTTTAAGTACGTAAGCGTCTTATGAAACATTTGGCAGCTACTGTTGCTCACATCAGTGATGGCCTTCTTGGCCTTCTCCTCTGCATTTCTGGCTTCCTGTACAGTGTCATCAACTTCACTCTGGACATGAACAAGGTCAGCCTCAAGCTTCTTTTTGGTGTTTATGAGACTTGTGTTCTGCAAAATGGAAAGCAACAGTTTGAACATTTTGAATGATGCTCTCAATTGCCAATTCCCTTAATTTCAGGGAAACAATATGCCCTTACCTGAGAGTGCAGCAGCCCAACACGCTCACTGATATCCACCAGCTCTTGTTCAGCCACTTTGCGGCCTCTCTCTGTCTGCTCCAGAGCAGCTCTCAGCTCCTCAATCTCAGCCTGCATCAGAGTGTTTCTGCGCTCCACCATGGCCACCTGCTCCCTCATGTCTTCCTGTCCTCTCTGGGCATCATCAAGGTGCAGTTGGGCATCCTGAACATAACAATAGCTTTAGAATGAGCTTTTGATGTGGTTTCTGCTAGGCTGTCCTTACCATATGTTCGATTATAAAAAAAAAAAAAAATGAATACATCCCAAAGTCGAAAAGAAGAATTCCTATGCATACCTTGAGTTGTCCCTGAACATTCCTGAGCTGTTTCTGGGCCTCAGCAGCCTGGCGATTGGAGTGGCTTAGCTGAATCTCCATCTCATTAAGGTCTCCCTCCATCTTCTTCTTGATTCTCAGGGCATCATTCCTGCTCCTGATTTCAGAGTCCAGAGTGCCCTGCATGGATTCAATGATTCTCTGGCTGTTCCTCTTGATCTGCTCCATCTCCTCATCCTTCTCTGCAAGCTTCCGGTCAATCTCTCCCTTGATCTGGTTTAGCTCAAGCTGGATACGTAGAATCTTGGACTCCTCATGCTCCAGTGTACCCTATGACAAATAAAGCAACATTTAAACATAAGAATGAAAATGCACACAGTGTATTGATGAATACAACAACAGAGTATGATGGTTCTAGCAAGAATTCCATATTGATATCCAGATACTCACTTCAGCCTCTTCCAGGGCCGTCTGAATCTCTGACTTCTCAGTCTCCACTGCCTTCTTGGCCTTTTCCAGCTCATGGATGCTCTTACCAGTCTCACCTAACTGCTCTGTCAGATCTGAAATTTCCTCTATAGAAAGAAAAACATATAATATTTATCATAATGCACATTCATTAATCATATGTGCTTACTCTTTAATGCTCACTGAGAATTAGAACATTTAAAGGGATAGTTCACCCAAAAATGAAAATGTTATCATTAATTAATTATTCACCCTCATGTCATTAAAAAACCCATAAGACTTTCGTTCATCTTTGGAACACAAGTGAAGATCTTTTTGATGAAATTTGAAAGCTTTCTGTCCCTCCATAGACAGCTACACAATTGATTATTTGACGCTTCAGAAAGGTTACAAAGAGATCATAAAATTAATCCATATGAATTGAGCTCTCAGATTTCATCAAAAAGATCTTGATTTGTGTTCCGAAGATGAACAAAAGTCTCACAAGTTTGGAACAACATGAGGCTGAGTATTTAGTAAAAGAATTTTCATTTTGGGTGAATAATCCCTTTGAGTTTTTTCTAATTTAACGGCTTCATTCTTACGCTGCAGATTCTTGTTCTCTCTCTTGAGGGTCTCCAGATGATCCAGGCTCTCCTCATAGGAGTTCTTCATCTTGAACAGTTCAGTGCTGAGTGAACGAGCCTCTTTCTGAGCACCTTCCAGCTCTGCCTGACCTTCCTCATATTTCTGCTTCCATTCTGCCAGGACCTTTGGTGGAGATATTTTAGGATAGAGTTTGTTTAAAAAAAGTTGAACAAAGCCCATTCCAGCAATACTTTAACAAAGAGAATATAATATGATTAAAACTGTTTACCTTGTCGAAGTTTCTCTGCTTCTTGTCAAGGTTGGCAGCCAAACCATTGGCTCTCTCCACATCAATCATGAGGTCCTCCACCTCACCCTGGAGTCTCTGTTTGGTCTTCTCCAGAGATGCACATTTGGAGTTTACGGCCTCAACTTGTTCCTCTGCCTCTTGTAGACGCTGAGCCAGCTTCTTTCTGTTAAATAATACACATTATTTTGAATTCTAATCTATAAAATAGCTGTGAGAATTGGAAATATTATACAATAATATACATACTTGGACTCTTCAAGCTCCTCAGTGCGCTGGATGGCATCAGTTTCATATTTGGTTCTCCACTGAGCAACCTCACTGTTGGCCTTTGACATTCCCCGCTGCAGCTCAGACTTTGCCTCCTGCTCTTCCTCAAACTGCTCACGGAGCAGGTCGCAGTCATGACGGGCTGATTGCACAGCATGGGCCAGTGCGTTCTTAGCCTAAGGGACAAAGTCGCATAATATTAGCTTGTATCTACAGTAAAGTAATTGACAAATATGTGCATGAATTGATTATGCTGTATTACCTTAACCTCCTCTTCAATGTGCCTCTTAAGCTCCTCAATTTGCTGAGTGGAAGCTTGTTTGCCTCTGGTGAGCTGAGAAACCAGAGCCTCCTTCTCCTCCAGCTGACGGCCAAACTCACCTGTATAGATTTAGATTCACTGTGTCAGACTTTTCTATGTCTCTATCAGTTTATTTCAAAACAAATGTATGTAAGATTTTATCAGTGTTACAATCATAAATGTACAGCTGAATAATCTTAATACACTATTATTTTTGATTGATTTTTGTTAATAATTATTGTTAATTATTGACATTAATTACTTTTGATATAATATGAATTTGTTCATGAGTTACCATTTTCAGTTTGAAATCTTGCACTTTGAGTACTGAGATCATTTAACTGACGAACGTTCTCGTCATTCTTGGACTTAATTTCACTAAGTTGGTCCTCAAGTGTGCGGCACATCTTCTCAAGATTGCCCTGCAAATACAAAAGTCATTAGATATTTGAAAGAACTTCAAGACTTGTTGTATGTGACCCATGCTGGCAAAATCAGTCACAATGAGCACATTTTCAAAAATGAGTTATTGTTATTTACTTTTATTGTTATTTAAAAAAACCTTCATGTATGATGATGTATGATTTGCTGGAATCAGTTTTCAGGATCCAAAACAAAATCACCTTGCAACCATACCTTAAAATTCCTGGTAATACCACCAAATTTGGCACACACCAAATCAAAACCAAATATCTATAGGAAAAATATATATATATTTTTCTTTTCCATGATACCACAATAGTTTGATTAACATTAATGAGACAGCAGCAACCTACTGAGACCTACTGTAATTCACGTATTTAATATAATGTTATATATCAGATGTTTTTCCCCAACAGTTAACCAAACGTTCACTTAAGGCATAACAGATAATGTTTGCGTGAATATTCGCCAAGTAAAATATTTTGAAATACTGCAATTCTGTGTACATGTGTATATTGGGACTACGTGCTGTCTGAGAGGCGTCTTTGTGCGCACTTTGTGCTTTGTGTTGATCTGTCAGTCAGTGCGAGTAAGATCGTTTTGTTTACATCAGCATGAGTTTAAAAATCATATTTCATTGGTTCAGACTTATGCCATCGAGAATTCGCTATGAATATTAAAACTTGTGGTGAGGGGAAGCACCAGTCGTTGAGAAGCGAGCAAAGAAAAATGGAAATTTTTCATGGATTATTAAAACAAAGGAAAGATTTAGGAACATTTTACATTTTACCTCTCAGAAAACGTAAAAATAAAGATAATTTTAGATGTTTAATTACTACTTGGAGTCCTGGGATCACTAGCCCTGGGCTTCTAAATAAAAAATAAAAAATAAAAAAATAAATTCGACCAAAATTTACATTTACCTGTAGCTCGAAATTAGCACATGCATATTCGACTCATTTTGCCAGCATGGATCACATACATTCTTTAGAATACTCCCCAACCTTTGCTTTGGCAACAGCTTCCATGTTGCTGGAAAGATCATCAATCTCCATTTTGAATTCGCTCTTCTCTTTCTCAAGCTTCTGCTTGACACGCTGCAGGTTGTCGATTTGCTCTCCCAGCTCGGCCACAGTGTCTGCCTGCTTCTTGCGGAGGGCAGCAGCAGTAGCTTCATGCTGGAGGGTGGACTCTTCAAGATCACGACGCAGCTTCTGGAATTCAGAATTCTGCGTCGCCTTAATTCACAAATAGGCTACAACACAATGACAAACTATACTATTTTATTGTGTACGACAGTGAGCTGTTGATTTATAAACAAAAACATCTTAATTTAAAACGGCAAACCAGCGAACTGCTATAGCCTAAGTTAACGGTTAAGTTACATTAAACTTTATTGTAAGTTATAGCAGTAAACTGAGGAAAATATTAGCTAGTTCAACCCCTTCCTCGATGGAACGAATAACTAAACGCATAATAACATGCAATATTGACACATAATGCTGTATATTTCATTTATATGACTTTAAAATGCCAAAACATCACTTACCTGAATGTACACAGTCGTGAGGAAAGCAGAGTAAAAGGCGTCAGCTGGCCAGCGTCGCAGTCAAACTCGCGCCGTAGTCTCACTCCACCAATAGGAGGGAAGATGCAGAGCAACCTGAGGTGTGGAACGGCGGATGTTTGCCGCACTTGATTTCATTATTCCTGTGTTTTTCCACGTATAAGCCAAATGTTTACCACAAGTCGGTGTTTCTCACTGTGTGCCATAGCTCAACCACATATGGTCCTCATGTGTTCGTTGTTATCTGGGCCATATACCTCAAAATCAGTTGTGAACCAAGAGAGCATTTCCCGCAGATTTTAAAGTTATGGCAAAACAAATATGGCTACGATTTGGCCCATATCTGTTCAGCCATGCCACATCTAGGCCATATGTGCCTGATAATACCCACATGTGGCCCACATGTAATTGCTATCTGGGAAGTTAAATGGCACCATCTGTGTCTCTAAATGGTATAGACAGAAGCAAAAATGTCCTTGGGGGACTTTATATTAATAACATAAATTAAAATTGCACTTTTGTTTCAGTTGTAGCTCTAAAAGTTATATTCTAAGTACATCTTATACTTATCCTTCCTATATTGATCCCCGAGGAGAAATTAAGGTGTAACAGCAGCAACAGAAAAACAAGACAAAAACAAAAGACAAAAATAGACAATACAGTCGATCAATTATCACAATAATCTGAATATCAATTACAAAAATACCATACAAAGACCTAATTAACAAACTCAAAAACACCTCCATTCACTTGCCCCCATACACACTCAATACTCTTAAATTACATATCATACCATCAAACAATGCGACTCAACCCATTAGTCCGGATGGTTCTCTGGGGGGTGACAGGGGAGATGTGAACAAAATGCTGAGTTTTGCTGTTCATTTAATTCTTCTCCACCTTAAAATAACATTAAAACTAAGCATGTATTTTGAGCAGGTAAAATGCTGTAAAGGGGGGTTGGACGGGTCACGGGAATGGGGTGTTTCATTAATAATATTATTAGGGGCCAAGCCCCGAAGGGGCTATGGCACCTATTGTATCTGTTAGTTTTCTTATTATTATTAGGGGCCAAGCCCCGAAGGGGCTATGGCACCTATTGTATCTGTTAGTTTTCTTATTATTAGGGGCCAAGCCCCGAAGGGGCTAAGGCACCTATTGTATCTGTTAGTTTTCTTATTATTATTATTATTCTTCTTCTTCTTCTTCTTCTTCTTCTTCTTCTTCTTCTTCTTCTTCTTCTTCTTCTTCTTCTTCTTCTTCTTCTTCTTCTTCTTCTTCTTCTTCTTCTTCTTCTTCTTCTTCTTCCGCCAATGGAAGTCTATGGCAGCCCTATGAACCGTACATAGGAAAATGATGAAATTTGGCACACTTGTAGTGATGGTAATGAAAAGTAATTGTAGCAATTTTTGAGTCTCTAGGACCAACTCTATAGCGCCACCAGCAGTTCAAAAATTCAACATTGAAATGGTTATAACTTTTGAACCCTTTGATCTAGAAAAATGAAACTTAGTACACATGATTCATCTCATCATGCTGATCAGAACCAATATCTTACATCAAGACTCCGCCCATTACAGTAGTGGCCATTTTGAAAAGTACAGTATGAAGTTTTTTTGCTACTCCCCCTTCAAAATTGGTCTAATTTTGTCCAAACATATGCTCAAATGATCTTCGGACTGAGCCGCATAAAAGTACTGTCCCCGATTTTTTTGCTATACTGGAAAAAAAAAGTTATGATGTCGCAAACTTAATGAGGTCGACCCAAAATTGGTTCAGAAGCTATAGTTCGGCCAAACTTTGATCAATCGAAACGAAAATTGGTACACTTCATCGGAAGCATGATCTGAGGTTCCATGCCAAAGTTGGGAACAGCGCCACCTACGGGTCATGAGATATGGAAAATGCATATTTTGGCCAATAACTTGTGAACGGTTTGTCAGAAAATTATAAACTTGGTGTCTATCGATTCCTTGGATCATAACGAATCCGTGGATATCGATTTTGCCATGATGGGAAGTACCACGTGTCCGCCATTTTAAATTTTGTCATAATTTGCAATATCTTTTAAACTATTTGAAATTTCTTCACCAAATTTGGTATGGATCGTCATTAGCATGGCCCGAAGGTACCTGAGAAGTTTGATCACAGCGCCACCTAGTGTTCCATAGATATCATTGTTTTTTGAAAAAACGCTTATAACTTTTGCTAACATTACTTGAAATTTGATTTATTTATGTCAATATATTCCTTGGCTTATGCCGATTTCAACGATATCTCATATGTTATTTTTCAACAATGTGACTGGCCGCCATATTGGAGCGAATGTAAAACAGTTTTTTCGCTACTCCTCCTTCAAAATTGGTCTAATTTTGTCCAAAGATGTACTCAAATGATCTTCAGACTGAGCCACATAAAAGTACTGTCCCCGTTTTTTTTGCTATACTGAAAAAAAAAAGTTATGATGTCGCAAACTTAATGAGGTCGACCCATAATTGGTTCAGAGGCGGTAACTTGTGAACAGTTTGTCACAAAATCATAAAATTGGTGTCTATTGATTTCTTGCATCATGTCGAATCTGAGGATATCTATTTTGCCAGGATTGGATGTACCACATCATAAGCTACATTAGCATTAAGTTAGCTTAGCATGCTAATCTGGTTAACTTGCTTTTGTGTGCTCATTCTTACACTGAAGCCTCTCCTCTGCAGTCTGTGATTGTACATCCTCTGAGTGGCGCAATGTGCTAAACCATTTGTCATGAATCCTTAACCAATATGGTTATGGGTTCGAGTCCTGTGTAGGGCAACTTAAAAATTTTGTATAAAGTTGTCATTTCAATTCCTTCTGGCTCTGCACTGCTGTTGGTGCTTAAATGCTTCCTGCACTGCTGTGCTTGGTGTACATTTACATGTATATTCAATTTCTGCTCTTTTTGTTCTTCTGGCTCCGCACTGCTGTTGTTGCTTAAATGCTTGCTGCGCTGCTGTGCTTACAGTACTTGTAGATTGCTGTATTTTGTCTGCTTGCTGTGCCTTGCAGGGCTTGGCCCCGTATTGCTGCTTGCAGCTATATTTATTATTATTATTATTATTCTTCTTCCTCCTCTTGAAGTCTATGGCAGCCCTATGAACCATACATAGGAAAATGATGAAATTTGGCACACTTGTAGTGATGGTAATGAAAAGTAATTGTAGCAATTTTTGAGTCTCTAGGTCCAACTCTATAGCGCCACCAGCAGTTCAAAAATTCAACATTGAAATGGTTATAACTTTTGAACCCTTTGATCTAGAAAAATGAAACTTAGTACACCTGATTCATCTCATCATGCTGATTAGAACCAATATCTTACATTAAGACTCCGCCCATTACAGTAGTGGCCATTTTGAAAAGTACAGTATGCAGTTTTTTTGCTACTCCTCCTTCAAAATTGGTCTAATTTTGTCCAAACATGTACTCAAATGATCTTCGGACTGAGCCGCATAAAAGTACTGTCCCCGATTTTTTTGCTATATTGGAAAAAAAAAAGTTATGATGTCGCAAACTTAACGAGGTCGACCCAAAATTGGTTCAGAAGCTATAGCTCGGCCAAACTTTGATCAATCAAAACGAAAATTGGTACACTTCATCGGAAGCATGATCTGAGGTTCCATGCCAAAGTTGGGAACAGCGCCACCTACGGGTCATGAGATATGGAAAATGCATATTTTGGCCAATAACTTATGAACAGTTTGTCAGAAAATTATAAACTTGGTGTCTATCGATTCCTTGGGTCATGACAAATCCGTGGATATCGATTTTGCCATGATGGGATGTACCACGTGTCCGCCATTTTGAATGATGTCATAATTTGCAATATCTTTTAAACTATTTGAAATTTCTTCACCAAATTTGGTATGGATCATCATTAGCATGGCCCGAAGGTACCTGAGAAATTTGATCACAGCGCCACCTAGTGTTCCAGAGATATCATTGTTTTTTGAAAAAACGCTTATAACTTTTGCTAACATTGCTTGAAATTTTATTTCTTTATGTCAATATATTCCTTGGCTTATGCCGATTTCAACGATATCTCATATGTTATTTATCAACAATGTGACTGGCCGCCATATTGGAGTGAATGTAAAACAGTTTTTTCGCTACTCCTCCTTCAAAATTGGTCTAATTTTGTCCAAACATGTACTCAAATGATCTTCGGACTGAGCCGCATAAAAGTACTGTCCCCGATTTTTTTGCTCTACTGGAAAAAAAAAGTTATGATGTCGCAAACTTAATGAGGTCAACCCATAATTGGTTCAGAGGCTGTAACTTGTGAACAGTTTGTCACAAAATCATAAAATTGGTGTCTATCGATTCCTTGCGTCATGTCGAATCTGAGGATATCTATTTTGCCAGGATTGGATGTACCACATCATAAGCTATATTAGCATTAAGTTAGCTTAGCATGCTAATCTCGTTAACATGATTTTGTGTGCTCATTCACACACTGAAGCCTCTCCTCTGCAGCTTTGTAAAACATGTCCTCTGGGTGGCGCAAGTGGTTCAACCATGCGTCATGAATCCCGAACCATTGTGGTCGTGGGTTCGAGACCAGTGTGGGGCGACTTTGAAATTGTGTATAAAATAATAATTTAAATTCCTTCCGGCTCTGCACTGCTGTTGGTGCTTAAATGCTAGCTGTGCTGCTGTAATTGATGTGCTTACTGTGCTTGATGTACATTACATTTCTGATGTTTTGCTCTTCTGGCTCCGCATTGTGCTACAGCGATTCTACCTTCAACATCTTAAGTCTCTGTAAAATTATTAAGCAAACCACAGTGTATGAGTGTAAACCAAATACTAAGTATAGCAAAAGGCTTTAACTTTGAAAATTGTTAAATCGTTTCCAATGTGTAGCAAATGTTAAACCATGTGAATTGTGCAATGTTCAAAAGATTCCTAGTAAAAAAGAATGTATCCAAACAAGCCAAACAACCAGAAGGGCTTGGCCCCGGAAAGGCTGCTTGCAGCTTTTTAGGGGCCAAGCCCCGAAGGGGCAAGGCACCTATTGTATCTGTTAGTTTTCTTATTATTATTATTATTATTAGGGGCCAAGCCCCGAAGGGGCAAGGCACCTATTGTATCTGTTAGTTTTCTTATTAGGGGCCAAGCCCCGAAGGGGCAAGGCACCTATTGTATCTGTTAGTTTTCTTCTTATTATTATTATTATTAGGGGCCAAGCCCCGAAGGGGCAAGGCACCTATTGTATCTGTTAGTTTTCTTATAGTTCAAGCAGAAAATCAACAATATCATCATTAGATCTGTTGCATTTTACATCAACCAGTGTGCAAACAATGCTATTTCAATGCTATTACTGTAAAAATGTTGTCAGAGGTAGATTTTTATGATGAGGTTTCTATGTTTTAACTTCTATTGCAGTTGGTTTGAATTGAGTTTAACATTTTGGACACTATGCCACTTATGCCACTTTTTGGACGCTTATAGCCACAAACTGAATAGTGGCATGTTACTAATGTGATGGTTTAATTGACAGACACGTTAGTTATTTGTGCACCAATTATTTCACAATTTTGAATACCCTTTTGTAATTGTTTTAAATAATCATTGTATTTGTTTTTTTTTCATTTACTCAAAATAGTTTTTTAACCCCTAATGTTTTTAAATACACTTTATAATTAAATTGATCACCTCAGCACAGACAATACAAATTTGAATCATTTTAAACCCCTAATCTTGTATTAATGTAATTCTTAACATTGTCTACATTCAAAATTGTCATATGATACCATTGTCAAGACAATGTTCATGTTCAATGTTCAATGACTGAATTATACTGCTGTTTTGTCACATGCTGTAAATAGTTTTCTAATCTGTTTTTAAATGCACAATTATTTTAATTCAAAAGTTTTTAAAATGGAGTTTTCTTATCCATATGATTAATGCTGAAAAAAATCAAGGTTTATTCACATCCATCTTTCAAATATAATTGTATTTATTTGTATATTAAACACAACAAAATGGTACAATTGACTTTTGTTTATTTAAATAGTCAACAATTTCATACATCACACATTTTATCTATTTATACTATATATTCAAATTTACCAACACAATTCAATACTACAGCAGGGCTCAAAATACATACATAGAAAGTAATACTTCACAATTCAGCACCATATGTATAAAAACCAATGTGTGAACAATAACAAAACATGTCTTCAAGTTAGCACATGACATTGAGCATAAAGTAATTTCAACTAAACATATCTGATATACTATATATGTTCATCACCTTCACGTCATCAGCCATCACTGATAACTCATCACCTGCTTGTCATTTATCACCATAGACACTAATATTCATCACAGCTGTCTCTCTTTGTCTCATCATCACCTTTTGTAGTTCCATTCTGATCAATCATCCTTTGTGCATTTTTGTCTATTTAATGTGTCTGTATCCTGCCATATGTTCACCTTGATTAAGAGAAAACTGTTCCACACAAAACGTTCTAGCTTTGTTCAGAAGGAGATTTGTTCAGAAGGAGATTTGTTCAGAAGGAGATTTGTTCAGAAGGAGATTTGTTCAGAAGGAGATTTGTTCAGAAGGAGATTTGTTCAGAAGGAGATTTGTTCAGAAGGAGATTTGTTCAGAAGGAGAAAGATTGTTCAGCCTGCACCCTGACACACAGGTTAGTCTAAATATACTTTTAATGATTTTTAAATTCAGAATATGACTTTAATATTTTATTTATAATATTTTGTGTAATTTCAAAGATACTCAAACTAAATCACAAAACATATGTCTGATAATTATAACCACATGTTAAATCATGTGACTCCTGTAAGTGATAATCATATTATTAAATCTGAATTTTTTTTATTTTTTTTTATTTTATTTTTTTAATGTGCATACAATATTTCTTATAGATATGGCAAGTCCATCAAATGTTGTTGGATATATACACAACGTCACTGACATAAAACAGGGCCCCAAGAAACATTTTTTTGACGCAACATTACAACAAAAAGACATCACATCAACAATCAGAATATTCAGGCCTGAACTACACGGGCAATTCAAATCATCAGAAAATGATCGGTGAGTCAGTTACATATGTTGTTCTTATGAAAAGTACATTCACAATGACCTTTTAGCTCTAAACGCATTCTTAAAAATGGTTCTAAACCATACCATGTTAAAATTATTTGATTCATAAAAATTGCAGAACCCTTCCAGCTAAATAAACAATATTTGTAATGAAAGCGCTAGAACCCATGGTGTTATAAAAATACTTTTATTATGTTAGATTATTCTCATTAAAATTAATAACTGTATGTGATAAATATTTATTTGATTAATATTAATTTATATTTTTTCCTTTTTGAATTTATTAATATTGGGGTTTGTTTCACCCCTCAATCTTTGAGATGTAATTTTAATTTAGAGCCTCAAGATTGATTTAGTGGCTTTAATGATCTTGTGACTGGGATTGTTTATGCATGAAGATTGTATGAAAATTTGAAATTTAATATAAAAATACATTTTAAGATGCTTTAAATTGTTAGAATTCGAGTCTATAATATTTGTTTTAATTATGAATCTTTGATAAAGACATTTATTTTATTTAAAAAAAGAGGGAACAGACAACCATGAACTGTAACCTAAAGATCCATTTTAGTATATGACGATTTATTAGTACCATACAGTTATAAAAAGAAATGTTACTAAAGTGCAAGAAAACTTAAAACAATCATCTTTTTAGATTGTGTGACTTTACTCTTTAAACTGTATACCAGACAACTAACTATATTTCCTTAATCCATGCAACTCCTAGGAGACCCATTAAGCTGGAGAATATTGTGATACAACCTTCGCAGCTGTATTCCGGGAAAGTAGACATTCTTTTCACAAACACGTCTAAATTATTGTGTATAAGAGATGCTGGATTCATTTACAACACGCAAAAAACAGATCTGAAAGTGTTTACATTGGAGCACATCCTTAAAACCAGCTCCCAATATGAACGAGTAAGTACATTTTTATAAGAAAATTTGAATGTACAGTATCTATTTTAAATGGACTTAATCACATATTACTTAAACATTAACCACTATAACAGAAATACCCTTATAAACTTTGATTCCACAACTTGAATTTATATTGAACTAAATTTATGTGTGCATGCTGACACGAGAGAATTTTCAAGTTTGGTCCTAACATTAGGGGCTGTTTAGCCACACTTGCACATTTTACACTTCAAAAGAACATTGAAGCTGCATTGCACACCACTGTCTTTCAAATATATGGTGTGACTTGGCAGTATGATTTGAAAATGTATCCACAGTCTGCTTTTAAAGATAACTCCTATGCTTATTTATATGCATATAAAAAAATAACATTATTTTAAATATACATACATGTAATTGAAATAAACATGTTACTGAAATTGAAAACGAGCTTTAACATACTGTTTTACTAATCTGTGTAAATTTCTCTTTCAATAGGTACTACTCAATGTCAAAATCGCTCAACAGGAGAGCGAGGGCCACAATATAATGAGAGATGGAACTTTCCTGGAAAAAACCATTTACACTGTTTGTGACGCAACATCATCTGCAGAACTGACTGTGTGGGGCGAGCACTGCCTTGAAGTTGACCGGTGGTACAGCATGTCAAATATCTCCGTAAGACAATACAACAACAAACCATACTTGACTACAACCAAAGACACAGAATTCAGAATCATTAATTCTCAAGACACTGCAGTCCTTCTTCCAACCACATCTTCAAACAGTCAAAACTGTGAAATAATTGGCGCACAAATTACAAATACGTATATCTGTCCATTAAAACACCCTATCAATATGTCACTATCAAGCTCAAAAATACTGTGTGAGAAATGTAAAACTCAATTCAAATCAGCTGCAATACAAATGAAAACTTTCGGGAACTTAACAATGAAATCTACATCTGGCAAAATATTTACAGCCAAAATTGGCAATAACATTATTGGCACAATCGTTGACTTAAAACGCAGTAGATCTGATGACGATATTGTTGATGCACTACTTGAATTACCAGAAATGAAAGTCACAACACATAATGATTTTATCATAAAGATTGAGCCAATTAACACCAACACAATAACTGATGATAGAGCTGGACCATCTACACCTTTCTTCCAAGATACAGACTTGGATCAAGACATGCTTCAAATTCATACACCACCACAGAGTACACATCCTACACCAACTGACACATCTGATTATGCAATTCAAGACACACAAACTGACATTGAGACGCCATCACCACCAGTACAAGAGCCAAAACACACAAATAAAAAGTTGAGATCTGTAGGCATGCAATTAAAAACAAAAAAATGATTTTTTTTCCCGCTAATATATATATATATATATATATATATATATATATATATATATATATTTTTTTTTTTTTTATATACCTTTGCAGGTATTTCTCATTACCATTGTTGGTATGATTATATTTGATGCATCTAATGTGTTTTTTTTTTTTTTTAAATTTGTAAATTTATAATTTAAATGATAGTGTGGAAGAGAATTTTTAATTTCTTGTTGAAAATATACTTTGTATTTAATTGGTTAAACTAAGACCAAAAGTATCTCTTAAACAATATATTTTGTTTATTCTTGTGATCATATTGTCAAGTGTTTATAGGTAGTGTTATATTATATATGTTGATGTTACCCTTTTGTTTGATACCTTTGCAGGTATTTGTGATTACCATTGTTGGTATGATTTACCATTGTTGGTATGATTTATCATTTATTTATGTAATGTGTTATTTGTATTAGTTTTTTACTTTTGCAAATATTGATAATTGATTGCATGGAAGAGAACTTTTTGATTTCTTGTTGAAAACATACTATGTATTAAATTGGTTTAAACTAAAAGCAAAACTGTCCCTTTTTATAATACAATCTACTTTGTTCATTCTTGTAATGCAAATTTGAATTTTCAGCATCATTACTCTAGTCTATAATGTCATATGGTTTACAAATCATTTTAATATACTTATTTTCTGCTCAAGAAATGTTTCTTATTACAGAAAACAGCAATGCTCCTTATTGTAGTTTGAAAACTGAAATACAGAATATTTTAGACATGTTCAAAAAAATTGTTAGCTGATAAATAAAAAAAAAAAAGAAGAATTTTCTGCATGAAAATGTTTTTCATTTCATTTGGCATAAACATCTTGTCAAGTATTTATGTATTCATAGGTAGTGTTATGATACATATTTTGATTACCTTTGCAGGTATTTGTGATTACCATTGTTGGTATGTATCTAATGTGTATTTCGTATTTTGATTACTATTTGGAGGTATTTGCGATTACCATTGTTGGTATGATTATATAATATATATAATTTTTTTTCATGTAAACATGTTTAAATAATGATTGAAATGACTTTATGGGAAAAAAATCTATTTATTTTTGCCAAATATATTTTGCATTAAATTGATCTAAACTGAGTAAAACTGTCCCTTATTTTTACTACGATATATTTTGTTCATTCTTATAATGCAAAATTGAATTTTCAGGATCTTATCTCTAGTCTTTAATGTCATATGTTTTAGAATTAATTTTAATATGCTGATTTACTGCTCAAATGTTTTTATCACTAACAGCGCCACCTATGGGTCATGAGATATGGAAAATGGCTGTTTTGGCCAAAAACTTTTGAACAGTGTCAGAAAATCATGAAATTTGGTATCTATGGATTCCTTGGGTCATGCTGAATCCGTGGATACTGATTTTGCCAGGATTGGAAGAACCACTTGTCCGCCATTTTGATTTTTGTCATAAATTGCAATATCTTATAAAGCATTTGACATATCGGCACCAAAATTGGTAAGGATCATCATTAGCATGGCCTGAAGGTACCTGAGAACTTTGAACACAGTGCCACCTAGTGTTCCAGAGATATAAGATATTTTGCAAAAACGCTTATAACTCTTGAAAACATTGTTCAAATTTTGATTTCTTTGCTTCATTATTTTCCTTGGCTTATGCCGATTCGGTCGAAATCTCATTTGTCATTTTCCAACAATGTGACTGTCCACCATATTGGAACAAATGAAAAACAGTTTTTTCGCTACTCCTCCTTCAAATTTTGCTCAATTTTGTCCAAACATGTGCTCAAATGATCTTTGGACTTAGCCGCATAGAAATGACTGAACAGAATTTTTTGCTATACTGGAAAAAAAAAAGTTATGATGTCGCAAACTTAATGAGGTCGACCCATAATTGGTTTAGAGGCTGTAACTTGGGAACAGATTGTCACAAAATCATAAAATTGGTGTCTATCGATTCCTTGCGTCATGTCGAATCCGAGGATATCTTTTTTGCCAGGATTGGATATACCAGATCATAAGCTACATTAGCATTAAGATAGCTTAGCATGCTAATCTGGTTAACTTGCTTTTGTGTGCTCATTCTTACACTGAAGCTCTCCTCTGCAGTTAATGATTGTACGTCCTCTGAGTGGTGCAATCTGCTAAACCATGTATCTAGAATCCTGAACCATTCTGGTCGTGGGTTCGAGTCCCATGTGGGATGACTTTAAAGTTGTGTATAAAGTTGTCATTTAAATTCCTTCCGGCTCTGCACTGCTGTTGGTGCTTAAATGCTCGCTGTGCTATATTTAATTTCTGCTGTTTTTGTTCTTGCGGCTCTGCACTGCTGTTGGTGCTTAAATGCTTGCTGCCCTGCTGTGCTTCATGTACATTTACATGTATATTCAATTTCTGCTCTTTTTGTTCTTCTGGCTCCGCACTGCTGTTGGTGCTTAAATGCTTGCTGTGCTGCTGTAATTGATGTGCGTACAGAACTTGCTTTGCTTGATGTACATTAAATTTCTGATGTTTTGCTCTTCTGGCTCCGCATTGCGCTACAGCGGCTGTTGCTTGCTCTGCCTTGCAGGGCTTGGCCCCGTATTGCTGCTTGCAGCTATATTAGCAATTGTTATTGTCAGAATAACAATTCTTCTTCCGCAAATGGGAGTCTATGGCAGCCCTATGAACCGTACATAGGAAAATTATGAAATTTGGCACACTTGTAGTGATGGCCATGAATAGTAAATGTAGCAATTTTTGAGTCTCTAGGACCAACTCTATAGCGCCACCAGCAGTTCAAAAATTCAACATTGAAATGGTTATAACTTTTGAACCCTTTGATCCACAGAAAAGGGACACAGTACACCTGATTGCTCTAATCATGTTGATCACAAACAATATCATACATTAAGACTCCGCCCATTACAGTAGTAGCCATTTTGAAAAGTACAGTATTGCGTTTTTTTGCTATTCCTCCTTCAAAATTGGTCTGATTTTGTCCAAATATATGCTCAAATGATCTTCGGACCGAGCCGCATAAAAGTACTGTCCCTGATTTTTTTTATTCATCTTTGTTCTAAAGTTATGATGTTGCAAACTTAACAAGGTCGACCCAAAATTGGTTCAGAAGCTATAGCTCGGCCAAACTTTGATCAATCGAAACGAAAATTGGTACGCTTCATCGAAAGCTTGATCTGAGGGTCCATGCAAAAGTTGGGAACAGCGCCACCTATGGGTCATGAGATATGGAAAATGCATATTTTGGCCAATAACTTGTGAACGAATTGTCAGAAAATTATAAACTTGGTGTCTATCGATTCCTTGGATCATGTCGAATCCGTGGATATCGATTTTGCTATGATGGAATGTACCACGTGTCCGCCATTTTGAATTTTGACATAATTTGCAATATCTTTTAAACTATTTGAGATTTCTTCACCAAATTTGGTATGGATCTTCATTAGCATGGCCCTAAGGTACATGAGAAGTTTGATCACAGCGCCACCTAGTGTTCCAGAGATATCATTGTTTTTTAAAAAAACGCTTATAACTTTTGCCAACATTGCTGGAAATTTGATTTCTTTATGTCAATATATTCCTTGGCTTATGCCGATTTCAACGATATCTCATATGTTATTTTTCAACAATGTGACTGGCCGCCATATTGGAGTGAATGTAAAACAGTTTTTTCGCTACTCCTCCTTCAAAATTGGTCTAATTTTGTCCAAACATGTACTCAAATGATCTTCGGACTGAGCCGCATAAAAGTACTGTCCCCGATTTTTTTGCTATACTGGAAAAAAAAAGTTATGATGTCGCAAACTTAATGAGGTCGACCCATAATTGGTTCAGAGGCTGTAACTTGTGAACAGTTTGTCACAAAATCATAAAATTGGTGTCTATCGATTCCTTGCGTCATGTTGAATGCGAGGATATCTATTTTGCCAGGATTGGATGTACCACATCATAAGCTACATTAGCAGTAAGCTATCTTAGCATGCTAATCTGGTTAACTTGCTTTTGTGTGCTCATTCTTACACTGAACCCTCTCCTCTGCAGTTTGTGATTGTACATCCTCTGAGTGGCACAATCTGCTAAACCATGTATCTAGAATCCTGAACCGTTCTGGTTGTGGGTTCGAGTCCCATGTGGGATGTGTATAAAGTTGTCATTTAAATTCCTTTCGGCTCTGCACTGCTGTTGGTGCTTAAATGCTCGCTGTGCTTCATTTATATTTAATTTCTGCTGTTTTTGTTCTTGCGGCTCTGCACTGCTGTTGGTGCTTAAATGCTTGCTGTGCTGCTGTACTTGATGTACATTTACATGTATATTCAATTTCTGCTCTTTTTGTTCTTCTGGCTCCGCACTGCTGTTGGTGCTTAAATGCTTGCTGTGCTGCTGTAATTGATGTGCTTACAGTACTTGCTGTGCTTGATGTACATTAAATTTCTGATGTTTTGCTCTTCTGGCTCCTCATTGCGCTACAGCGGCTTTTCCTTGCTGTGCCTTGCAGGGCTTGGCCCCGTATTGCTGCTTGCAGCTATATTTATTAGTGTTTTTGTTGTTGTTATTAATAATTGCTCAAATACCAAATACAAAGTATTTATTCAATTTCTGTGTGTGAGAGAGAGAGAGAGAGAGAGAGAGAGAGAGAGAGAGAGAGAGAGAGAGAGAGAGAGAGAGAGAGAGAGAGAGATTATGACTGGTGTTGTTTATTGAAAGTGTTTGTTGCCTTTTTGGACTTGTTGCCTTCCACCTGCACTGTCTCTTCCTCTAATGGATCTACCCTTTTCGCCACCTTCTCTGGGACAGCATCCTCTAACCTGGCCTTTTTAGGGGACTTTCCTCTCAGGGCGAATGAGAGGATGCCTAATTGCTTTTTACCTGACATCTTTGAAAGACAGATGCAATGATTAATGCATCCATGGCCAGGATATAATTATAAAATATGACATGATTTTAAAAGTGACCTATAACATCGACTATGCAATACACTTTAATTTATTTAGTGCTAATAAAATTATTAAGCCTATTTAGAGAGAGAGAGAGATGTTTATAATGTGACAATATATCAATCATCGTGTGATAACGAAAATATGACAAGGCCTAGACTACTTGTTCTGAGCAGGTGTTGTCAGTGAACAGGCTGTAAAACTGTTGGCTAAGTTAGACATTCACGAAAAACTGATGCTAATTATCTGGGAAACATTCTCTAACAGAGGTCAAGTTGTCACTGTTTGTGTCAAACAAGTTGTGAATTTGTTGTAACATTAAAACAGGAGATCATTTTTTTTTTTTATTCAGTATTAACAATACAATACAACAACATCTGTTTATGCCAGGGTTGATACACAAAATACACTACTAAAACAGGCATACAAAACAAACAATAACCACAAAATAAAAAATAAAAATAAAAAATAAAACGAGACCAATTTACATAAAAGGATGCAAATTAAACATATTTAGAGAGTACAAGATCGGTCTTAATAGCCTTTCTATTTTTAAGACCTCTTACAGTGGTGTGATATTGTTTTATCTCTGCTAAAAGGTGTTCAAAATTTGGTTTGGACTCTGCCCGTTTCTTCTTATGAATATGGAATTTTCCTAAGACTAAAAACAATTGAACAAAAAAAGAAAAATCCTTATCTGTTCCACCATCTTCAAAGTAAATAAACACATCTTTTCGCCTCAATGTTAAAGTTTGTCCAGTTTTACGTCTTATATAGTTTTCAACATCTCTCCAAAATATCTTACTGTATGTACAATCATAAAACAGATGACAAATTGTTTCATCATAATTACCACAAAAGGTACAGGAATATTCAATGTCAATTTTAAATCTCTCTAAAGTTTTCTTTGCTGGGTATATTCTATGTACAATTTTATAAGACACCTCGTTTATTTTATTATTTAAGAGGAACTTGTCCCCAATTAACCACATTCTTTCCCATTTGATTCCTTCAAACTGAGAAGCCCAAAAGGATCTTGCTGCAGGAAGTGTTTTAGTGTGCATTAGATTCCTAATGTATTTGTTTGGGCATTTTTTGGTAGTGATGTCAATGTCGCCAAGGAAAATTTCTTGTGTAGTCAAATAACTGTCCCTTACAACAGTTGAGTTATATTTTAAAATCTGAATGATATTTCTTGGCACAGCATCAAAAACGATAGCATACTCCTTAGGGGAGACAGGAAATTTTGCTTTTGAAAGAAATTTGTCGTATGTTAGTAATTGACCTTCTGTGTTCATGAGTTGTTCAACTAATAGAATGTTGTTATCAACCCATTTTGGGTAATTTATAGATTTATTTTTATATTGAATATTCCTGTTGTTCCAAATATAACAGTTCGTAGGAGAAAAATTGTGTTTGTAGACCATTTTCCAGGCTAACAGGGCATGCTTGTGAAAGTTGGCCAACTTCACAGGTAACTTCTCAATTTTAAAATCACATTTCAACAAGAACTTTAATCCTCCCAGTGAATCAAAAATCTGTTTAGGAAAGGTGTTCCAAATGCTCTCTGCTTCCTTAATTAAATTACTTAACCATCTCACCAAAAAGGAATTACTTAAGGTTTCAAAAGTTAACACTTCAAGACCACCATCTTTCCTTAAATTACATAAAATATCTTTACGTAAATAATGGGATCTATTCCTCCAAATGAAATTAAATAAGATCTTATCAAGTTTTTTATATACACTAGCTGGCATTCCCATGGATAAAGATAGATAGACGGCACGTGATATCCCTTCTGCCTTAGACAATAGAACTCTGCCATTCAGTGACAAGTCCCTCATCAACCATATATTAAATCTTTTCCTTATTTTCTCTACTATGGGGTCAAAATTGAGATTTTTTTCATTTTTATCAATGATAACCCCCAAGTATGTTATTGTATTTTTAACAGGAATACCACTTATGACTGATAAGTCACATTCCTTTAGTGACAACAAGGCAAATTTATTTAGATTCATTCTTAAGCCCGAGACTTTTGAGAATTTTGTGATAGAATCAACTGCTTTGATAACCTCGTGCTTATCACGGAGAAATAATGCCGTGTCATCCGCTAACTGTGAAATTTTAAATTCTGTACCTGATGTCAATATACCTTGGAACTGGGCATTTTTAATATGTCTGGCCATGATTTGTGTAACTAGGAGGGGACAAGGGGACATCCTTGTCGTATTCCACGACCGACCTCAAATCTAGGAGTTGTGCCATGAGCAAGTTTAACTGAGCTGTTACATCCTCTGTATAGAGTTTGAATAGCCTTTAAAAACTGTTCTCCAAAACCAAAGCATTTGATCGCTTTTAACATAAATTGATGACTAACTGTGTCAAATGCCTTATAAAAATCGACAAATAGGACAAAACTATCATCTACTATGTATTCATTGTAATCAATCATATCCAAAATCAAACGTATATTATTACCTATATTCCGGCCTGGAATAAAGCCTGATTGTTCTTCATCAATTATATCATCTAAACCTGATTTTAATCTTTTAGCAAAAATTAGTGCAAATATTTTAGCATCACTATTCAATAAACTAATTGGTCTCCAATTTTCAATACTTAATTTGTCTTTGTTTGGTTTGGGTATCAGTTTAATAAGTCCTTGTCGCATAGTTGGTGGGAGTTCCCCTTTCTTAATGGCTTCTATATAAACTTTAACTAAAAAAGGAGCTAACAAATGGTCAAAAACCTTGTAAAATTCACTTATTAGCCCATCATTCCCTGGCGATTTATTTTCTTTTAGAGAGGCAATGCATTTTTGCACTTCTGATAAACAAATCTCTCTGTCACAAACCAATTTAAAGCCATCATCAATGACATCAATATAATTTTGTTTACTTTTTAGGAAGAGATCCATATTTTTTGCATTTTCGACATCAGTAGAGTACAATCTTTGATAAAAATCAGCAACGTATTTTGATATCTGGATCTTATCATCACAGACAACATCATTGATTTTCAATTTACTTAGGGATGATACTTCAAAGTTTCTTTTTTCTAGATTAAAGAAATATTTAGTGCATTTTTCCCCTTTTTCAAGCCATTTCCTCCTAGATCTGACAAAAGCCCCTTTAGCTTTGTCTTCATACATCTTGTCCAATTTAAGTTGTAAAGAAGTTAGTTCTGTAAATTCACATCCAGTTAAATTAACTTTCTCTGATAGCTTTATTAATCTAGTGATAACTCTGGATTCTTCCTCTCTCTTGTCTTTGGCTATTTTCTTCCCTCGTATTATAGCTAACTTACGAACTTCAAATTTCATCAGCTCCCAGCAGCTTCCAAAGTTGTCATCAAGACTAGCTTTCCTCCAATATTTTCCAATTATCACGGCGGCATCATCCTTAAATTGTTTATTTTGTAATAGCATTTGGTTTAATTTCCAATAATCTCTGTTTGGTCTGTGACTAAGTATTATTAAATCTATCTTTATATAAATGGCTTGGTGATCTGTGAGAACAGTAGGTTCTATATGAACTGAAACCATCTTGTCATTGATCTCCGAAGAGATCAACCAGAAATCTATACGGGACTGCTGTGACCTATCTTTATTACTCCAAGTATATATGCTGTTGTTGGGATTTTTGTGTCTCCAGATATCAACAAGACTCATCCTTTGACATACATTCTCCAACTCATCTGAAGAACTGTTTCTTGGAGGCCATCTATCCAGATTTCCATCCATAACTGTATTAAAATCACCTCCCCATATAATCTTGGCAGTAGGAAAAGTTGTAATCAGCTGGTTAATTTTATTTTCTATTGTTGTAAATAATAGCTTGTTGTCTTTTTTGTTGTTACACGCATAGATATTTGTAATAAAGAATTGGGAATTATCTACATCAACAACCAGTATTACCCATCTCCCATTTGAATCTGCTAAATGTTTAATAATGTGCCCTTTAAAGTTTCCCTGTAAGATAGCGACCCCTGCTGACCTGTTACTCCCAAATGAAAACCATATATTTTTCCCCCATTGACTCTTCCAAAAAGAAATATCCGATTTAGTAGCATGAGTCTCCTGTATAAAATAAAAATCAGCACCTTTGTTTTGAAAAAATAAAAATAAACATTTCCTTTTCAATTGGTCTCTAGCACCTCTGGCATTTACAGATAAAACAGATACAGACATAAAAACTCAGAACAAATAACGTTAACTGTATGAACTTCTTTGCAAAAACTGCAGAGATAACTGCTCTAATGTAATCATTAGCTGCCTCAATGCCCCTTATTACACATGGGGGGTTACCTTAAGATATGGTTGCACTTCAACAGAGCATACAGGATCTTTACTTTTCAGGTGTCTTTAATTTCGTTTCCATTCACAAATGCTCTGATTCCCACGAAATAAGCCTTCTCTCCTCTCTTTCTTGCCGCTTCTACAGTTGGCCAGAGCCGGCCGCGAATGGCTCTGTCTTCAGCGGTCAGGTCTTCTTTGAAATGAAGCTTCTTGCTGCTCAGGAACTCACTCTTCTTAGATGCCCTCCAGATTAAGTCTCTCGCTGTTCTCGACACAAACCGGATGATCACTGGTCTTGGTTGCTGATTGGAATTGCCATCTTTGCGTCTCCCAATTCTGTGGACAACGTCGATTGCCTCCATCACTGCTCCAACCTCACCAGCCGACAGCACCGCACGGCAGACCTCTTGCACACGAGACTTCAAGTTGTCATCCTCTCTCTCTGGGATCCCGTGCAAACGTAGGTTCTGTCGTCGGCTGTACCGATCACTCTCATTTACTTTAGTTTCCATTTCACTGACTTTTCTCTGGAGTGTCTCGCATGAAGCTTTTAAGATGCTATTCTGTTTTTTCAGATCTGCCACTTCTTTATGACAAAAGTCCAAAGACTTTTTCAGACCATCTATTTGGACTGTATTGTAGTGTACCGCCTTGTCTGTCTGATCCGCCCGTTCCTTTATCTTGTCAATGACGGCAGAGATGATAGTATCCTGAAGTTCCAGAAGCGATGGCTGTTCTTCGTTGCCTCTTGCCTTTTTCATTTGAGGTTTTGTAGGCGTGTTAGGAGATGAGACACACTCCTCAAAAACACTGGCCTGGCATGCATAAGAGTGTATTTCTCGGGCAGTTCGTTTTTCCTTATTTGCCACCACTTCCATTGCGCTGTTATGCTAGCTGCAGAGTTAGCAATAACTAGCTTGAATAATAAGATGCTATTTTTCCGAAAACCGGCAGAAAAAACTATGAAATTCAATAACACTGCAGTCGAGCAATCAGTGAAAAAAACTTTTAGCAGCAAAATTAAATTCTAAATGTTAATTTGAGCAGCAATCTTCAACAGTCGTTACAGGTCTATTCAAATCGCATATGGTCTCGCCGCCATCTTGAATCGGCCCCCTAAACAGGAGATCATCATGACTTACTCTGTGCTCAAAGTGATGCTCGGAGCTCCAGTGGTTTCCTTTATGGGTGAACGAAACTTTGAACGAAGACGCTGTAGCAGAATCACGTTAACAATTCCAGGATGTGCTTTTTTTTCATTGGTTGTTGCGTCATTGGTTGTTGTATCTTACCCAGATACAATAGTGCTATTTTCTGATTGGCTATTGTGTAGCCCCTTTCTTTTTTTTGATTGGCTGATAAGTGGCAGGCTCGGCTAGGGGAGACGCGCTTGATTCCTGGCTGCCGGTTCCATAGTGAGATCGGCACGGCCAGAGAAATTTTGGGCGCTGCGGCATAAATAGTTTTTCCGCGTGAGAAATACAATGTGTGGCGGGAGTGCGTGACAAAAGACCGAAATGAGTGACTGTCACGCTCAATGCGTGACACTTGAGAGCCCTGCAACAGTTCAACAAAAGAAAGGGTAATATTAAGTGATGTTCATTTTAAACACAGTATTGTCAGTATTTTTGCTCTATTTTACAACAAAGTAATAGTTCCAAATTCCAACAAAAGCCACAGCAGAACTGCAGCAGTGTTAGTGAACAAATCTGCGGCTTTGAACGAATCGTGAGAGTCAATTATTCAATGACCCATTCATAAATACAGCCATGCTTTGATACTGAATGAATGAATGACTTTGTTACAAACTGCTCCGAGACACGAAGGTTGAGATCCAAATGCAGCTTTAATCAAGGGGCAATCCAGATACGTAATCCAATATACAGGCAATAGGTCAAAACACAAGTAGGCTGTCCAAACAAACAAATAAACAAACAAACAAACAAACAAACAAAACAGGCTGGGGTTAGAGGCAAAAGAGTAATCCACGGAACAGGCAAAAAATCCGAAAACCAAGAGACATGAAACCAGGGAATACGCTCAGAAATGCAGTGCAACAACATACAAAACTTCACAGTGAGTGAATGAGTGAACATGGTATAAATAGGCTGAGACTAACAGGGTGATGAGACACAGGTGAATGCAATCAGTGATGATGAGTCCGGTGAGTTATGGGAAATGTAGTTTGTGAGGGAGTGATAATAGTCTGGTGTGGAGTGCCCTCTGGTGGCTCTCAAGGGCACTCCAGCTGGTGACTGTTACATAGCCCCCCCCCCTCAAAGGAGCAGCTTCCAGACGCTCTAAAATTGTCCAGGAGGGAGGTGGAGCAGAGGCGGACCTGGGGGCGGGATGGAGGGCCAGGCCCGTGGAGAAGAAGAGGACCTGGAGACTGCGGCAAGACGGGAGGCCAGGGCGAAGCAGGCAGTGCAGGCGACTAGGGCGGAGCAGGCTGAGCAGGCGGCCAGGGAGGAGACGACCCTTCAGGAGGCCAGGGAGGAGCAGACGGTTCAGTGGGACCTGGCGATTCAGGGCAACAGGGCGGACCAGAGAGTTCAGGAGACCATGGTGGCGCAGCCATCTTTGCTGAGGGCTCAGGTGACGTGGCGTCGGCCATCTTGTCCGGAGACACTGGCTCGGCGGCAGCCATCCTGTCCGGAGACACTGGCTCAGCGGTGGCCATCCTGTCCGGAGACACTGGCTCGGCGGACGTGGCGTGAACAGTCTCTGGATCGGCAGACGTGACGTGAACAGTCTCTGGCTCAGCAGACGTGACGTGAACAGTCTCTGGATCAGCGGTCGTGACGGGACTAGACTCTGGAATGGTGGGTACAGCGTGGCTTTTGTGTTCCTCCTCGACATCCACAGTAAAAGCAGAGCCACTCAGTTGCAATGCAAGTTTGATGTATAAACTGAGGGACCAATTAGGGTCGTGCAATGGCATGACTGAACTGAGTGGCTCAGATAGCTGGCTGGAAATATATTATAGTAATCAGTATTGTTACACAACAAATTGTGATGCAATAAAGAAGGTTTAATTTAACAATTTTTATCCTCCAAAACGTTAGATGTATTTCTTTTAATACAATAAAATCTTGCATGTCACATGTTTTTCCACCTCCACGAAAGAGACGAGTGTTGTTCATTATGTCCTTGTTGAGGTAAATTGTAGTTTTCCTTGCTTTACCCCGGTCTTAAAGTAAAAAGATGACTGTGAAAAAATAGTAGTATTTAATTAAATACATTTATGGTAAGATTACTACATTTTATTTAATTAAATACACTTATGGTGAGATTACTATATTTTCATGTCAATCTGTGTTCATTTTGACCATGAACCATTTGCAGCACAGCAGAAATAGACTCTGCTGTATACGCACCGCAACTGGAACGGATCTTCGGACCGCATCTGCGTGGAGTGTGAAAGCTCGAACCTGTTAACATGGGTACGGAAAAAAATACGCACCGCATGCGCACTGCAAACGGAGTATGTGTGAAACGGGCGTGAAACGGGCGTAACCTCTGCTTTCTCATCTTACACATCACACTCCACTGTTATGGTGGCCATTTCAGTAGATTTACTCACTAACATTGTTGTGGAAACACAATAAGAATGGAAACTAAAATATGGCAGTATCGCGCTACAGCAAATCAAATCAAATCAAATCAAGTATATTTGTATAGCGCTTTTCACAATACAGATTGTATCAAAGCAGCTTCACAGTATTAAAATAAAATAATACAACAAAGTTTGTTTCTAGTGGAATTTATTGATTGATAGAATAAAATTAAATTAAATATCCCCAAAATATCCCCAACTGAGCAAGCCAAAGGCAACAGTGGCAAGGAACCGAAAAACTCCATCAAGTGACCTAATGGTGTCCTAAAACTCCATCAGGTGACCTAATGGAGAAAAAAAAAACCTTGGGAGAACCCAGGCTCAGTCGGGGGCCAGTTCTCCTCTTGCATTTATGAACTAAAGGCCGGATTGTAGTTTGAAACTGTGAGATTAACACTATTATATGAATGCCTGGCTGAAAAGATGCGTCTTTAATCTAGTTTTAAACTGGGAGAGTGAGTCCGAGTAACGAACAGTATCAGGAAGGCTATTCCAGAGTTTTGGAGCCAAATGCGAAAATGCTCTCCCTCCTTTGGTTGATCTGGATATCCTAGGTATGACCAAAAGCCTCGAATTTATTGATCTTAAAGGGCGTGATGGATTATAGGGTGATAGAAGATCCGTTAAATAGACTGGAGCTAAGCCGTTTAGGGCTTTATAAGTCAATAGCAATACCTTATAATTAATACGGAACTTTATAGGTAGCCAATGTAGTGATGATAAAATCGGTGTTATATGATCATATTTTCTTGATCTAGTAAGAACTCTAGCGGCTGCATTTTGGACTAACTGTAGCTTGTTTATTGAGGATGCAGGACAACCGGCTAATAAAGCATTACAGTAATCTAGTCTCGAGGTCATGAATGCATGAACTAACTTTTCTGCATCAGAAACTGATAGCATATTACGTAGCTTAGCAATGTTTCTAAGGTGGAAAAAGGCTGTTTTTGTAACATACGAAATATGATTTTCAAAAGACAGGTTACAATCGAGTATAACACCCAGGTCTTTTACTGTAGAGGATAAAGTAACAGGACATCCTACGATGTCAAAGTTGTATTGTGAGAGGTTCTGTGGGCGGTTTTTTGAACCGATAAGTATTACCTCTGTCTTGTCTGGATTTAATAAAAGAAAATTACGCGTCATCCAATCTTTTATATCTTTAACACACTCTGTCAATTTGGATAATTTAGCGTTTTCATCTGGCCGTGATGAAATATATATTTGAGTGTCATCAGCATAACAATGGAAACTAATTCCATGTTTCCTTATAATATTTCCAAGTGGCAGCATATATATTGAGAATAACAGAGGGCCCAACACAGATCCCTGCGGCACTCAATAGTTTACTGGAATTATGATCGATTTTTCTCCATTTAAATAGACAAAATGGTAGCGGTCTGATAAGTATGATCTAAACCAGCTTAATGCTTGTCCTTGAACACCAGTATAATTTTGTAGTAGATCTAAGAGTATTGTATGATCTATAGTATCGAACGCAGCACTTAGATCAAGTAAAACTAGTATTGAGATGCAGCCTTGGTCAGAAACTAAGAGTAAATCATTTGTGATTTTAACGAGCGCAGTTTCAGTGCTATGATGCGGCCTGAATCCTGACTGAAACTTTTCATAGATATCATTTTCTTGCAAGAAAGAGCCCAGTTGAGTGGACACAACTTTTTCTAGTATTTTAGACATAAAAGGTAGATTTGAAATGGGTCTATAATTTGCTAGATTATGCGGGTCTAATTGTGGTTTCTTAATGAGAGGTTTTATCATTGCCAGTTTAAATGTTCTTGGAACATGACCTAAAGATAAAGACGAGTTAATAATATTGAGAAGAGGCTCTTCCACTACAGGTAACACTTCCTTCAGTAGTTTAGTTGGTATAGGATCTAATAAACATGTTGTTGTTTTAGATGAAGTGATAAGTTTATTTAACTCTTTTTGTTCTATAGTTGTAAAGCACTGTAATTGTTCTTGCGGGGGGAAAATTGAGGCTGAATTATTAGGTGCGATTGAGGATTGAACGTTTACAATTGTGGTTCTGATGTTTTCTATTTTCTCAGTGAAGAAGTTCATGAAATCTTTACTACTAAACTGTAACGGGATATTTTGTTCGGGTGACGTCTGTTTATTTGTTAGTCTAGCCACGGTGTTAAATAAAAACCTAGGATTGTTTTGGTTGTTTTCTATTAGTTTGCGGAGATGCTCAGCCCTGGCCGCTTTTAGGGCCTTTTTATAACGTGACATACTGTCTTTCCACGCGATTCTAAAGACCTCTAAATTAGTTTGTTTCCATTTACGCTCTAAATTACGGGTTTCTCTCTTTAGAACATGCATAGTATTATTGTACCATGGTGCTTTAATTTTCTCTGTGACCTTTTTTAATCTAACGGGTACAACAACATCTAATAATCTAGAGAGAATGGTGCTCATAGTGCTAGTTAGTTCTTTTAGTTCATCTGTTTGTTTGGGTTCAGGCAGCAGCTGAGACAGATCAGACAAGCAACTCGAGAAATTATCTATGGTGGATGGAAGGATTGTTCTGCCTGGTCGAAAACGCGGCGCCGCATGACATATTACAGCAGTACGTAATATGCAAGTTACAAAGTAATGGTCAGTGACATCATCACTTTGTGGAATGATATCTATATCGGTTGGATCGGATCCATATGATATAATTAAATCGAGTGTGTGATTAAGACGATGAGTTGATCCGGTGACGTTTTGTTTGACCCCAAAGGAATTTAATAAATCTATAAACGCAGCCCCTAACGCATCATTTGGATTATCTACGTGTATGTTAAAATCTCCAACAATTAATGCTTTATCTACATTGACCAATAGATCTGAGAGAAAATCTGCAAACTCTTTTAGGAAATCAGCGTAAGGCCCAGGCGGTCTATATACGGTAGCCAAGGCTAGAGATAATATGGATTTTTTTCTAACATCTAAGAGCGTAACATTTAGTACAAGTATTTCAAACGAAATAAACTTATAACCCGTTTTCTGAGTAACATTGAGAATATCTCTATAGACCGCTGCAACACCGCCGCCACGACCAATCAGACGGGGTTCGTGCTTATAGGAGTATCCTAATGGAGTAGACTCATTTAGACCGAAATAATCATTAGGTTTAAGCCAAGTTTCAGTAAGGCAAAGTACATCGAAGCTATTATCCGTGACTATTTCATTTACAATAACTGCCTTAGGTGTGAGTGATCTAATGTTTAGAAGACCTAGCTTTAGAAATTGTTTTTGGTTACTAATAGCAACATTTTCTGGTTTAATAACAATTAGATTTTTTCTAGATCCTGCAGTAGATTTATTATTTGATCTCACTAAACGAGGAATAGACACAGTTTCTATGCAATGTTCTACACTATTTATATCAGTTAATTTGGTGCAGCAGAGACTATGATTTGAACTTTTGGTTACTAGTCAAAAGGTATTTAACATTTTGGAGATGTTATCTGACAGAAGATCCGATCCGAATCTGCTTGGGTGTAAGCCATCAGCACGGTAAAGCCTAGGACGCTCCCAAAACAGATTCCAATTATTTACAAAGAGCAGTTTCTGCTCATTGCACCATGATATTAACCATTCATTTAGCGCGAATAATCTACTAAACTTTTCATGACCTAGTCGGTACGTGGGAAGCGGTCCTGACAATGATCGTTATATCAGGCGATGTGCTGCGTACCGTATCGATCAGATTCCTGAAGTCTTTCTTCAGAACCTCTGTCTGTCGCAGTCTGATGTCGGCCCCTCCCGCGTGCAGGACCACAGTTCCGACGCGCTCGTTCAGAATCTCGGGAACGTGAGCAGCGATTTCAGAAACACGAGCACCAGGAAAGCAGTGACTATGCACCTTACTTTTATTTAACGTAGCTTGTACGTGTCGAACGATGGAATCACCGATGATCACAGCATCGCGTTCTGTTTCGCGAAGAGGGGAGAAGCGGTTTTGTGTGGATATCTCGAAAACCGGGAGGGTCGGAGAGAGTTTTCTTGGTCTAGACCTGACTCGCGTCTTCCGCTGCGGAAATATCCAGGCTTCGTGGTGGCATGTTGGAGCCGGCGTAAACGAGACCATAGCTGATCGCGGCCTCGACGCTCGTGACCGACAGCACACATCCTATCAGCTGCAGTTCTGGTGCCTCAGTCCCAATACTGTAAAACTCGACGTACATTCACATCACATGTTAACCTGTTAAGCTGCAACCCCACTTTTGAAAAATCCCAAGAAATGACATACCCAAACTGAAACAGATACAGTTCATGAACCCTTTGTACTAAAAGCACAAGTATGATCTCATTTGAAAGCTGACACCTGGCAGTTTATTGTAATGTAGAATTAATTATTGTCATAATGACAAAAATTGTTATAAATAGCTTCAAAGTTTTGTAAAGTTATTAGAAATTATTTTTTATGAAACATCCTCATGAAAATAAAATTGAAGTTGGCCCTGGAGCAATCTAGAAATGCACTACAGCTAATGCCACATGTCTAAACATTTTATGTTTAAAATCTTAAGATAATAAGTCCAAAACTCTGTATTTAGTGAAATGTTTTTCAAGACCATGTCATGTGACTTTATTTTGATTTGATGCTAAAATGCTACTGATATTTATTGTCATCTTCTTACCATCTATGCAGTATTGTTTTGTGGTGCAAACGAGCCCCATTCAGTCTCAGTCTCCCCCTGCACACATTCACACTTCTCCAGCCTGGCTATGGCTTTAAATATGCATTTCTTTTGTCTGCATTATAGTTACTAACGACTGGCTATTCACATGCTATTCATATGGTTTCAGTCACTAATTTCCTTTCTCAAAGTTCACCCTTACATTCTAAACTGTTTTAAATGCATTTCTTGAATAAAGAAACATTTCAGTAAGCATTCAAAAAATAATAAAAATATAACTTCTAGGTGGCAGGTGCACCTATGGGCTAGCTAGCATGTTAGCTTAGCACACCATCAATACACGACAATTTATGAGATTAAAACCATGTTTGTGCTTATAAACTTACTTTATAAAGCAAATCGAGTATTTTAAATAATTTTCTGTGATCTAATTTGGCTTCAGATAAAAAAATCAGACAGAAAATATACTATTGTATACTGTTCTGCACAATGATAGTCTATATAGATTAGCATTACATTATAAATATAATCTATTATTATGGAAATACCTGGCATGGATTGAAAAACACAGGTAACTCAAATATCATAGCAAACATGTTTATTGTCTTCAAAACGACTGTATCTCCATGTTACAGCCATAGTTACAGCGCGATCTGTTGTTAGCTGTGTGTGTGTTCGAGGCTTCCTGGATTGTCACATGATTATGGCACTTCTTCATGTTCTAATACTGTGCACAGGGCGGTGAGGGCGCCCTCAGGCTATTGGTATGAATTGAAAACACATTAACAGAGTATACAAACGCTCATAATGATTACATCGACGCATTTGGGTATAAATTCAATAAATATTATTCCTGTCTATAGAAATCTGATGTAAACCTATGAGAATATATCAATATTTCTCCAAATCTGCACATTTTTTAGCTAAAAGCCCGGAAGGACGTTGTTTTGTGTATCGCTGTCATGACGACGGCACGGGAGTTTTTTTATGAATGAAAGCGGCTGACGCGCATAATTCATATCAAAGGTATCGACTCATTTTTTCATTTCATAACTCCTGACACAAATTAAGAAATAACTGTCGCTATAAGTTTCTCAGAATACAATAGTGGTCAAATTCTGAAACTTGAGTCTTATATCTTTGTAATGATGTATAGTTTGTCAAGGTATAACATTAAATCTGATAGTAACTTTGAACTATTTATAAAAAAAAAACGCTTCAGTGCGCCCGCGCTCTGGCAACGGTTAACAGGTTAATGCAGCGGTAGAGTTACACTCACAGGACACTGCACTTATTCGCAATCACAAAACTTGATTATTTGCTCGTGCTTTAAAGCTTTGCGGGTAAACATTTCATTGGCGTTCTGTTCTGACATGATGCACTTTTTCTGAGTGCGTACGCCCGAAGCGCGCACACACTGTCAAACAGCGCCAAACTGGATTGTTGTTGGGTCAGACCCATCTGCTAGCGATGGGGGGCCGAGACTGACAGAGCTACATGGTCATGGAGCTACATGGAAAAATATGCACAAAACAAGCCACTTTGAAATTTTGCTGTTTTCATGAATACAAAAGTTAGGTGACTCTCCCCCTAGACTAAAAAAATTTGGATGACCCTCCCCTCAACAAAGAATAAAAAGACATGACCCTCCCCTATTTTCCTCCGGTGGTCCATTCCATAAATACCGAACGGTCCCTAACCATAATACTTGGCTGTTACTTAACTGCAACATAATTTGATGACCAAACTTTCGTTGTGGAAATGTAGCCGATTATATTGTCACAACCGGAAAAGTAATTTTCCTGGATTCCTTGCTACAACATAACTTTGTGATGTAGTCAGTGAGTAGTTGCAACATCGTCGATCAGTAGTTGTGTGTTAGGGTTGTAATCAGTTAGTAATATTTTTTTTCTGTGAGTGGCCATAAGCTTAATAAGCCTCGTTATGTCCTCATTTGCCCAAATAATTAGTATGGCTCCAGAAATTTACAAAACTGTTTGAACAGACATTGATTGTTTGAAACTTAAGTGTCTAACAGTCAGTGCTAAAGATCTCCTTTGAAAAACAATTCTAAGTATAGGCTTTCCTGTAGCTCAAACAGTAGAGCGTTGGCGCTAGCAACGCCAAGGTCATGGTTTCGATTCCCAGGAAAAGCAAAAACTAACAAAATGTAAAATGTGTACCTTGAATGCCATGTTAGTTGCTTTGGATAAAAGCGTCTGCCAAATGCATAAATGTAAGTATAACAGTAGAAAAACATTAGACGTTTTAATATTTGTCTTGTTTTTTCATGACAGGTGTTGAATGGTCAATGTTGACTGTCATCTCTTTAATCCTCTGTAAGTGTAAGCCAGTAGTGTTTTCTTTAAACAAATGTCTGTTAACCCTGTGAACCATATTACCTTTTTGTTTTTTTTATATAATTAGTTACATTAATTTCTTAGTACTTGGTTGTTGTCTATATAAGGATGCAATTTAACAGACCTGTTAATCTAATTTCAAAAATGCATTCCAAATTCATACTCCAAATGAAATACTTTGAAAATATTTATTACATTTTAAAGAATGGATACTATGAATCAGAACAAATAAACAGTGCACGTGTGAAAAATACGGCAATTTTATTGGCCGACAGAATGGTCAGGTGATGTAATGTAAGTGCATCACCAAGAGTATAAATAGACACCTGAAAAAATTGTCATCAGATTAAAAAAAAACAAAACAAAAAAAAACAGTGTTAACTCAAAATGTGTTTCAAATTAAATTAAAGGTGATAAACATGTATGAAATTCACCTGTTTTGGTATTTGTGTTTACTTTGACCACATCTTTCTCATTCTCAGGTATAATATCCACCACTGCCACTGAATCAAGAGCAGCAGTTCGTTTAGTTGTGGACTGTGATCTTGATAATGACACGTACATCTGCACTGGTGCTCAGTACCGCATGCACTGCAACACAAGAATGCATCGTTTCTACTACCAGATATCCCAAAACCACGACCAATACCAGTGCATTAGCAATGACTGTAACTGTGTTGGTAATAATGACACCTGTGCATGCTACTATAATACTTCATCCTGCTTCTGTGAGAATATTAGCAATAACATCACTATCCCTACAGCAGTTAGTCCAGTCTATAACTGTGGGCTTTACAACAACACATACATCTGCACTGGTGCTCAGTACCGCATGTACTGCGACACAAGTGAACACGACTTCCATTACAGAATCAACCATTACCATTGTTTAAATAATAACTGTAACTGCATTGGTGATAAAGACACTTGCACATGCTCCAGTAGCACTCTGTCCTCCTGCTTCTGTGAGACTAACAGCAATAGCACCCCTGCAGCAGTTCGTCCAGTCTACAACTGTGGTCTTTATAATGACACGTACATCTGCACTGGTGCTCAGTACCGCATGTACTGCAACACAAGAATGCATAATTTCTACTACCTGAGATATAGATACACAAACCAATACCAGTACGAATGCTGGAGTAATAACTGTTACTGTGTTGGTGATAAGGACACCTGTACCTGCTCTCGTAGCTCTCTGTCCTCCTGCTTCTGTGAGACTTACAGCAATAACATCCCTATCCCTGCATCAGTTAGTCCAGTCACAGACCCTGACTGTTTGCTACAACACAACACATACATCTGCACTGGTGCTCAGTACCGCATGTACTGCAACACACAAATGCATGACTTCTCCTACCAAAAATATCAGAGTCAGTACCTGTACCAGTGTGTGAACAAAGGCTGTGACTGTATTGGTAATAAGGACACCTGTATGTGCTCTAGTAGCGTTTGGTCCTCCTGCTTCTGTGAGACTTATGGCAATATCATTGCCCTCACTACAGCAGTTCGTCCAGTCTATGACTGTGGGCTTTATAACAATACATACATCTGCACTGGTGCTCAGTACCACATGTACTGCAACACAAGTGTACACAACTTCCATTACAGTATCAACGATTACCATTGTTTTAATAATAACTGTGACTGTGTTGGTGATAAGGACACCTGTACATGCTACAGTATCAGGTTATCCTCCTGCTTCTGTGAGACTTATGGTAATATTGTTGCTCTCAATAGAGCAGTTAGTCCAGCTTTTGGCTGTGTGCTTTATAACGACACATACATCTGCACTGGTGCTCAGTACCACATGTACTGCAATACAAGAAGGCATGATTTCTACTACTGGAAAAATCAGTTCCAGCACCAGTACCAGTGTGTGAACAATGGCTGTTTCTGTTTTGGTGATAAGGACACCTGCACCTGCTACAGTAGCAGTTTGTCTTCCTGTTTCTGTGAGACGTACAACAATAACATCACTATCCCTACAGCGGTTAGTCCATTGAGACTCTCTCAATGTGTGTTTTTTAATGACACGTAAGTCTGCACTGGTGCTCAGTACCGCATGCACTGCAACACAAGAATGCATGATTTTTACTACCTATATCAGAATCAAAACCAATACCAGTACAAATGCTGGATTAATAACTGTAACTGTGTTGGTGATAAGGACACCTGTACATGCCACAGTCGTACCAACTCCTCCTGCTTCTGCGAGTATAATACAGGTAAGCATGTTTCTAGACTGAATTGTGATGTTTGATTTTACTGTATTCATGTTATAATGATGAGTTCCCTCACTACAGGTCTGGATAATATGCTGGATCAATGCAGGGTAAGCTGAATATTTACATATAAACAGTGCACAGAGTCTTTAAGTCTTTAAATTCATAAAGCTCAATTGTCATTTCAGAGTCAGAACTCTACAGGATGTTTTCAAAATCTTCTTGACCAGATAGAGAACATTACTAATCAAGAGCTTCCTTTGGATGTAAGTTTTTAAAATAATCAAATCTATGTCAGTTACATAATGATTGACATTTTTCTTATCGCCTCTCAATACTTACATGTAAAATAACTGTATTTCTCTGATCAATAAACTAGACTGTGATCAGCATTTTGAATATGACCTTCATCGCTTCAGAGAAGATTTTAGAGTCATCATCATCAGTCAGCCCAACTGAACTAGCCTCCTATGGAAACCGTGTGTTAAAAATTAGCGAGAAACTCATATCTACATGGGTGAAGCCAACAGACACGAGTGCCGATGTCAGTTTTACTCTTGACACTGTAGGTATGTGAGACATGAGGTTTTATTAATAAAGTTCGGGAGGAGCATCCCTCCACCACCCAATCTCCTCACTTCTAACTATCCCTATCCCAACCCTCGGACAGCACACCAAATACACATTACCTTTTTAACTATCACCTTTTTTAGTAACTACTGTATATAACAGAGAGCAGAAAACACTGCCTGTATCTTTTTGTTGCTGATGTCAAGGGTCAGAATTTTGGTGCAAATTCATCTGTTTTTTTTGGTAGAAATGTCTTGGAAAAAAGAAAAGAAAACAGTAAACACAGGTTCACTTACAGTTAAGTTCATGGTTTGCGGTGACCACATTGTGTTTTGTTAATATACTGCCTAAAAACAATCAACATTGACAAGACATTTATCCAACAATAAAACAGAAAGTCTGTGCAGCTTATAGTATTAATCAATTACAGGGTTTGATTTTAAGGACATTTTAGCTTTAACAATCACAGATGAATACCCAACAATAGTAAATAGTCATTACATTTGTTTGTCATTGTCTGTAAATTGGACTTTCATAAAAAAGATAAATTTAGCAAATAAATTAGCCTATAACTGCCTGTTTGTTTATAATCAGAGGGACACGTCTTCATGGTTGGACCAAATGTAATCTTAGATAAAATCCCTCAACTTGACACAACATATTCTTTTGCGGACATCGATCTCATTGGGATCGCCAAGAACAACAGTGAAGGTGTGTGATATATTGTGTCGTATTGATGTCATACCATCACCACTAAAACTCAGTTAATTACTTTTTAATTTGTTGTTGTTTTAACACAGATGTAAATGCATGCTTCTGTTTCTATCACACAGGATCAGCTGCTGTGGCCTTCATGAGTTATAACACAATGGAGAATCTACTTAAGCCCGACTTCTTCAACACACCAAATGACACGATTAAAACCATGATGTCCGCTGTGATCTTAGCTACTCTTCCCAAAACCACCAACACTAAACTCACCAAACCAGTCAACTTCACCCTCAAACACATCAGAGTGAGAGACTGAAATGTGTTTTTGTCCAACCTGAGATCTGATGAACATCTGAAGACATCTAATATTCACATGTTGTAATATTTTCTGCATGTTGTTTCTTCTTTTTGCAGGAGTTTGACCCCAGCGGTTCCCTGTCCTGTGTGTACTGGAATATCAGTGAGTGGATTGTAGATGGTTGTTCTGTTTTAAAGACTAACAGCAGCTACACTGTGTGTTCCTGTGTTCATCTGTCCACATTCGCTCTCATGCAAACCATCCGCCCATCTGAGGTATGAAAGACAAGTTAAACCAGTGGATGGTCAACATTTATAGTGACCATTCAAGAACAGCATAGATATGGCACTCATTTACTCTGACATGTTTTCTCAGAGCGATTCATCGCTGGACCTGTTGATTTTGGTGTGTGTGATCGTGGGGCTGGTGTTCCTCAGTTCGGCCCTGTTGACCTTTGCCCTTTGTCGGTGGACTCGTATGTGTGATTGGATAGTGGGTCACTCTGGTGTCAGGCGGGTTCCTGAAGGCTATGTCAGGGAACTGTGAGTTGTTTTATTTTTTTATTATTTCTTTAAAAGGAGATAAAACAGCTCAGGCTTTTGTGACAATTCTGCTATCTGATAAAAATACAATGTCACGCTCAAGATTAGAAAGGTCAAACAGTCAACACCTGAAATACTATTTCAACACGGGCTCAGTTTGTGGTTCTTGGTTGCTTCTGGATTCTGGGTTTCTTCACTAATGGCAATAAGGAGCTGGAGGTCTTCTTCAGTCACATACACACTGTAAAGTTTCAGGAGTGACAACCGCATTTAAATGCGGGATTGAGTCCTGTTAATTATCATTCAATGTTTGTACGGGACACATGACTCTCGAAACTGTGATGATTGACATTCCAACACGACATGCTGAGATCCGTCTGTTTACTGAAGTCTGTCATGACCGGTATCCTTGTAAAGCTCCGAGTCTCCTGCACAACGCTATGTAACCCAAATATGGGCATTTCCTTTCTATCAGTAACCAATCGTGAATGTCCAAAGGCGGATTTAAAGTTAAGGACGAAATCTCATTTAGAGCTATTTAAATCTTTAATGGATGTTTTCTCAAAATGAGTTTTTGTCATTCTCCAGTAGAAACATCGCAGCCTATGTAGCACCTATGTACACCAAACTTTCCAGTTATACACTTAGCAGTATCCTGAAGATATTTTCAGAGGGATTTGTTAATAAATCATTCCTGGCCTGATTTATGTGACATTTTAATCAAAAAAGTATGGCGAAAATCTATTTTTTTAAGGCTATGGACAGTATATTTTGATTTCCTAGGTAATGACAGCATATATCCTGAAATCCCTCTGAATGTTTTTTTCATCTTGTGTGTAAACAAAATGAAAAAATAATTTTGCACCTGGCTTTATCATATGTTCAGATCTATCTACCGAAAATATATGCAAAATCATGCATATTTAATGAGATAATGCATAATTTGCATAATTAAACAAACATTTCTAAAACTTGTAATACATTTTTTTATATACTTGTGTAAGTAATCAACGGAGGAAGTTTCATGGTGATATCTATTATTAAAAATTTTTACCCTATTCACCTGTATTTTGGGCTTGTTGTTTAAGCTCAAGTGGTGCTCACTGCAGAGTCAAAATGACGTCTAGCTCCTCCTCTCTGCCCTAATGTTCAGTACACACTGCGTGTAATTTTTGTAAATGTGGATGTCATTACCTGTATTTTTCTGGAGTTAATTTGGTTGTGGAATGCAGTTGTCACTCCTGTAAATGACTGAACTGTGTGTGTACAGAACAGGATAAGCACTAAAAGGTGAATTGACAGCCGAAATTAGCTGCAGTGTGTACATGGCCTTCCTGATCTTGAACTGCCAGCAGGGAACCTTCATCTTCCTTATCAACTGTATTCTCAATAATGAAGTAAGACCACTGATGTAATGAAAAATGAAAAACCACTGTATAATGACTGGATTGTGCATTGCGTTCTTAAGTGCCATCAGGCGGTGAAGCCACCAGAAGTGTTTGAGTGGCCATATTACTATTCCCTACCAACAAAGGGCATCATTAAATGACAGCCAAAGCACTAACCTACAATCACCCGATTTGCAGCGTATCAGTCGCACGATATATGTATGTAAATTAATTGTTACTTCAGATGTTATCTGTAATGTTTATGGTCTTTTCCGATAGGATAAGTCATATATTGAAATCGTTACATTGAGTGTGTCTGCTCCACACTACCAACACAGGTAACTGACATAACACAAAATATATTTCTTTATGTATGTAATTATGCAGGAATTATTAAGCATGAACATATGTGGGCTTATTTGCATAAAAATTAATTCAAATATACAATACATTTTATTAAATAATATTAAATATACAAGCCTCTGTTACTATATTGCACTATATTGTATTAATATTCAAAGTTTGCCATGCATCATCTCAGAAATAAATCAGTCATCATTATTTATCTGAGTTATGATGAGTGTATTCTATGTCCTGATTGAGCAAAAGCTATTTCAGACTTTTCAAGACTGCAAATTCTATGCCATTTTACTAGAATTAGTTTCCATATGGGTAAAGTGTTATGTATATGTTGTTTGTAAGGGAAACAGGTCAATTTGGCTCAAAGGGAATTATTAATTAACTTGTAGGGAATTTTGAAAGAATCACTACTTTTTTTCCCAGCAGCAATATATGCACTTTATGAGACATGACCAGAAAGAACCATCAATCATTAATTTAACCCTTCTATTGTTGCTTAGAAGGGTTAGGGTTGTGGTGTTGAAGGGTTGTGCCATCTCCAAAGCAATCTGTCTCGTTAAACTTCATAACTTGCAAGCGTTCGTTGTTTTAAAGTTGGTCAGCTCAGACTGGATAGCATCCAATTTATTTATGCTCCTAGATTGTTGATTTGGAATTTGTGTGGAATTCTGCCTCTTGATAAGTTTGAAGGAGTCGGTCTTATTCGCTCTCAGTTACTACATGTTGAATTAATTATTAATTTAACTAACATTTAAATCATTAACAGCTTCAAAAATCATTATGTTAATGAAATCATTTGCAGTTTGCATACTTTATAAATAAAAGCAACACTACAACACAACAGTACAATGCTTTCCCATTTGTAAAACATTATGCTGATGTACTAGGGAATACCAAAGTTACGACGTGGTGGCTTCACTTTTTATGATTTCATGAGAAATCCAGTTCTCTGTATAGATCAGTGGTTCAGACATCACTCATTTTACCACAATATTCCATGAGAAGTCTGGATATGGAAGACTACTGTATTTTGGAAGAAGAAGAAGAGGTTCTAGAAGAGGTTCTGTTCTTATTTCATCAATCTGTGTCTTTTAGAGAGAAATGTCAAAAGCAGTTGTTTTAATCTGTTACTACTCTTGAACATTCTGTCACAGGAAAGAAATGGAAGAGAGCCAAAACTATTCAAACACCATCTGTCAAAATTCAAACAAACACAGAATGTTTTGATCTTCTGTTTGTCTGTCTGTCTTTCTGTCTGACTGCATAACAGTAGTCATCTTCAACTCTAAGCTTTTAAAACTACTTTAAACTTTTAGGCTTGGCTTTCTCAAGGTAAAATCAGAGTTTAAAATCTTTTCTCTATTTTGTCGTCATTAATGATTTTAGTCATTTTATAATCCTGATCCATAGGAAGATCATTTCACTGTCTCCAGAGGCAGTATATGGAAGGAAAAAAAGCATCAGTATTTATCAGCATTTACTGAAAATGCAAATATATTCTTTTAAAACACTTTTCTTACCTGTTTATTTGAAACCAATTCCATTGTGGTTCATGAGTTTCAGAGGTTAAATTGATGCCATGAAGTCACTCAACTCCCCTCGTCTTATTCTTGTCCAGGTCAGGCAGCGGTACTGGAAGTCCTTCAGATGTCTCTGCTGTGGACTCAAACCCAAAGACATCAAAAGTTACCCAAGAAAAACACTGCAACATCACGTTAAACCTTGAACCCGTGTACCAAAATATATACACGAATGCATAAAGGATGGTCAAAATTTGAAATTAATGGTTAAAAAAAATAAAAAAATCTGATTAATGATAAATAAATAATCAAGCATGAATGTGTGTAGTATGAATGCAAACTGATTGTTCTACATCCGCTGCCATTTTAGCATTATCATGTGAGTTATAGAGCGCGTTGTGTGATTACCATTCACAAATCTTCTCCCATATGGATAGTAAAATATTTATTGGATGTGAACTTCAAAATCTTGGCAGAAGCTGTAGGTCATTTTGTTTTTTGTCTAATGTTATACGAATACTGTGATTTCAAACATATTAATAATTTCACATACTTCTTTTCACCTACTATAGTAGTGAGATTCTTCAATTGGTGCTCTTCAACCGGGGTGACACACTGATCCGACATGAAGTGTCTGTTGTCATCTGTTGGTTCAGTGTGAATTGACCTACAGTCTCAGCTTCTTTCTGCAAATAATATTAAAACATTCAAGTTTCTTAATATTACAGCTATTAAAACTAGTGATGTAAATTAAATAACTTTAAGCACTTAAGATTTTTTTGGGTGGAAGGCAAAGGTATGTTTACAGACTGACTCTTAATAGTTTTTGTTTATTTGATATAAAAGCTGAATATGGAATAAATGCTTGCAAAATACAAAAACAAAAAAGTACTTCATGCCTACATGGTAAATGGAAATCTTAAATGACTTTACATTGTATAGTCTTATATTGCATGTATCAGCTCAAATAATTAATGAAACTGTCAAACTTCAATTATATTTAACTGTAACTGTTATTTTTTGTATATTTATAGTTATATTATATATTACATTTTTGTCAAGCTCAGAAAGCCTTCATTAGATGATCATTCCTCTGTGAAAACATGTTATACGAGTGTCTTCTTTTATAGCTGTTAATATTATTGATGTAAAGCTCGTAAACTATTTTATTCAGTCTTTTTTAAAACTTTTTCTTGATGGAGGGTGAAAGCCATATTTTGACTAATTCCTCTGAATAATCAAACTTAAATATTTGTAAATAAAAATAAAAGGCTAAAAATTATTTCATGTGTGCAGGTGAAGGGATATAAATGAATTTACATTGAATGGAATCATGGTTAAGTTATGAATTTGCTAATCTTGCACAATTATATTTTGTTTGTCAAGCATAGAAAGCTGTTTCTTCTGCAAGGACCCATTCTACAGTATATTACTTTAAATATTCATATGCCTCCTACAAAATATGTAATTTTTGTTACAAAATATCTTAATAAAAAAAACAATAGTATAAAAACTGTGTTTTAAACATGTTTTTTCAGGTTCCACAAAAGAACAAAGCTCCAGTGACTCCGATTTGAGAGGAATACCCTAGAAATATGAAAAACTAAATCTAGCCATCTTGCAACATTAATAATCAGCTTGGTTTTTTTACAACAGAAGTCAATAATCAGCGTTTGAGGGATAGATGAGACTTGAAATGTCCATCTTATTGAGGAAGTTAAGAAGGGAATGTTGGGATTAGTCATGACGGAAGGAACCCTTACGGAAAGAAAATATATTTCATATTTATGATCAATATTGATTGTTATTAAATGTTATTGTATAATTAATATATTGTATTGAATAATACATAAGGAATGTCCTCTTTTCATATATTTAATATATATGACACTACTTGTATACACTGTAAATGAGAAGTAATTAGTTGAGTTTATTTAGAAACCTTGTGGAAACAGATTGCCTTAAATTTCTCAAGCATGTTTTACTCAAGTTGTAAGCTGTTAGTACGAAGACATAAAAAAGAGTGTTGGGACAGCATTAGACTGTGCATTTATTTGCCTTTATTAAACTGCAAATATGTGTGCAAAAACTTAACGAAAAAAAACACTGTACAGATGCCCATTGAGTACCTAGCATTAAGAAAAAGGTATAAGACATGAAGTCTGGTATCTCACTTTGTTGTTTGTTCAATAAAGTTAATTCTTCTGAGACCTGGAACTTCAACTGAGAAATTCTTTGAGACCCGAACCAAAGACTTTGAATCTGCCACAACAACATCAAATTTAATAGATTACACGTTCATGAAAACATTTGCAGTTGATTTGTAAAAGTTGTCATTACACATTAATGGTGTTTGTTTTCGTTCATTTACATTGTTTGAGCAGCTGGTGATGTCAGCATGAGGTGATTCAAATCACTGAATCATTTTACGAAGCAATTGACCCGAAGTTTTCAAAAAAACTCAGTTTCTCTCATCACTTCTTTCCAGTACCTGAATTTGTGTTTATGAAAAACTGATTCACGTTATACAGAGTGAAATGAGATGCACCTTTCCTGTTACTTGTGAGGGAATGCGATTTACTCCCCAAAATAACGCTCATCATATTGTTAAAGCATTGCAATGTTTCTTTCAAGAATTGTTCATTTATTGTACCTAGCTTGTAAAAACAATTGAATTGACTGAACAGTTTGCATTGATTTAAACACTTTAAATGCGTAAAAACACAAACCTTTCGGCAGCCGATACACAACAGATGCAGGAGCGCGCCACAGCCTTATGACATCACACAACCAGACCAAAATAAAAGTCCTGTTCACACGCTGCTGCTGTTTTTCTTTTGCAGCCCAGAAACTATTAAGAACTGGCAATGAAAGTGTAACGATCGGTTGAAGCATAGGAGGAAGCAGGCTCCACGTGCAATAGGTATTAAATAAACTCAACTTCACAAATTACAGACTTAGACAAAGAAATAGGACTAGGGAACAGAACAACCAACAAACAAAGTTAAGAACCCACAAAGACTGAATTAGACAGGGCTTAAATACACAGGCAAACAAGCTTAACAAGATAACAAGGGGGCGTGGCTAATCAGAAACACCTGGGGAAGACTAATAAACAAGAAAAACTACAAAGGACTACAAACCATGGCACAGAACAGGAAATAACAAGAATCAATAGACAAGAATCATGACATAGCTTCAGGGGGCCAGGGTGGATTCGACAGCTCATGGGGCCAAGGAGGCACGGCCTCTGAGGCCTTAATCAGGTACCTATTGCCCCTCCCCAAAATTGTCTTGGGACGAGACTCAGGCGTGATGGCCATCTCAGGACGAGACTCAGGCGTGGCGGCCATCTTGGGCAAAGGTTCGTGGGCTGGAGACGATGTGTGTGCTGCCCCCACACACACACACACACACACATCATAGCTGTGACGACTATCATAATTGGCGTATCATCCAGAGCTGACTCAAGCGCAGTGGCCCTCTTGTCCGAAGACACAGGCACGACTGGTATGACGTGAACAGTCTCTGGCTCGGCAGGGCTGACGTGAGGCTCAGGCTCGGCAGCGGCCATGACAGGATGAGGCTTTGGTGTGAATGTGTTGGTGAGCGATGTGAGCACTGGAGTTGCCAACATTAGAGTGGGCATGATGTGAATTGGCTCAGGCTTAGAGGATACTGTGAGCTTGCGGGGCTCCTCATCCGTAAAGCCCACAGTAAATGACGAGCCACTCCACAAAAGGGCAAAGTCAATATATCTCACCAGAGTGTAGAGAGGGGTATTGCCAGGCATAAGATAGTAAAGTGGCTCATTAAGTCCATGGCAAAACATGTCCTTTAAGAGCTCGTCACAAAAGTCCATCCCATGGCAAAGCTCACAAAACTCCCTCACTCCCTATATTAATTATATAAGATTATTTGGATTGCTTTGGATTTTTGGATCTGGACTGCTTTTTGATTTGGATTGCCCTTTTGGATTTGTTTGCTTTTTGTGACCTCTTCCTTTTTCTTGGTAATGGAGCCAGCAAGAAAGAGGAGATCCTCCCCTGTCTGGGCTCAACAGAAGCATCAGTGTCCTCATTTATACCAGCTGGCACTGGCATTATTATGTTCCCCTGCATCCTCTGTGGCTGGAGAGATTTTGTCCGAGAAGAGGAATCGTCTAAACCCCAACACACTTGAAATAATTCTGTTTCTCAATAAAAATTATTGTAATCCTTCCTTCACCCACCCCAAACTGCAGTGTTGCAGGTTGCTCCTCTATATCCCCAGTACCATAAGCACAACACTGCACTAAAACTAGTAACAGTTCACTGCACAATAACTGCACATTTTTTCTCACCCCAGACTATTCTGTTGCAGTTTACTTTATTACACTCCCTCCACCATAAGCACTGCACTCAACACAGTGTCACTTTTGTTGTTCATACTGTCACTATCCAAACAATTTATGAATAATTAATTACCTGTGTGTGTGTGTGTGTGTGAGACTCTGCACAAGTAAATTCAGACAGAGAAAGATACATATTTTATATTATACCCAGGCAATGGACAAATGTCTGCTCAGGTCTTTTTATTATTGCAAATGAAAGGTTACAGACATTAACAGTGAGAAAAAAAAAAAATAAAAAAAAAAAAAAAATAGGGGGGGGGGGGGGACACTGGTTCAGAATTAATTAATTTGTCTGCTATTTCTTTGCACAGTAGCTAGGTGTCACTAGTGAGCAATGCTGAATGAAGCTTTGAGTAATGAACCTTTGGCTGAAGCAATGGGCTGCGAGGTGTCAGTGGTTCAGGAAGCCTCATTTTGCCATTACTATGGATCCATGTTGTGTTGGGTTCTTCTGTAACAATTGGTTGAAGCATGAGAAAGCAGGATCCACGTGCAATAGGTATTTATTAAATAAACTCAAAACTTCACAAATAACAGCACAACCCACAAACAAAGTTAAGAACCCACAAAGACTAAAGTAGACACAGGGCTTAAATACACAGGCAAACAAGATACCAAGGGGAACGTGGCTAATCAGAAACACCTGGGAAGACTAATAAACAAGAAAAACTACAAAGGACTACAAAACATGGCACAGAACAGGAAAAAACAAAAGTCCACACAAGACAAGGGGAACACAAGACAGGATTCATGACAGAAAGATTATGAGATTCTGTCTAATAGGCAAAACTGTAATGTTTGGGTGCAGAAACCATTTATACCAGATATTACAGTATTAATATGGAAATAGCTACAAATGTTGTTAACAAGTTAAAAATACATGTTAAAACAGTGTATGAATTAATAAAGAAAAGTTCAAATTATGTGTCATTGGCAATATGACCAAAATCATACTTCAAAATAAGACATTTTAACAATAACAGCAGGTCTGTAAATCAGTTCTGTTCAGGAGGAGTTTTATTTAAATTAAACTGGATTATATTAGAATAACAGATCAATTGTTTACAGTATGATCAGATGCTTTGGGTTTATATATTTCACATTTATTAATACAACAAATTTACAACAAATAACATGTTTTATTGAATGATACATTTTATTGAAGGGTAATTTTGATAGTAATAATAAATATGATTTATATGACACTACAATAAGAACTGAATGACTGATTTCCATAAACACAAGTATAGTTTGAGAAAAGCACAGACTCACAAACACACACTGATCTGACTGTCTATATGAGGAGTCATTACACACATTTATTCTGTCATGTTATTTTACTGTAGTATTAATGTAATGAAGAGAAAATAAGAGACTCTATAACATCTCACTGTTCAACAGAAAATTCAGTTCGCGTATCTACCCCGAAGTGATAAAATTCTGTATCAAAATGTTAAGGCCAGACAAGTAGTTTTTTAAGGCTTGGTTTGTAGGGAATTACAAACCTGCGCACATATATTCAAACGCGAATACCAATAGACTGAATACGCATGTGCACGCCATCAGCGTTCTCACAGGTTTCGCGTTTAAAGTCTGTGTAGAGTTTCCTGTTAAAATGGTGTTAGCCTTTTGTGTTAGCGGCCCCTAAATTAATAACTAATGAGTGTTGCGACGGAAGTGAATCAATCAAATTAACTTTATATAGCCAAAACAATCTCTGTTACTTTAAACTATCCTTGTATCTCTGTAAAGCCGCTTTGGAACAATCTACATTTTTAAAAGCGCTATATAAATGAAGATGACTTGACTTGACTTGTTACTGATTTATCATGTAGCTCAAAGCATTATGGGTAGAATCTCTCTACAGTCTATTCTGATTCATCAACACAATTTCACTGATGATCCAGAATAAACCCAAAACCCAGGATAAAGCGGTTGAGTGAATGTGGTCTGGACTGTGTGGATGAGGCTCATTGTGTCAGAGACGCTGTAGAAGGACAGAGTTCCTGCACTGTGATCCACATACACTCCTATTCTACGCCTGATGGACTTTACATGGAGATCAGTCTTTATGTTATTGTGTATGAATGAGTAACTGGAGGGAGAGCAAATCAAACTCCAGGACTGATCATTACGTCCAAACACACACTCATCACCCGATCCCTTCCTGCTGATGCTCTTATATGACACTGATATAAATACACTCCTGACCCACTCAATCTCCCAGTAACAGCGTCCACACACACTCTCTCTACACAACACCTGAGGATATAAATAAAATCTGTCTGCATGATCAGGATACTGCTGATCCGTGTTAGTGAATGTAACCACTCTGTTCTCCTCAGACAGACGGAGGAGTTTATTCACTGTGTTCAGATCCAGAGTGAACTGATGAGAATCTGATGGAGAGAAAACACATCAGTGAATTACAGAAACTTTCTATCTTGAGTCTTAATTTCAGATCTGACTGAAGTTCATTTAGGGTTTTTCACAATTTCGTATTACAGAAGCATGGGGGGGGGGGGGATCTGTGGCGTGTGCACAAACTGTGATTGACAGTCAGATCTCACACAGCCCTGCGCTGGACCAGAAGAACCGGGAGCGGTGGATTTTTGCAAAACATATAACAGGCTCTAGGTGGAGGTAGAAGCGCGGGGTTTTTTTCTAAAACTGTCTGATTATGTTGTTCTGTCAGAGCATAGTGTCGGTTTCAGTGAATATGATCAAAAAAATCTTGCCGACTGCAGCTTTAAGAAATGTCATTCTGCAATAGATTTTGTCATAAATGAGGTTCTATCTGAAATTGCCATGGTTACCAAACAGATAAGATAGGGCTCTAAAGTATCTCCTCTCCCCTCGAACGCAGATTAACCAGTTGCACGGGACCCGGAACTTGGACAACTTTAGGTTTCAGCGCCATAGAGAAACATTGGAAGATCCGATTTCATCGTTTTGATGGTGTTTATACCACAAAAATGGTAAAACGATGTGCCTGGGGTTCTAGTAACACTGATGATTCCAGGTATCCTGAGAGGATGTGTATGGGTATTCATGTTTTGAATCACCGTAGTGTGCGTGCGTTCATCAGCTCGTTTTAAAAAGTATGATAAGATTTGTGCGAACGGACCATTTATCAGCGAATGAAGCCCGGTTAATTTGTCAGTGATGTTGGCGCAGTAACCTGGTTCCCTAAGGATTCAACCCCATTTCCAATAAAGATGAAAACGTTCATTTTCTGGTTGTCATATTAAGTTACAATTAAAAACAAAGAGTCCATGCTAACGTACAAACCTAAATAGCTAACTGTTCTCACATCATGTACATTGTAGGTTATAAACACATAAACAAAGGTCTACATTTCAGTGCCTCTCCATATTAAACTGGTAAATGTACATTAATTTAATCTCACACTGTGGTATATGAACAGTGTTGATCCTGGATGTTGTTCATCTCGCTTGCATTCCAAATGAAACTTGTTATCCACCATATTTATTTTAAAATCTTTCATATATCCCTCCATGGCAATATGTAAGTCCCACATAAATGCTCTTCGACGAGAGGTGGTCCTTCTGTGTCCAAAATGTATCAAAAACATCTTGGGACAAGGTTTTCACACTGACAGCAGTCATTGTAAGACAGTTAGCAACTCCATTTGTTTGTCCGAGTTCGCAACAGTAACTAAGGGGAATGGGGCTTACCGATTGGTCAATTGTGAAACTGTCTGATCTTTTACAGTGTGTGTGTGTGTGTGCAGGCCCGGAGTGGGTAATCGGGAGAATTCCCGGTGGGCCGCTTCACTTTTGGGCCGGTCGAGGACATTTTTTTTTTTTTTTTTTCACATTTCAATGTCACGTTAGTTACATTAGGCTACACACGTTCCGCATTCTGACAGCGCAGCCTCTGCATGGGTTGTACCATGTGAGGGAGTTCTCCCCTCCCATCCTATAGAGTTGGTTGGGTCCATAACCCGTCTTTTCCAAAACGTTTTCTCAGGTAGGCTACCGCGGCACCGCCAGCGCCTATACCGATAGCTGGGCCGGCCCTACAGTAACGGTACGCGTCAGGGAGGATGGATGGGAGGAAGAGGCCAGGAGGTATGGAAGCTTTGTTTCCGCCACAGAATAAAACATTTTAAAAGATAATTGCGACTTTTTATCTCACAATTGCGAGTTTACATCTCGCAATTTTGACTTTATTTCTCAGAATTGCGAGATGTAAGGTCAGAATTGCGTGAAATAAAGTCGCAATTGCGTGTTATTAAGTCAGAATTGCGAGATATAAAGTCAGAATTGCGATATATAGAGTCAGAATTGGGTGATATAAAGTCGCAATTGTGTGTTATAAAGTCAGAATTGCGATATATAGAGTCAGAACTGCGAGATATAAAGTCAGAATTGTGTGAAATAAAGTCGCAATTGCTTCTTATAAAGTCAGAATTGCAAGATATAAATTCAGAACTGTGTGAAATAATGTCGCAATTGCTTATAAAGTCAGAACTGCAAGATATAGAGTCAGAATTGTATGATATAAAGTCGCAATTGCGTGTTAAAAAGTCAGAATTGCGAAATATAAAGTCAGAATTGTGTGAAATAAAGTCGCAATTGCTTAAAGTCTAAGTGAATTATTATTTAACCTTTAGGCTACATTATTTGTTAACCCATGGTATTAATACAAACTACACAATAGTACGAGCTGAACTGTTGCTTCATTTATCCAATTTAGAAAAAGTGCTAATTTTGGAATTCCACCATGGAAAAAGTGGCCCGGTCTTGGGCCTGAAACTCCCGGGCTGAAAAGTGGCCCCACTCCGGCCCTGTGTGTGTGTGTGTGTGTGTGTGTTAGAGTGTGTGTGTGAGAGAGAGTGAGTGTGTGTGTGTGTGTGTGTGTGTGTGTGTGTGAGTGAGTGAGTGAAAGAGTGTGTGTGTGAGAAAGTGAGTGTGTGAGACAGTGAGTGTGAGTGTTATGTGTGAGTGAATATGTGTGTGAATGTGTGTGTGTGAGAGAGAGAGAGTGTGTTTGTGTGTATACGTACATTTGTGTACTCCTGCTCTAATCCTGATCTCTCCTCCATGATCCACACTACAAAAGACACACAGTGTCATAGTTAATCAGTAAACACACACACACACAAACACACTAACCCTCACAAAAACACTCTCTCTCACACACGCACACACTCTCTCTCAATCTCTCTCTCTTGCAGCTTTTCTCTCTATTCCTGTTTTTTCCCAAACTGTTCTGATATGTAATTTTTTGATGCACAAATAAATGTGAGCACTGTGCAGTTGTAATAGAAGATAGGCGCTAATTTTACATTAATTTGTAAAGTATCATATTTAAATGCATAAAACAACTAATTTTACATTTTGGCAATTATGTGCTGTTGACTTCCGCCCATATTAACATTCTTGCACATAGGGATTTAAAAGAGAATATATTTTTTCCCCTTTTGTACTGAGTTTAATTTAGGTATAATAGAACTGTTTGTGAAAGTGTGTGAAATAGACTGAAACATGAAATACATGTGGAAATATTAAATACAGGAAGGTAAGCAACCTTTTAATGCTAATTAAATATACGTGAATGACACAAGGATGTTTTTATGCTCCATAATATAAAACATTACAATATAAAATAAATTAATATGAGTGTTTACACTGTAATATGATGATTATTAGAATGTTTAGACCAGTGTTTACTGTGTTAGTGAATATCTGCTCAAACTTACATGTTTACATTCTACATCTCTGCAAGCACTATGAGTTTGAGTCACTTATGATGTGCATTTGAAAAGCAAAACGCGCCAAATATTAGATGTTTTTCCTCCAAACTCACTTCATAACATCAGTCGAGTGTTTGAAATAATTTCCATTTGGGATCTGAAGTGGCTTCTCATTACAGAATGAGGCAGACAGTATATTAATTTGAAGTACTCTTTGTGTAATAAAATTTATGTCGATTACCATTGCATCATAAATATACTTTATAAATTTTGAAAATACCTGAGATGGTTTGTGATTATAAATTTAAGAATCTGTTTAAGATCTGCTGATCCTACATCCTGATATAACATCACATGAAAAACTAAGGTAAACTACACTGTATTGGGAATTCAAGGTGAAAATGATGGTATAAATTTATTGATTAGATTCAGTATAGTTTCAAGTGAGGGGGTCTTTGATCTTCTTACTGAGAGTCAAACTATGTGTGAATGTTTACATAGTCTTAGCTCTTGTGACCAGCTACTGTTTATACCAGGGGAAGGCAAGTAAGTTTGGTATGGGGCCAAAAAAAAAAAAAAAATCCTTGGTATAAAAATATACACGCATAAAAACATGGAGAACTGTCTGCGGATTAAAGTGACATCCATATCATCCAACATTCAAAAAATCATGACTGATGGAAGATGCCAGTTTTCAAATTAAAGAGCAACTTGCAGGTAAAAAAAAATCTAAATGAATATATAACCGTGTATGAAAATACCATATGAAAAGATAATGCAGGATTTAAAATGTTTTAAAACGACATAATGACACCAATTTAGTAGATAAAGTGAGCGTTTCTTTGACTGCTCGTACAAACCGCTTTTTTTTCAACATCGCGTCATTTTACGTCACACGAGGGAGACGTGTGCTGTGCTCTGCAGTGCCGCAGCTCAGTGCAGAGTGGGTTGGTATTCAGTAAGAGCGGTCGTGAGACAGTGTGTTTTCAGTAGTTTTTGTATTTCAATTTATCATCGTCATGGTAAATTTATGTGTTTGTGGAGCTTGCAAAAACTCCAGCCTGTCAGGACATCGAGTCCACCGGTTTCCTAACAGGAAAAAGGACGGTGCTATCTTTCGTGCCTGGGTGCGGGTTGTGCAGGTGAAGAGACGGGATTTCTCATCCGCGTCGGCTTCTGAAAACGCGGTCGTGTGTAGCGTTCACTTCAGATCGGAGGATTATCGTCCCGGCGATATGGAGTTCAACATGGGATACCGAAGTAAGAACCGGGTGAGACTCAGAGCTGGTGCGGTTCCTTCAGTGCACGCATCTTCGGGTTCTCCTGCCGGATGTAGGAGCGAGCACAACATCAACTGGCAAACGCAATGTAAGCGGAACGAAACTGAGCTAACAGTTACTCGTTATTGTGTTTGTGTGGACCGTTTATCAGTTTGGACCAGTGCAGCGCGAGCCTGATCAAGCAACACTGTAGCCTAACTGCGAGATCCAGTAAATAAAGAATTCGCCACTGAAGTAATAACATCGCTGCGAGATCTAGTGAGAAATATTCACATTTCTCCGTTATTAACGGATCAAACAGCGCTGACGTGAAAACCAGGAATAAACACTGTGCAATGAATGAACGAACTATCCAGTGTCCATAGATCAGCAACATTCACCATGGCTTTACTGTAGTAACACTAACTGCAACCATGGAAGTTTGGCATTTTCCACTAAGGCCCAGTATGCATCCACCTCCCTGCAACACTGACTTTCCTCAGCTGTAAACATTGCCTCGCATTTCCCACACAAGCACCTATGGAACAAAAAATGTATCAGGAATAAATATCTCTCTGTCTCTCCATGAGAAACTGCTAAGTTATATCACGTAACGTTAGTCTGGGCGGATATTAATGAGCATGACAAACGCCTGATCAAAGCTTAGTTTCTGTTATTGTAAGTTCCAATATGTTCTGTCTAACATTAATCCTGGCCTGTCCCTGCTCTCTTGGCAGCCTAGCAGGCTCATAATTGTATGGCTGTGGTCCGTAAACAATTTCCTCAGCGTCCGAAATGTCATTGCAATCCATATTTCCCTGTTGTTTGAATCGACCGCTCTCCCTCGTGCTACGTCACGACTCTCGCCCGTCACGCCCATTTTCAGATGCGGAAGTAAAATTTTCTCACAAAAACGACTCCAGAAGCCACTGTAGCAAATTTATAAGTTTTTTTTAAAGAAAATCTAGTTCCTACATTATTTTTCTATACATTGACTTGTTGGGTCTTCTAACCTGCAAGTTGCTCTTTAAGTGAGTAGCCTACTAAGCCAGTGTAATAGCCAAAATGTATTTTGAACGTAGTTATTGAATTTAATCTAAGTTTAATTCATGTAGCCTACTCCTGTTTACTCTGTCATTTCAGGAGTATAAGCATTTGCACCCCCAGCTGTTCTGCATCCATGATCAAGAAATTAGTTGTTTGCTGACTGTCTTGTCAATCTAATTTGACAAAAAAGGAATAACTTTGTTATTGTTCACATGTTGGTGCTGAAGCCTTGCGTTATAAGCAAACATTTCAATGGTTCACTGTTAGTTTTTTCATACCACACATTTCATGACTGCTATTTTAGAGGTGTGTCTAGCGATCCACAGACTCTTTTGAATGTCTTTCAAAACTTTTAAAAACTTTTAAGTTAAAAAGTTAAAAAAAGCTCTCAATTCATTTCAAGATAAAACATTGCTGCAAAAACGTTCTCATACTTTTATTTTGAAAGCAAAATCACCAACAACGAAGTGATTGTGAGTAACAGTTGCAGTCATGACAGATCTATTTCAGAACCAGCCGCTATCAAAATAATCTGGCTGCGGACACGGGCCAGATATTATTGCTGGTGGGCCAGTTTTGGAGTCAATTTTTCACGTGTACACGGATAATGCAAAATGTACTCAAACTCCCAAAGGGGGCCTCGCTTTTTTAACAGTTTTACTGTTAATTTTTAACAGTATTACTGGGCCTGTAATATCAATAAGCTTTTGTATTGGACCAACTCCTCAAGAGTTTCTGAACACCCTGTTTGGGCCCGAATGGAATTGTCATCCTCATAATTCTCCCTTCATTCTGTGAGTAAGCAATTTATCTTTACTACCATCATGTTCTGATCCAGTTTTTCGTGACTGGTCTTCTAGGGGTCTCAGTACCATCAAGGACATTTATGATAAAGGAATATTTATATCCTTTAGATAGTTTGATCTTCCCAAAACACATTTTTTGCTTTTTTAGATCAGACATTTTGTACAAAATCAGTTTGCCCAGTTCTAATCTTCCTCCTGATTCTAAAATGGACACCCTTCACAGGAAAGGGCTAATTTATGAATAAATAGATTAATTAAATTCTGACCCCTCTATTTCACTCAAAAATACTTGGGAACAAGAGCTGGTGGTCACTATACTTGAAATAGAGTGGGATTATATAATTGATTTAGAACATTCTTACTCTATATGTGCCCGGCACAGTTTGATGCAATGCAAGATTCTTCACAGAGTACACTACACCAATGCCAGACTAGCCAAAATATACACAGACAGAAGTGACAGTTGCAATAGGTGGAAACAATCTCCAGCCAATCACACTCACATGCTCTGGTTAGAGAAAAGCAGAGCTGTGGTTCATTTAATTTCTATATATACTAGATGTTGTATCTGCACAAAATGCCAATAAATAGATTTTGTAATAAGAAAAGCCGGGTATGTGCACATGCATCACCTCATTGAACCTCACCAAACACAGCCCCATACTACATAAGCTGCAAAACTATTTTTACAGATGAAATAGCAGGGCAGCGTGACAACAAATTTCTGTGGTATGAGTGTGTCTTTACTCTATGTGTATGCATTTTTATGGGAGAGCGGGAGAAAGTGAAAAAAATTATTTTGTAACTTGGAAATGGTTTGTGATTTATATCCTATTCTTTGTTATATTTTCTTAGTCTTTGTGCGTTTTGGTTCTTTTGCTGTTGTAGTCTGTCAGGACCTCTGAATAAATGAAATAATTCTGCAAAATTGATATATAAAGACCTAGAACTACTTTACCTGTGCGTTTACTGGAAATAATTGCACACTTTAGAATTTTCGTCAGCCAATCAGAATGAAGCATTCAATAGTCTCGTAGCATATCTAGAGCTAAACCTCTGCAAACTTTTGTAAATGTAGTAATGTAATATATATAATAAAGTGTAACTGGTTTGTAATAAGTAATACTGGTTAAGATTGTAATGCTGTTTTTGTTGTTGCTTAAAACTCTACTTACTTGAGTTTATCCAGTCTGTAGTTTGGATCCTCCAGTTTATCAGTGAGCAGCTTGACTCCTGATTCTCCTGGGTGATTGTAGCTCAGATCCAGCTCACTCAGGTGTGAGGGGTTTGAACTCAGAGCTGAAGACACATATCCACAGCCTTCCTCTGTCACCATACAGCCAGACAATCTACAAAGACATACAGCAACAGTCCTCATGACATTAGTTTGGCAATCAGGCGTTACTATCACACACTGACCTTGGCTGCATTTCCCAAAAGCATCATAAGCCTAAGTTGATCGTTGAGACCATTGGTGGCAATTGTTCTACGATCAACCTAGGCTTACGATGCTTTTGTGAAACTCATCCCTGTGCAGTTTGTATTTGCAACTGTTATTGTCTATAGAGTCAAAAAAGTGTCTGTGGAAATGTACCAGAGTAAAAATATGACTCTTCTAAATGAAGTTAAGTCGTCAGACACATTTATGGTTATTTGCATTATAGAAATATCCATCCATCCATCTTCTTCGACTTATCCAGGGGGGCCGGGCAGCAGCCTAAGCAAAGAAGCCCAGACTTCCCTCTCCCTAGACTCTTCCGGGGGAATACAGAGGTGTTCCCAGGCCAGCCGGGAGACATAATCCCTCCCCGGGAAGGCGTCCAGGAGGCATCCGGAACAGATGCCCGAGCCACCTCAGCTGGCTCCTCTCGATGAGGAGGAGCAGCGGCTCTACTCTTGAGTTCCTCCCGAGTGACCGAGCTCCTCACCTTATCTCTACGGGCGCACCCAGCCACCCTGTGGAGAAAACAGGCCACCTGTATCCGGGATCTTGTCCTTTAGGTGATGACCCACAGCTCATGACCATAGGTGAGAGTAGGAAAGTAGATCGACCAGTGTGATGAGGTTCAGTGTTTGGAAGGAAGAAGACAGGGTTGGCGTGACTGAGACTTGTACGTTTTATTTTGAAATCTCAAAACAATAAACAAAGCAAAAGGTGTGCAGCGCATTCACCATAGCCTAGCTACAGCACCAAAAATAGTCTCACATTAAAACTCTTTCCACAGCTTGTGCTCAACTCTTTCCACTTGATCAGCTCAGAATCATTCCATAATGTTGTCGGCCACTCTTTCCAATTGATGACGGCGCACGAGTCTTCAGTCCTTCTCTCTCTCACTCCACAATGGCTTATATCAGGTCTCTCCATGCCAATTACTGCAACAAGACACAGGTGTTCGTCTTTTGCACTTGACCTACTTACGCACCGCTCGTCTCCTTTCTCTCTCTCTCTCCCGTTACAGACCTCACGGAACCATGCCCCCTTTGCCACAGCCGGTAAATCGAGAGCTTTGCCTTGCAGCGTAGCTCCTTCACCATGACAGACCGGTACATCGACCGCGTTACTGCAGAAGCTGCACCGATCCATCTGTCAATCTCCCTTTCAATCCTTTCCTAACTTGTGAACAAGACCCCAAGATACTTGAACTATTCCACTTGAGGCAGGAACTCTCCACCAAGCTGAAGCAGGCAAGCCACCCTTTTCCGACAAAGTACCATGGGCTCGGACTTTATTACAGAAATATTTATACCTATTTCAACCTTTCATTAGGTATTTTTTATTCTTAACTGTTAGCAGTAATTTCAATTGACTATTCTGTTTTTTATATTTTATTTTATTGTTTTGAATTGAAAATATATAATCTACATTTAGATAAGAAACATGAAGTAACAATCATACAAATAAGAGTGAATGTGTGCATATTTTAAAATAAATTATTGTTTGCAAGTAGTTCAAATGCATTAATTTACAATGAATTCTAGTAGCTAATAAATTCCTAATTTTCCTTAAATATCTTCAAATTTAAACTAACTTAAGATTTTATTTTAGCAGAAAACCTCAGGGAGCTAATTACAATAAAACACAAATTATACACCTTAATATTTCTTAATTGTTGAGAGATTTATAAACAATTCTCATTAGAAAATTGGGATTAAAATTGTTGATTTTAACATTTTCAGATCCATGTTATGAGTAACCCAAACTCACTTGCAGGAGTTCATGTGGAGTAGCATTTACTGCAGTGGACTCAAACTCAGTTCCTCGAGGGCCACCGCCCTGCAGAGTTTAGCTCCACCCTAAATAAACATGTCAGATCCAGCTAATCAAAGTCAACAGTATTACTAAAAACTTCCAGACAGGTGTTTTGGAGCTGGTTGGATCTAAATTCTCCAGGACAGTGACCCTCCAGGAGCTCAGTTTGAGACCACTGATTTACTGTGAACTGAGTTGCTCTGAAACACTGAAAACACAGGATCATGAGTTGCTTGTGTATAAATTAATACAGTGCCATGCTTCACTCTGAAACACAGAGCATGTCAGTGTTAGGTTTATTAAGTAGTTTTGGCCACTAAAGGCCCTCATTGTGTTTCCTTTTATTTTCCTACCATCATTCATGTGTTAGTGTTCTTACTTGTGCTTCGTTTCCCGTGAGTAGTAAGTAGCTCTGTTCCAATTATTTATTTATTTTTTTATATATTTTGAGATCAACCTCTTCAGTCTTTGATAAATTACTCTTGTGATTTTCTTTGGATTTATTTGCTCTGTTCGATTTTCTGACATTTGCTTTTTTTTTGTTGACATTTTTAGATGTTTTTTAATTTACCTTTTTGGGAAACACTCACCCTCTTGACTTTTTGTATTGACTCCTTGGAAAAAAATTGGAGTTACAGTTTTGGAATTACTTTATCATTAGCCTTCTACATTCAGCCCTCACAGCCTAGTTCTAACCTTGGTCCTTACAGTCAGAATGTATATTTATATGAATGAACACATCACAACCTTCACAATTTGATTTTCATACTAAGCCATATCCTGTTCTTTCAAACATGCATTGTTAGAATTCATGAAAAAAAAATCCCAGCCAACTGATAAGTAACACTGTTTCAAGTTAATCGCCATTTGGTGTGTGGTGTTAATTTTGAAACCTGGCTGAGATGCTAAGCATTCAGAGCCACTAGATGGCGCTGCTAGCTTGTTCAGTGCTGTCAGAAGCAATCCATGTTTGAAATAGAAGCATAAGTCATTTTGCAAATTCAAACTTTATACAGTCAATTCCTGTCCCCCCACCCCAAGCAATATTTTTCCCAGACTTGTGCAGTCTATGTGGGTCATACTTATGTATAAATATGGAAAAAAAAATCACATTCCTGCAAATGTTGTTTTGTCTCTTGGGGGCGCTAAGCGGCCGCTTACCTCACTTATTGGTTAAGTCCGCCTCTGATTATAGCATAGTTAATTATTTTAAAACCATTTACCTCAGTATTTCCAGCTTACAGTTTGGGCTCTTCAGTCCATCAGAAAGAAACTTCACTCCAGGATCCTTCAGGTCATTGTTACTCAGGACCAGCTCTCTCAGAAAGGAGTTTGAGGATTGTAAAACTGAAGACAAACGTTCATAAGACTGAAAAGTGAGATTACAGCACTGTAACCTGTGTAGAGAACAAAACAAACATCAATAGTAATGCTTATTAGCTATTATAAACTGGAGCTTTAAAATACCTTTAACTGTAATGATGTAGGCAAAGCTAAAACAATTTTCTCTTCATTAAACATCAAACCAGCATTTATATCACGTACATTACATTTATTCATTTTTTTGAACAGTCTAAGCCAGCAAGTCACCCATTTAAAATGAAGGCAATTACAAAGGACTAATAGTGTATAAAAATGAATGTTAAGGAGACTCTTACAGTGCTCTTCTGGTGTTTTTGATCACTGGCAGCAGTCTCATCAGTGCTTCATCAGATCTTCTGTATTTCTGCAGTTCAAACTTCTCTTGAGTCTCTTCTGACATCAGAAGCACAAACACCAGACCAGACCATTGAGCAGAGGACAGATTCTGTGCTGAAAGTTTTCCTGAGCTCAGATTCTTCTGGATTTCCTCCACAAAGTCATCTTTCAGTTCATTCAGACAGTGGAAGAGATTAATGGTCTTCTCTACTGATTTCTCCTTCTCTATTTTCTTTTTGATATAGTCAACAGTGTTTTTCATGTTCTCTGTTCTGAGTTCCAGTCCTGGCAGTAGTCCCTTCAGGTCACTCTGATTGGACTCCAGACCCAGAAGGAACCGAAGGAAAAGGTCCAGGTGTCCGTTCTCACTTTCTAAAGCCTTCTTGACTGCAGCCTTATGAAGCTGAAACAGTGGCTTTTTGGAGAGTCTCCATGTCAGTTTTTCTCTCCAGGATTGAAGAAATAGGTTAGCTTTCTCATCTTTGCCCATCATAAACACATAAAGAGCAGCAAGGAATTCCTGCATGCTGAGATGTACGAAGCTGTAAATGTTTCTTGTTGAAACCTTTTCCTCCTGAAACATTTGAGTGCATAACCCAGAGTACAATGACCCTTTTTGGACATCTAGTCCACATTCCTCAAGATCTTCTTTGTAGAAAATCAGGTTTCCTTTTTCTAGCTGTTGAAAAGCCAGTTTCCCAAGCTTCAGAATAATCTGATCAAAAGACTCTGCATTGGAATTAGGTTCGGGCTCATCACAGTATTTTTCTTCCATCTGATGCTGCTGAGAAATTAAGAAGCTTGTGTACATCCCTGTGAGAGTTGTGGGAGTTTTGTCATTGTTCTCTCGATCCAGTAGAGGCTGAAGAACAATAAGAGAGATCCAGCAGAAGACGGGGATGTGGCACATGATGTGCAGACTCCTGGATTTCTTGATGTGACTGATGAGGTTTCCAGCAACCTCAGGACTGCTGTTATTCTTGAAGTATTGCTCTTTCTGTTCATCATTAAATCCTCGCACCTCTGTCACCTGATTAATGTAGTTTCGGGGTATCAGACTGGCTGCTGCTGGTCTGGATGTGATCCAGATGAGAGCAGAGGGAACCAGATGTCTCTTGATAAGGTTTATTATTATCTTACTCACAGTTGTTTTTTCATTTACATTTGTAAATGTGTCATCTTCTTTAAAGTTCAAAGTAAAGCGACATTCATCCAGCCCATCAAAGATGAACATAACTTTACCATCACCTTCAGGAAGAGAGGGCAATTCTTCAGGACTACTAAAGAAGTATTTGTTGAGCAGTCCCATGAGACTGTACTCTTCTTTAATCGAATTCAATCTACGGAATGGAAGTGGAAATATGAAGACTATATCCTGATTTTCTGTTCCTTTAGCCCAGTCAAAGATGAATTTATTGACCGAGACAGTTTTTCCCACTCCTGCGATCCCCATTGTCAGCACTTTTCTGTTTCGTCGACCCGTGTCACACTGGGCTTTAAACATGTCATTACACACGATTGGCTTCTCCTTGGCAGTCAATCGGTTGTGATTTGATTCGATCTGTATCACTTCATGGTCGTTCACTCTTCCTCCAGTCTCATTCCCCACCACATATAAATCAGTGTAAATATCATTCAGGTATTCCAGATGACCCGTCTCTGAATTACCAACCAATATCTGCTCGTAGTCCTGTTTTAATTTGCTCTTCAGTCTGAGGCTGGTCTCTGTGTAATCATGAAGAGTAACTTCTCTATCGTCTGCAGTTGAGCCTTTAAGAAAAAGGGAAAAAGACAGCAAAGACTAAGTGATCATGTTTTTCATAAAATCATGCTTCTACTATATTCAAATTAATCACACTCTTACTGCAGTAGTGTTTATATGCACGTCTTACACTGATTATGCTGAATACATATATGGTGATGGAAGTGCTTTGATAAATGCTGACTCGAATGCAATTGGTCATTATTTACGCACTCTCAAGTTGTTTCAAACCTTTATGAATGTATTGTTTTCCCTACTATGGAAGTCTGTGGGGTCCATCAACTGTTTGGTTACTGGAATTATTAAAAATATCTTTCTTTGTGTTCAGCAGAAGAAATACATTCATACAGGGTTTAAACAACTTAAGGGTGAGTAAATGACAGAATTTTCATTTTTAAGTAAACTATTCCTTTAAGGCCATGCTGACCAAACTTATTACAAGATTTTTGATCAAACCATTGACATCTAGCAAACCAATCAAGACATGAGACTGTATTAGGGTTAGGTTGGGGTTATTGCAATAACCCTGCGTATATAGGAGTTGCTTGTAGAAGTTTTAATTCAGGGTTTAAAACTCTTGTAAACCATTTAACCATTCATAAAATCATGACTAGACAGTATGTTCTAATAAATGTACTTATATAAGATCTGCTGCTGTTCTTGGCCCTGTACTTAAGTTGGCTTGAGAAAGCTACTATTACTGAAACTACTGACTGCTACTCCTCCTAATGGTGCGTTCACACTGGACGCGAATAGCACGTCAGGCGCGAGTGATTTCAATGTTAAGTCAATGCAAAGACGCGTTACGCGCGTAAAAAATTCCTGCGGCGCGAATGAGGCGTAGAATGTGCGGCGCGGTAGACGCGAGTACGCCTCATTCGCGCCGCAGGAATTTTTTACGCGCGTAACATATCGTAGCGTATGTAGTGCTTTTTGTGCATTCACGCGTTTGACGCGAATTCGCGTCTGCCGCCCGAGTTGAAAAATCTGATCTTCAGCGTCAATTCACGCCGCGTTAACCAATCAGGAGCCTGCTTGCTGCTGTCACGTGGGGAACTAAAAACAAAGTAAATTTTTATCACATAAAAACTTGATTTCAATATATGAGACATATTCATTTTGTATTGAATGCTATTCCATATCTAAATCCAGATTATATGAAATATTATTATTCTAATGTAAAGACAACCAATATACTTTAGTGTATAAGAACATAGTTCGTGTCTGGACAGTGTTGTGTGAGAGAAAAAAATCACAGGACAGTTTAATTACTTTCGGAGGCTGGCTCCATTTATCATCAATACAAAAATAAATTACAGATTATGTGGGTGAGGGCGAGGGTGATCCTTGCTCCGATGCGGGACAACAGGTCATCAAACTGGGCGCGGGACAGGCAGAAGCACCGCTGATAGCGGCCGTCATCCAGGCGCAGCTCCTGGAGCAACTTGCCAAACTGGGTTCGCCTCAGAAGGGTCTGGTGGATCCAAATACGGCGACGATGATCCCTACGCTGCTGTTCTGCTCTCCAGAGTAAATACAGAGCGGTGACTCTCTCGATAAATGATCGATCAACATCAGACATCTTGTAAAAAGATGGCCGCCAATGGGTTTCAAACTTTTGCCTCTGACGCACGTAAATTTCGCTTCAAACTTTTGTTTTTATGCGCGTCAATTTCGCTCTTGACGCGCGAATGGACACAAAGTGGTTAAGCGTATAACTAGACGCGGCAGGCGCGAATTTGATGCGCTATTCGCGTCCGGTGTGAACGCACAGTAAGGCATCTTTACATAGCCGAGTTAAGGCTGCTCTAAAGCGGCTTTGAGTCTGCTCTGAATTCTGTGTAAAGACGCAATGCCACATAAAAACAGACTTAAAATATGACGGGTCTGACCCACCTCAGCCCCTGAAACGTTTGGTTCAGTGTAAATGAAAAGCAAACTTGTTGCGCCCTAAACAACGTCACTAGGCCTAGCTCCATATTGTTTTAGCCAAATTAAAAAAAAAGTCTGCCAACAAGGGTCAATAAAGTAAAAGAGTCCTGTGCTCACATCGTGAAGCAAACCACCAAAATAACAGAATTGTTGACTCGTAGTGTGTAATCATTTGGCTTTCGCCGTTTGTAATCTTCCTTTGAAGAGACTGGAAGATCAACGCGCTGCTACATTTCTCTCAGATACGATAAATGCTTATTTGGCGTCACTGTGATAATGCATTGTTATATTATATTCCAAAAATCATCTCCTTGAGGATGATATATCACCCACACACAACAGTCTGGTGACATCTGGTGTCTTGCCTGAAATGTTAACGCTAGCATAATTGTTCATGCTTTCTGGCTCTTTAAAAAAAAAAACTTTTGACCTCTTTTAATGCTGCAGTGATCTACCCGGTGTAATAATTCATAATTTCTTTTTAGCATTTGCTCAATCTGAAACAATTTTATTAAGAAATATAACTATCAGTACCACATAATTATGACAAACCTCAAAGAGTGAGGTATAGCACTTCAGTTTTTCAGTTCAAATTCATTTTTTTATTTGTCTCAAGTTTTAATACATTTTTTATTTCATTATTTTTAAATTCATTTCCTAACATTTTGTTAAAACTGCTGGCCATGCAAGAACTGGGATGTTTTCAGCTTCCAGGAAATTTGTACAGATTCTTGCAACATGGGGCCGTGCATTATCATGCTGCAACATGAGGTGATGGTCGTGGATGAATGGCACAACAATGGGCCTCAGGATCTCGCCACAGTATCAAAATGCCATCAATAAAATGTACATGTGTTCGTTGTCCATAACATACGCCTGCCCATACCATAACTCCACCGCCACCATGGGCCACTCAATCCACAACGTTGACATCAGCAAACCGCTCACCCCCATGACGCCATACACACTGTCTGCCATCTGTCCTGTACAGTGAAAACCGGGATTCATCCAGTGAAGAGAACACCTCTCCAAAGTGCCAGATGCCAGCGAATGTGAGCATTTGCCCACTCAAGTCGGTTACGACGATGAACTGCAGTCAGCTCGAGACCCCGATGAGGACGATGAGCATGCAGATGAGCTTAATTCTTTGGTTATGCAAACCGGTTGTTGCAGCAGCTGTCCGGGTGGCTGGTCTCAGAAGATGCTGGATGTGGAGGTCCTGCACTGGTGTGGTTACACGTGGTCTGTGGTTATGAGGCCAGTTGGATATACTGCCAAATTCTCTGATACGCCTTTGGAGACGGCTTATGGTAGAGAAATGAACATTCAATTCACGGGCAACAGCTCTGGTGGACATCATGCCAATTGCACGCTCCCTCAAAACTTGCGACATCTGTGGCATTGTGCTGTGTGATAAAACTGCACATTTTAGAGTGGCCTTTTGTGGCCAGCCTAAGGCACACCTGCTCACTAACACAGATTTAAACATATTTGTTAACAATATTTGAGAGAAATAGGCCTTTTGTGTACATAGAAAAAGTCTTAGATCTTTGAGTTCAGCTCATAAAAAATGGGGCCAAAAACAAAAGTGTTGCATTTATAATTTTGTTCAGTGTATCCATCGTCACGTTAAATCGTGGTAAATCATGCTGGAAACATGGTAAATCATGCTGCCAACATGGAAAATAATGCTAGCAAAGTGGTAAAATTGTGTTAAATCATGCTAGCAACAAGCTAACAATGTGCTAATTAAGCTAACATGCTAGTAATGTTCTAATCATGTAAGCAACATATTAGTTTCAACATGTTAACATGCTAAATCATGCTAACAACATGATAAATCATGCTAGCAACATGCTATTTGAACACCAACTGTTTAACTGCCAGAAGCCCTTGATACTTATTTAAGCTTTAAGCTATCCATCCATCTGGCATTTAAAACTGAAAACTGAAAACCTTGAAACTTCAAGCTTTTAAAACTACAACTTTCGTGCTAATCTTTCTCAAGCCAACCTAGTTTTTATCTAGTAGCTGCAAGTTTGCACAGAGCAAAGTTTATGTCAAACCATCTCATTGGTAAACAGTCAATCACATTACAGTCACTGTAAATTAAACGGTACCTTGCTTGTGATTGTTCTCCAGCTGCTCAGCCAGATTATTCTGGTTCATCTTCCTCAGGATCTTCACAGTGATCTCCACAGCTGCTTCTGGTCTAAAACGTCCTACCATCTTATCCACTGTGTCTAAGATATCTGCTTTGTCCATTTCAGACTTTGTTATACACTCATGATCATTCTTTAAGTGCCACTTAAACTTCTTCAGTTCATCTTCTGCCAGTTCATTCAGTGATTTCTCAAGCAGATCTTCAACTTTACCAGACGCCATCATCCTTCACAGATTCACAGCTGCAGGATAATAAGAAAGTTTTAACCAAAACTGCCAGTGTAAAAATGCTCTAAGTCTTCTATCATGAGAGTTTGACTGAAAAGTCAGGGAAGAGCAGAAGCAGGAGACAAAGCAATGATGATAATAAAATAAGTTTATTGAATAATCTTAGTTGCGTATGTTTCAATGCTCTGACTTCATCTGGATGTTACACTTTGCCTGACCAGTACAATTCCAACAAGTGTTACTATATCGAGAGGAAAACAATGGAAAATTACTGATTTACAACACCGTCCTGTGATGCCAAAAATCTTGAAATGGAGACATTCTCTCATCTCTAACTCATGGAGACAAACATCCCTCAAACCACACAATCATGAGATTAAACAAGAATAGCAAGCATTGCAAGAGCCAGGAAATAAGTAAAATTAATAAACTTTATTTCCAGACCCAGAGGGATCCATAATTCAATACAAAAACACATACATATTAAAAAACACATACACAAAAACACACACATAGTAAAACACACAGTGTTCAATGTCTAACATACAGACATGTACCCCAATGGTTCCACAGTCTGGACGACAATCTTACAGAACTTCGTCTAGGGTTAGTTAACACAGCAATTAGGTCATTTTTTGACTCAGACACCCTACCCATAAATCTAAACATTAAGTTACGCAAGACTGCAGCACAGGTAGGTACCCCGGCACTAACAAACATATGGCTTGCACTGGAGTCTCTTGGAACTCTTAGCAGCAGCCTCATGCTGTCATTATAAGCTACTGTGAGCTTTCTAATGCTATCTTGCTTGTAACGGCACCACAGATAGGCAGTGTACAACGGTGTACAGTATGTTCTAAAAAGTGAAATCTTCACAGGGACAGAGCACATACTAAACTTACGACACAACATGTTCGCCTGCACATACAGCTTACGACGCTGCCTATAAATATCCTTGTCATCAGACAGGTCATTTGCAATAATATGTCCAAGATATGTAATATCTGTGCATACATCAAGTACAGTACCAGATAGATAAAAATCAGGGAAATGTGAATATTTATCTTCTCTACTTCTTATAGTCATAATTTTACTCTTTTTTGGATTATACTTAATATCAAAATCTACTCCATACTGTGTGCATAGTCTCAAAAGCTGTTGTATACCAGCACTACATGGGCTAAAAATGACCAAGTCATCAGCGTACATAAGATGATTAATTAGTGAGTCACCAACCCTACAACCTGTACCACAAACATTTAAAATCATAGACAAATCATTCATATACACATTAAAAAGAAAAGGAGACAAAATTCCACCCTGTCGAACCCCATTGGTCACTTTAAAAGGAGCTGTTGTAACACTCCCCCATTTAACTCTCATTGTCTGATGAGAATACCAATAGACCAAGATTCTAATCAAATAACCTGGAACCCCACTTTTAATCAATTTTAAAAACAATTTTTGATGATTAACACGGTCAAATGCTTTAGAGGCATCAATGAAGCACAAGAACATTGTGGAATTTTGTTTATTATATCTATCTAAAATTTCCTTTAGTGCAAAAATACATAAATCAGTACCATGCTTTCGTTTAAAACCAAATTGATTATCCGTAGACAGGACGTACCTCTCAAGTCTACACAAAATAACTGTCTCCAACACTTTTGACATAACACTGGCCAAAGCTATTGGCCTATAGTTATCTGAGCTATTCAGCTTCCCCACTTTATCCTTGATAACAGGTACCAGTTCAACAGACAGCATAGAATCAGGTAACTCTCCATGAACAAAAAACCCTGTGTAGCACATAGCCACCAAAGGACACAGTTTCTTACTGGCAAGTTTAAGATGTTCGGCTGTAATATGGTCCGGACCACATGCCTTATTATCTCTTAGCTTGTCACGTAATGGGTAAAACAGGAAGCGAGGATTCATGTGCGTAAAAGGAATTTATTAAGTAAACAAAACAAACTTACAAACAAAACAACTCCGTGGGGGAAAAACAGGGGAGAACTCAGGCAGGCATCAAGAAGAACACGAGGGAACATAGACAACGAACCAGCACAGGACTGCAAACACAGGGGGACTAAATAGGGAACAAACAAGGAAGGTAACGAGGCAGGCAGGTGAGGGACATTAAACAATAACGAGATAACAAGATGGGCGGGGTTTGACGATTGACAGGAGAGCACATGGCACAAGGAAATAACACGACAGCTATGTGCTCACAACAGACCAGACTAACACAACACATGACAAACCGGGAGTGTCACAGCTCTGTCACTAAACCAAGAGAAAACCCAGACAAGGGTGACAGAACTGTGACATAGCTTCAATATTGCTTCATGGATTTCAGAAGAAGTAATAACAACATCATCATTATACTCCACATTATCCACCACAGACAGATTACTTTTCACACAGTTTAGTAGTTCACAATAATGTTTCCGCCATAACTGTGAAATTTCATCAGGACCACTCACACCATCTATATTAGACGGAAGAGATATTTTGCAATTATTAATAGTTTTAATTTCTTTCCAGAAATCATTAACATTATTATTTTGCAGCTTCCATGCCAGTGAATCAGACCTCATAATGTTTTCATTTCTTTTAATATAGCGAAGTGCACATTTAAATCTGGCATTAGTGCTTCGTTTTGTTTCAAACAAGGGGCCATGCCTACTTTTGCCTGACTCAGCCCATTTTTTAAAAGCATTACGAGCCTCTACATGAAGCTCTTCTACGTGTTCCTTCCACCCTGGCTTAACAATGCACAAATTTTTCCTAGGTTTATATAGAGGCCTACTCGAAATACTGAGAGAATCCACAATAGCTTCATACAGGGAACATAAAGCCTTACAGTGTTGCACATTCTTACAATTCATATCCCGACACAATAAGGCATCATTTGGGACCTCAATATTGGCCAGCAAAGCATCTGAATGATCAACATACCTATTAAGATCTTGCTTAGAAATTTTTGACCAATTTATTTTCTCTACAATGCCATTGTCCACAGGCAACAACACCGGTATAGTGCCCGTGTTCAACACCATAAAAAAGGGTATATGGTCCGTAATAGCCAGATCATACTCAATCTTCATTATCTCAATGGAGTCATGGGCATCCACTGTACAAAGGCAGTGATCTAGCCAGGAAGTAGAGTGCCAGGCCTCACTGATATAAGTATAACTATCATTTGGCAATAGTACCTTGCTAGATAAAATTAATCCACTGTCTGTACAAAACTGCAATAAATGATTACCAAATGAAGATTTTGCATCAGAAATGTCAGCATTCATGTCACCTAAAACATATATACAGGTGGATGAATTATCCTGAATAAAAGACATGATAAATGCCAATCTACTGAGGTACTCATCCTCATTATATATGCACTCATATGGCGTATAAACATTCAAAATTATTATCTTCATGTCATTACAACACAGCTCAATACCAATGGCCCAATCAACTCCCAATCTTATAACATTGACCAACTGATCATATTTTTTATTTCACAACGTAGCAACCCCCCCAGGAATTCTCCCCCGGACAACTTTAGCACTTAAGTCTGTTGTTGATTCACCCGCTCCATGAAAGTTTCTATGCAGGGAATTTAATCCATCCAGTTCTTGTTTAGCAAGGAACGTCTCCTGGACACACAAAATGTCACATCTCTCCATCAATTTGTCCACAACGACACGGCGTGATTTATCAGTATCACTGTGGCCAACACGCAATCCACGCGCATTATAAGACGCGACACAAATGTTCATATAGATGAATTAATTACATAGCAGCAACTGCAGACTGACTCCCGTGTGGAGCTACAAGTGTACCAAGACAGTTCAGTTCACCACCCCGCTCATTGCCCAAGACTTTGGAGCCACGGGCCTCATAATAGCGGCGAACATAAGTCCCGTCGGGCCAGAGTTTTGGATTGTATATATCAGCAACATTGTTACATTCAGCAGTAATGTGAAATGAGCCATACCTGCTATGGGCCGTCTCAATCTTCCGACACGTCACTATTCCATTCTCCAGTTTCTCAGATAAATATCCACGTAGCGTGTCTGCATCCAGCGTGGGAGAAAATCTAGTGGCAAACACATTCACCAACTTTGTTTTCACCACTCCAATGTTGCTCTCAGTACCGGTTCCAATTATTCCCACATTCCTCTGCCCACGTTTAAGGTGACTTTGCTTGTTGTGGGATTTCCGTGGCACAGTTCCTTTAAGGGACCCCGACTTTTTGCGACCTTCTTTCACAACAACGCTCCACTGCGAGGACTGTATTTGTGATCGTGGCGATGTTACTGCTACATCCAGGAGCTCCTGCTGTTCAGCGGAACCCTCCAGTCCCTTCACCCCCCCACATGAGCTACTGGCGATCTCAGCATCCAGACCCAGGTGACAAGACTTCCCTGCGGGAGACGTTGTTAACTCCTCCTGTCGATCAGGGCCTGCACGCCCCGACATCCCTTCACGTGCGATGTCATCAGCCCCTATATCATAACCCGATGTGCAGTGCGTTTCCACCGCTGTCACTCGGCGATCCATGGTCGCAACAATTGTCCCCAAGTTTTCACCCACTTCTGCCTGTATTTGCAATGCCCTCCTCAGGCCAGAAACTTCTTGGTTCAGTTGCTCCATTCGGCTAAGCAACGCCGAGGCATCCATATGGCCAAATCCCACAGGTGGCAGTTCATCCAAATAATGTGAAACAAACCGCGGAATATTCTCACCACACTCATTTAAAACCTTCAAACAGGCCTTGATATTATTCACGTCCTTCTGTGGGCCTTTGTGTCCGATACAGCGTAGCGTGGTATCCGGGCATACATCAAACAAAAGCCGCTTGGACTCCTCTATCCACTCAGATGAAAAGTTATTAGTTGCTAGCAAAACAATCTCATCATGGCTTAACGTCTTCATTTTAACCACGATGAAATTTAACAGTTCATCTTCCACTATCACCTTCCCATTATCCGTTTTATAAATTGCAGGTTTTATACGGGGGCAAGCCGAGCCTCCACCAGCGGCTCTCATCAACACTGCCGCCATGTTGATTAAAATAAATAATATAAAAATATGATTCCATAGTGGACCCAATATTGATCCAAACCATGTGCCCCACTCGGAGGAGAAAATACATGATCCGTATTAAGTTTAGCTACCTGTTTATGCAGAACTCTAAATTGTGCACTGCTCTTCCAGTGTTGTCTGGGATATATGAACAACACTCAGTTGCATAACAGTATATCAAGAGTCATTTGATTTTGTAAAGCATCCTTCCTCATCACATGCACTTCCACTGAAATGTCAGCAATAGAAATAAGTGAGTTTTTGCTGTGGCCACAAACACCTCATGTAGTGCCTGTACCTTCAATCTATAAATTGATCATATTTTCAGTTTCAGGGATTAAATTCTTGGTCTCCCTTATGAAAAAGTTAATTTTATGAAGTATACTTAAGTATACTTGAAGTATGTTCAAGTATATTTTTAAGTATACTTTATGTAGTAAGTATACTAATATCAATGTGTACTTGTAGTAAACTTGTAAGTGTACTATTTCAATACTGCTTGGGACTAAATTGTCCCACTTTTAGAATATAAAAGTGTACGTTTAAGTGTAAAAGTAGTAAACTAAGTACACAACTAGGTTTCTCATTTGTAATGCATCTGTACTACAAGTGAACTTAAGTATACTAGTAGTTTACTATTTTAATACAAGTAGTTAATGTTTTAGTTTATGAAAGTACACACTGAAGTGTACTCTCAGTAAACTACTAGTTTAGTAGTTTATATTGCAAGTATACTTGTAAGTTTTCTTTAAGTGAACATAACAATATACTTATAGTTTACAATTTATATATTATTTTTGCACTTGCAGTATATTATGTTCAATGTAGGTAACACTTTATAATAACGTTCAGTTGTAAGTCATTTATAAGAGGTTAGTTAATGATGAACTAATCATTTACAGAACATTCATAAATGATCAGCAAGTGATATACTAACACTTTATGTATGTTTTGTAAATTCCGTTACAAGTCATTTACAATTGATTAGTAAATGATTAACTAATTATTTACAAAACATGACTATGCGTTCATAAATGACTAATAAGCAATGTTAATTATTGTATGTTTTGTAGATTCAGTTATAAGTCATTTACAATTGATTAGAAAATGACTAATCATTTACAAAACATGAATATGCATTTCATAAATGTTTAATAAATAATGTTTTTTTTTTGTATGTATGTATGTATGTATGTATGTATGTAGCAATTAGTGGGTGCAAAAAGTGTTGTAAATGCCTTGAATACATGTACAGATCATTTGTAACAGGTAAGTATCATTTGTAACAGGTAAGTGTAACATATTTACAAGTGATGAATAGTTTACACTTTAGATTAGGGGATGCAGACAGTGTTGTAAATGATTTATAACACTTTCTGCATCCCCTAATCTAAGGTGTAAACTATTCATCACTTGTAAATGTGTTACATATACATTTGTAGATAACATTCGTAGATCTTATGCCTTTTTGATTCTTGAAGTGGTAATCTACAAATGAAGTGTAAGACATTTACGTTAAGTGATGAATAGTTTACACTTTAGATTAGGGGATGCAGAAAGTGTTGTAAATGACGTTTACACATCTATAACAGGTGTTGAACACTAGTGTGCACTGCAGTGTAAGTGCTGACTGGTGTTTGCAGTATGTAATAAACAACCAGGATCCATGTGCCTCTTTATTTAGCGTACACCATTACAACTGCCTGCAAACCGGGACCAACAACGTCACAACAGGATACATACCATATATGGTATTTCACTGTAACAACTGGTGAAGGTATAGACAGCTGTCTTCTCTGAAACACATGGAGTCTAACCACTGTGTGCACCTGATGTGAGCAAAACATACAAAAAAAGTAACATCATTTATTAAACATTTATGAAACACAGTCATGTTTTGTAAATGATTAGTTAATCATTAACTAATCAATTGTAAATGACTTATAACTGAATCTACAAAACATACATAAAATAATGAACATATCACTAATTAATCATTTATGAATGCATAGTCATGTTTTGTGAATGATTAGTTAATCATTTACTAATCAATTGTAAATGACTTGTAACAGAATTTACAAAACATACATAAAATGTTAGTATATCACTTGCTAATCATTTATGAATGTTCTGTAAATGATTAGTTCATCATTAACCACTTATAAATTACTTACAACTGAACGTTATTATAAAGTGTTACCCATGCATACTTTTTTATCAACACTTGAAAAAACTCACTTGCGGCGGCCTCCTCCCCCTCTCTACCGCTGCTCATGTGCGTTTGTTTTGATCGGAGCAAGCCAACTGTATCGTGTGGAGCTATGTCTACCGAGGTGGGTAATCTGGTAATACATCATACATGCGTGTGTGTTTATGTCAAATTGCCGTAAAGCAATTTGTGTTTCGCGCTCATTCTCGTTATCGTTCTCGCTTCTCACGAGACTTCCAATTTCTATTTTGCCGGGACGGTAGTCCCCAAGTTGCAAGGTTGGTTTTCCGCCTGGGAACGCTGGGGGGAGCGGGGAAAGTCACCAATATCACCAGAACAGGTTGTTTAACCATCCAAATGATTTCTAGACAGTTTTATTAAGTTAAAAAAGTTACCAAGTTCTCCTTTAAAATCACTTACAAAAGAATAGATGAGTTTTGTTAGTGTGTCATTAGAACAACGAGTGTTTCGATTTCTCATTGTTTAAAGAGTTTTGTCACATCTGGTAAATTCACACATCTGGCTTAGACTTGCTCACTACATTCTTCCCTTCAAGGCACCAGGAAGAATTCACTTATTCCCTTCAGATTTCACATTAAGAGCAAACTGATAGCTAGAATCAGTACTGTTGCAGTCAAATGCCATGAACTATAATGTTAATGAGAATAATTTCTGTAGTGACATATTCTGCTCGTGAACAGCAGTTTGTTGTCTCAGGAATAAGAAAAAGAATGAATAGGTAAATAATATAGGCTATATTTGAGTCTTTTCCGAAACTTTCCCGTAATGGGATTCTTCTGGGCTTTTTTTTTTTTTTTTGCTTACTCAGGACATATTGAGGATACAAAATCAGATGAGTTTGCTTCTGTTGCAATTTGTTTCTTTTTTCATGACTCGACAATAAATGATAACTGTGACTATATCAACACACGTGCAATATCATTGACGAAAAAAGACGAGACTGAAATGTGTTTACATTTTTTTTTAACTTGACCAAAACCACTTGTTTGTGTCAAATAAAGGAGACGACAACACATTGACTATTTTTACGAGCGTTCAGGCATATGGTTGCCAGATTTTAATAATTAAACCCCCAGTCAGAGCCTTTCTGTTAAAAGAACACGTTTTCTACCCGGCCTTTTCAATAGTATCTGGCAACCATGCTCGCGCGCGCTCTCTATACTACTGAAGAAGCGCGAATGATCTGAAAACACAGATAAGTAAGCTGGAGTTCAGCGATCTTCATTTGAGATTTTCTACTTAAATTAAAGTGACATTCAGTCTGTGCTCTGCCACGAGCCGCTCGCGCTATCCGTGCGACTAAATCTGCGATCAAAATGCAGGCTGATAAGTGTTTTTAATGTTGATCATATTATACGAGCAAGAATGCATGTTTCCTGAATATCCACACGATTTCAAATATGACATTGATTTTATACAACAGTTCAACAAACAGAAGGGTAACATTAACTGATGTACTACATTTAAAACAGTATTGTCAGTAGGCGTATTGCTCTATTTTGCAACGAAAGCCATAGCAGAACTGCAGCACACAGCGATGATTCGCGAACGAATATGTGGCTTTGAATGAATTGTGAGATTTAATGACCTGTTCATAAATATAGCAACTTGCTTTGTTACTGAATGAATGAATGACTCCATGACTCACTCATAAAGACAGTGACTTACCGCCACCTACTGGCGATTTTAATTAAATTTTTAAAAGAATCACTCCGTTTTTACCATCATTGCATATTTATTGAACATTGTTTAATTTAAAGCATTATTTATTTTATAAAGGTACTTATAAAGGTAAAAAATGAACTTGAAAAAATTGATTAAAGGGGGCAAATATTGTCCCTTATACCAAATGATTGCGCTGGCTCAAACTCACTGATCAACTGCTGCGGTCGGGTCGCTGTGGCCACGTTGCTTGGCAACGCCTGTATACGGGAGATATTAAAGGGGGGGTGAAATGCTCATTTTCACTCAATCTCCTGTTAATCTTGAGTACCTATAGAGTAGTATTGCATCCTTCATATCTCCAAAACGTCTTTAGTTTTATTATATTTATAAAAGAAAGATAGGCTGTACCGAGTCTTTCCGGAAAAAAACGAGCGGCTGGGGGTGGGCCGTGTGGGCGGTGTGCTATAGCTGTGCTAACCGAGCTAACAACAACACAAGAGACATTTGAAGCAGTTTACTCACCGCATTCGACAGCGAACCTTTATCATTGTGACTGCTCAATCCTTAGGCATTAGACGCAAATCCGTCGATCTGGGCTTTGTTTATAAAACAATCATCGTCGAAATGCAGGGAACAAACAGTCTTGCACAACCTCTGTTGATGCTTCGAAAAAACAAACTCCATCCACTGTTCCCTTAACGCTGGGTTCTTTGGGAATCTGTGCAGGGTTGTCTTGCCCTGGCAACCAAAAACCCACTTCTTTGGTGACATTGACTTCCCTAAAAGCCGAGCATAGCGCTTTGAGGTAACGTACTGCTTTCGCTCTCTTCTCTCTCTAGTCTACGAGCCCGCGCCCGCGGAGAAGTGCCCTTAGGACCCATATAAGGAAATTCCGCTCTATCTCACGTAAGACAGAGCCATACTCGAAAAAAACTTTCCGAAACTTGTGACAAACCGGAAGGAGTATTTTTGGAACAAAAATACTCCTTCAAACGTACAACTTAACTTTTGAAACTTTGTCCATGTTTAGCATGGGAATCCAACTCTTTAACAGTGTAAAAAACTCAGTATGCATGAAACAGCAATTCACCCCCCCTTTAAATAGTGCGCTCAACTTAATAAATAAAAACCCTCACGATTTTTACTCTAAAACACATTAAAGTATTATTAATTGATTAAATATTTTTTTCTTTCGTAAGTGACCATGGTATAAGCGGGTTAATGCCCTTCGAGGTGTCCATTGTCAGGTATTAATGGACTTAATTAATTAATTAATTAAGTCCATTAATTAATTAATGGACTTAACTCCGCTGCGCGTTGGACGGTTCACGCCTCGCCGTCGTCCATTAATACCTGATAATGGACACCTCGTCGGGCATTAACCCTTACGTGACTAACACCAATAAGCATTTTCATCTGAAGATGAAGACTAAGACTAAATCAAAAATGGCTGCCAAAATTAACACTGGTAAGAACAGTGTCAATAGCGTGAGTCTCGCACTGAATGCCTGAGAGTTGGCAGCCCTGGCACTAGTCTAGACCTGTAATTAAGCTTTTCTCCCCGAATCACGGAAGCAAACACCAGTTATTTTGCCATGAGATCTCTTATTTATTATTATATGTCAAGACAGAAAAGAAAGACAATTTACTGGAGAGGTGGTCTTCATTTCCAGCACACAAAGGTTGGGCATTTATATGCGGTCCAAAGGAACTTACATTATCCTTACAAGGTAGAGAAACATGTTCATGTTTAAAATCGAATGTATATCTCATGCTGCACAATCCTAATTCCTTAAAGAGAATACTTTTGACAGGAATGTGAATGCAATGCAATGTGAAGTTCAAGATACTCAAGATAAATTTATTAAAAGCACAAAGTTTCGACCATCAGGTCTTCATCAGGTGCAGTCTGAGCCCAATCTGGGTGTTTGGGATGTGCATACCAGTTTTGTATTTTTAATGCAATGCATTGTAGCATAGTTTCCACTGATGCATGTCAAGTCACCTTTATTTAGATAGCGCTTTTTACAATACACTGATATCAACAGACACGACAGAACTGGTTACTATGATATGAAACAGAGTCTCAGCTTTCAAATTCTGTCAATTTTATTAAAAACAGTTTTGGCGCTCCATTTTTACACCAAGCTAAACTCAAAAGTTGCAAAATGTTAATAAAAATAAAAATAAAATAAAAAAAAACTCAAAAGTTGGCAGCCCTGCTAGTGCTAAGCTAAAAATGGTCAGCATTTCCCTTTGTATGCAATTGTGTGATTCATTAGCCAAAAAATAAATAAAAGGTTACTTTGACTGATAGCATTATTCTTATTTTAGATATCGCAATATTTTTATTATTAATTATTTTGGCCACGACAATCATATAGTTAAAAATCTTTGAAAAAAAATCTCCTAATCTAAATGAGAAATAAATGTTGTGAGATGAATGAGGCTATTTATGAAGAGAGGTACAGAGACAAATGAGGCTTCAGAAAGCTGTGTTGTTTAAATCTGCAAAGTTCTGTATAAACAATGTATCAATGCTGTACATTAAGTTAAGATTAATGTTTAGATCAATGTGAATCCATACAATGACACTTTTAAATCTAAATCTATATCAGTATTTTATAAAGTAGTATTTACTAACCATGAATAATGACGATTGTTCCTCCATGCACTAAACCTTGAACTGTCTTGAGCAGAAGTTATTTTTAAAGTCATAAATGACTGTGGAGTGGGGAGTTTTCTTCAGAACTTAAACCTGTTAAAACAACTCTTTCAGAAAACTAGTTGAACCAGTTTCAAAAGGAGTTGTGACATGTTGTGAGTGAGGCTTCTTTGGTGAAAAACACCCTTTAAAGGAGAACTCCGGTCAATTTTAACATTGAGCTCATTTTTTTGTACATTTGGAGTGCTGTCAATACAGAGAACAACGACAAAAATCGGTGTTGCCTACACCGAGTTATTCTATTTTTAAAATTTGCACCCTGTTGACTTCAATAGGGCAAGTACTAAACCTGCTTTTAGGCTCTTAACATCCTTGATGTGTCATTACAAGTGCACAGAAAATGTGAGTGATTCCTTCTGAGGGAACACGAGTGGATCTGACTGCAGTAGATGTGAAAGATATGTATAAAAATGATGTTATTTAAGCCAGCGCAAATACCTGTTTACATCCTGTTTTTCGGTTGAAGTCCAAAGTAGTCGATTGCCGAGTTCACGCGCGTGATCATACAATTTTTATACATATCTTTCACATCTACTGCAGTCAGATTCACCGTGTTCACTCTGAAGGAATCACACACATTTTCTGTGCACTTGTAATGACACATCAAGGATGTTAAGAGCCTAAAAGCAGGTTTAGTACTTGCCCTATTGAAGTCAACAGGGTGCAAATTTTAAAAATGACCGTCTGCAAAGTGCAAATGACTCTGCAGAATACAATGTAACTGAATCCAAATGCATTCCTTTGGTTTGCAACCTACAGAAGGTCAGCACAAGTATGATGCAGCAACAAGAGAGAGGTAGCATGACATCTTGCAGAAGCTCTGAACAGAACTCTTCAACGTAGATGCAGTGCATTTGAGACTTTATGGTTTGTTTGTCAATTTTATGTATACAGAATTTTTACTGTGGCTCTGGAAAGCTCATGTTCTTGGATGACAAGCACAAGCTTACAGTTTACTGAACATCAGCGGTCTTTGAATGCTGTGATTTGTCATTGACAACGAAAACATGGCTAGTGTGAAGAAAAAAGTGGATACGTTTTGTTTTATTTTGCCTGACTAACACAACGCAAAGCCAATGTGTTTGTTATGCATGAGGACATTGGCAGTCTGTACGCCTGATAACATCAAACATGCATCAATAATAACAGTGCAATGTTTCAATGCATTGCACAGCAATTATCCAGAACAGAGCCGCAAACAAGCACTGTATAATTCATAAATCAGTGTTGTGTGCCAAACTGTCTGGAAAAAATGAAAGGATGAGGAAACAGTTGAGCAGGTTTAGATGATGTATTGATAAAAGAACAAGTCGCAGAGGTACAGGTATGTCACAGGTAGACATCAATTACAGGCAGTAGAGGCATTAGTCTGGAAAACAAGAAATACCAAAAGGATAGTGAATAACAAGAATAGCTGGGCATATATACAATAATAAATATTCATTGGTACATAAAGGCAGCCAAAGCATACTAAATCCTCATCAGTAATATTTCACCATGGAATATACAATCCAATAAAGGCCAATAAGGTATCACATTGTACATTATAGACCATAAGCAATCATCTAACATGATAAACATCACTCTATATATGGATAACACAGGGAATGCAGGGACCAGAATCAGACAGACCAAACCAAAAACATTGGCCTCATTCATGAAACACAAGTGTTTTTGTGTAAATTGTTCATAAAACTGTTCTGACTTTTTTTTTAGATTCCTGAATATTGTTGTATTTTCAAAATGTTAGTTGGTACAAAATAAATTTACACCTGCTTCCTACCTTGTGCAAATAGTGCATAAAACATTCGAAAGTTCTGGGGCGTTTTATTTTGGCAAACTGTTGACCCTGCGTTTTGATAATATATATATATATATTTTTTTAGCTTAACCCATACACAAAAGAAATATATTTGAAATATATTTTCAAAATATATTTTAGTTAAATATATGTAAATATATTTTCATATATGTTTATATATATGTTCATATATGTTTTAACTTTTGCAAATTGTTTCATTTGAAATATATTTTGAAATTTAAAAAGTTAACATTTTCACAAACAAACAACACATTTTCAATTTATTTTTTAGATAGACCACTTCAGCCATGGATGTGGGCATGGGAGAGCAGTGCTCTATCACTTCCCGCACCCACATTTTTCCTACTGGTCGGGGATCTAACCGGCAACCCTTCGGTTACAAGCCCGAAGCCCTAACCAGTAGGCCACAGTTGCCCCTTTACTGACTTTATTGGCCTAAAATGACAATTTTATGTAGGAAATAACACACAGAATGCAGAGTTCTCTTACGAGAGGTCTCTCATACTGCGTAAGGTATCTTACGCTAGGGAAAATCCTTTTTCCGCGAGATATTGAAGCCAAAAATTATCCTTAATTTTGAAATAATGCAAAACGCGTTGCAGCAGCATGCAGACATAGGCGAGACAGCTTGCGCTCCTATTGGCTGGTCTGCGGCAACTGCTGCAGCCTATCGAGCGAGGCCTGGCGTGACGCCAGACCCAATGAGGGTGCTTCGCACGCTCGCTGACGGCGGCTGCCCTCACTGCGAGCTACTGCCCATGGCGACCCTGCGGACTCGCCTGGCCTCTTTCGCCGAGACTGCTCCCCCGCTCACCGCGGCATCGCGCCGTAAAAAGCGCCGTGCCCAGCGGGTCCCGGAACCCTCCCCCAGCCGCTAAAGCTCGCCGGTTCGCCCGCCTGCTTCGCCGGCTTCTTCAGCCTCTCTTCCCGACGGACAGCGGCCGCCGTTCGCCGCCGCTTCCGTTGACATCGCTGAGGAGGAAGCCCTGCTGAGAGAGGAGGATTTCTGTTCTATCCTGGCGTCAGGCAGTGAGGATTGGGCGAGCTCTGAGGACCTCGCACCCCCTGCCCGTACTTCGTCAGGCAAGAGAGCGTCCATTGAAATGGAACTCATGCGAATACTCGCACAGGCCGCGGCGAGCCTCGGCCTCGAGTGGTCTTCGCCCGAGCAACCCGCTCGCAACCGGCTGAATGGCTGTTTCCTGCCTGGGGATCGCGCTTCGCCTGCGTCCAGACCAGCGCCCTTTCTTCCTGAGTTACACGAAGAAGTCGCTAAGTCCTGGAACGCTCCCCATTCAGCTAGAGTGCGTCCTTCTGTTTCTCTGGCATTCTCTGCAGTTGACGATGCCAAAAACAGAGGATATCATTCGCTGCCGCCGGTCGAAGAGGCGATTGCGGCCCACTTATGCCCGCCCTCCGCTGGGCGGCGCGCTAACCTGGCCCTACCCTCTAAAGCTTGCCGCACAACGTCAAGCCTGCTCCGCCGCGCTTTCTCTGCCGCCGGGCAGGCTGCGTCTGCGCTGCACACCATGGCCACACTTCAGATCTCCGCAGCGCCGCCAGGCCCGAAGCTCGAGACCGCGCTCCCGCTCATCCGGCCGCTGCCCCACTATGCGCGGCCCGCGGCCCAGGATTGTGGTAAAGCCCGAGGCCCCGAAGCCGTCCTAGCACGCCTAGGAAAACGACGGTGTTCAAGTCCCGCTGCGGCCGGACTTCCACCAAAACTATTCGCTCGTCCAGTTCCAGGAAATGTGACTGTTCCAGTGTATTATGCAGTCAACAAGCCGGTTCTGTCACCCGCTTGCCTGCACACAAAAGCTGTTTTTACGGCTACCCAGATAAATCCCCAAGAGAGTGTATTTTCTGGTGTCCCGGCCACGGCCGATGGTGTTTTATGTGTAGAAAACATGCCCACTGTCCAGTGCCCATCACTACACACAAGGACAGCCTGTCGCACAGGTCTCGCGCACATAAAATCGACTCAGATCGATTGCGCTTCAAACGTTGTGAATGTGCCCACTACCCAGTGCCCACATATACCACGCTGTGCATGTCTCACGGTTTCTGTAAAAACGAAACCAACAGGCATTCGCTTTACTCAAGCGGAAAATGCTTTCAGTGTAATGAATGTGCCCGCTGTCCCGCGCCCACATCTACACACAGACATGACAGTTCCTATGGGACTCGCCCAGCCCTCCCCCTCTCGGTTGACCACCGTAAGGGAGTCGAGCGTGGGCAATCTGCCCGCTGTTATCAGCGCGCCCCCTCCCTCAAATGTCACGAGCGCGACGACTACGTTGCAATGCACCGAAGCATCTCTATCGCAGAGCGAATGGAGCGAGCTTCGTCTTCAACCCCTAGCTATTCATGCGGATGCATGGGCAAAGCTGCCCGGGGTTTCGAAGTGGGTGCTAGACATTATAGAAAGAGGCTATTCGCTGCAGTTTCGCCGATGCCCTCGCCGCTATATGGCACGCGTCGAGACCACGGTAAAAACAGAAGTAGCACATTTACTTCGAGTCGAAGTGACGAAACTGTTGAGCAAAGGGGCTATAGAGCCTCTCTCTCAAGTTCAGAGCGAAGGAGGGCTATACAGCAGATACTTCCTGGTACCCAAAAAAGACGGGGGTCTCAGACCCATACTAGATCTAAGGCAACTGAACAAAGTGCTTGTGAAGCGACAGTTCAGGATGCTCACGACCAGGAAAATCCTCGCGCACATTCGCCGAGGAGACTGGTTCGTGTCAATAGATCTGAAGGACGCGTATTTCCAGATACTAATAGCGTCATGTCACAGGCGATTTTTGAGATTCGCCTTCGAGGGCCAGGCATATCAGTACACAGTCCTGCCGTTCGGTTTGTCCCTGGCACCCCGTACATTTACGAAGTGCATGGACGCGGCGCTCGCACCCCTCAGAATGAGGGGCTTGCGAGTGCTGAACTATTTGGACGATTGGCTGATCTTAGCGCAATCTCGCTCAGTGCTCGTGGAGCACACGACCATGTTACTCGATCACCTCGAGAAATTAGGTCTCAAAGTCAATTGGGCGAAGAGCTCCCTGTCTCCCAGTCAGAAGATTTCTTTCCTGGGCACAGAGCTGAACTCGCTGTCTATGATAGCGCGTCTATCACCACAGCGCGCGGTGGACGTTCAGCGCGCAGCGAGCTCTTTCCGCTGCGGCGCTTCTGTCCCGCTCAAGAAATTTCAGAAAATGCTGGGTCTCATGGCCTCAGCATCCTCAGTGCTCCAGCTGGGCTTGCTCCGCATGCGCCCACTGCAGTTCTGGCTGAAAGCGCGAGTCCCACGCCGAGCGTGGAAGTCCGGTTCGCTTCATCTCAAGATCAATCAGAGGTGCGTTGCGGCTCTGAAACCTTGGAAAGTGGACGGATGGTACCGGTCAGGTGTAAGCCTGGGGACTTCCTCGAGGGTGAGGGTGGTGTCTACGGACGCATCCACCTCGGGATGGGGAGCGCTGCTCGAGGGCAGACCGTTCTTTGGCCAATGGTCAGAATGCGAGAAGCTCCTGCACATAAACTGCCTCGAAATGTTGGCAGTAGACAACGCGTTGACGCGTTTTCGTCCCCAAATAAAGGGACACCATGTTCTAGTCCGGTCGGACAACATGTCAGTGGTGTCCTACATAAATCGCCAGGGCGGCCTCAGGTCCCGAAACCTGTACAGGCTAGTGAAACGCCTCCTGGTGTGGGCTCAATACAATCTGCGCTCGCTGAAAGCAGCGCATGTGCCGGGGCTCCTGAACGTAGGACCAGACAGACTGTCCAGGAACAATGTTCCGGCAGGCGAATGGTCTCTACATCCACAGACAGTCCAGCTGCTGTGGAGGAAATTTGGCAGAGCGGAAATAGACCTGTTTGCGTCTCAAGAAAACGCTCGCTGCCCGGAGTTTTTCTCCAAGAGCAGGGACGCGCTGGCACATGTGTGGCCCCGCCGCCCGCTCTATGCTTTTCCCCCCGTCTCTCTCCTGCCTCAGGTGATAGAGCGGATAAGGGAAGAAGGATGTCCAGTACTGCTCGTAGCGCTGCTCTGGAAAAACCAACCTTGGTTCCCAGCTGTGATGCAGCTAGTGAGCACTGTCCCGTGGCCAGTGCCAGTGAGGAGAGACCTCCTCTCCCAGGCTTGCGGCTCGATATGGCATCCTCACCCGGAACTGTGGTCCCTTCATGTCTGGGCCATCAACGGGTACATGCAGAGCTCCCTAAGGGAGTGATGAACACGATCACACAGGCTAGAGCTCTGTCTACTAGATGCCTCTACGCATCGAAATGGTCAGTGTTTGCGGGCTGGTGCACAGCCCGTGACGTGTCACCCACAGCTTGTGGAGTGACGGAGGTGCTTTCCTTCCTACAAGAGCTGTTGGAAAAGGGTAGAACCCCTTCCACGCTCAAAGTCTACGTGGCGGCTATAGCAGCGTTCTCTAGAACAACGCTCCCAGAGCAATCCTCCCAGACCTCCCTCAGTCCCTGTATGGGACCTTTCTACGGTTCTGGAAGCCATGAAAGGTGGCCCGTTCGAGCCATTGCAGACGATTTATCTGAAACACCTGTCTTTTAAGACCGTGTTTCTGCTGGCTCTCGCTTCGGTGAAGCGCATAGGGGACTTACACGCGCTCTCAGTAAGCACGACGTGCATGGAGTTTGGGCCAAATGACTCGAGGGTTATACTCAAACCTAAGCACGGTTATGTTCCAAAATCTCTCAACACACCGTTTAGGGTGCAGGTTATTTCCCTGTCTGCCCTACCGGTCCCTGATGAGGAAAGAGACGCGAACCTCCTTTGCCCAGTCAGGGCGCTGCGAGCTTATGTGTCTCGCTTGTCTGTTTTTAGACAGACAGAGCAGCTCTTTGTTTCGTTCAGCGGGCGTTCTAAGGGACTAGCCGCGTCGAAACAGAGCCTATCCAGATGGATAGTTGATGCTATTGCGCTAGCTTACACTTCCAAGGGCGAGCAGTGCCCTTTGGGTGTCAGAGCGCACTCCACGAGAGGCATGGCCTCCTCGTGGGCTTGGTCGAGTGGGATTGCCTTGCAAGATATTTGTACGGCGGCGGGCTGGGCCTCCCCGTCTACATTTATAAGGTTCTATAACCTAGAGGTTCCCGCCCTGCAGGCCAGGCTGCTGTCGGTCTAGTTACCAGTATTGTCTGCCCTGATACTATCAGCCCAGAATGCTGTGTCTGCTGAGCGCAGCTCATTGATCGACAGCGTAAAGTGGTAGCACTAAATGTGTGCGGGCAGAATGTGTAAGACCCATTTTTCCACCAGTTCAGGCCGTACCCCGCCCTGTCTGTGTGATGTATTAGCGTCTAAACGACGCTGCTATGTGTGGAAGAGTACGGTTTCAACCCCTCTCTCTTCCCGGACTCCCTGTGAGCTCCATGGGTGATTGTGCACTTAATGAATCCCGGGCTTTCGCCCTTGGATCTATGGTGTCAGATCCCTGCACGCACGGCGTTTTGCATTGGGTCCCCTGAGTACTGCGTATCTTGCCGTGCATGCACACGCTCTGGTTGCTTCTATGATGAAAAACCAGATAATAGCTGCCTGCGAGCGATATTTATAGACCTAGACCACGCCCGTTTCGGCGGGACGTGACGCAGCGGGCGCGAAGCACCCTCATTGGGTCTGGCGTCACGCCAGGCCTCGCTCGATAGGCTGCTGCAGTTGCCGCAGACCAGCCAATAGGCGCGCGAGCTGTCTCGCCTATGTCTGCATGCTGCTGCAACGCGTTTTGCATTATTTCAAAATTAAGGATAATTTTTGGCTTCAATATCTCGCGGAAAAAGGATTTTCCCCTAGCGTAAGATACCTTACGCAGTACTCGTTCCCTCTTCTAGAGAGAACCGAGGTTACGTTAGTAACCGAGTACGTTTTTTCCCCTATTTGAATACAGTTATTTAATAGTGTGTGTATGCAGTGCTAGACACTGAGTTCTATCTATTGTTTAAGTGCACTTCACCGTTGGAGTGTCACTGCTATACTTGCATCATAAATATTGTGCATATTTTCAATATTTAAATGACTTCAGGAAAGATGTCAATAAAACAACAATAAATCTAATAATTGCACTTAGTGTTAGGTACGTGCCACCTAATATGGCCTAATAGTCCTAGGAAAGCAACTATCTGTCATTTTACATTGCAGTCATTTAAATGTAAGTACAGTATTATAGCTGTGTGTCATAATACAGTAGTGAAATATGGTAGCCTACTGTTGTGTATAGGGGAAAAGGTAGAGGAATTACTATGATCAAAATACATTTTCGACCCTTCTTTAGCAAGCTAAACATTTTATGACTATATAATTTGTCATATATTTTACATTACATGTTATAAATGTAAATTTATTTTAAATTATATTTCAGAATATATTTCAAAATGATAAATATAAGTGAACAACAATGCAAATATATTTCAATGCATTTGGAATATATGCCACATATATTTTTGACACTTTAAAATATATTAAGATATTTAACGCAACATCCATTTTGGTGTTGTTCCAATGCACCATGTCTTTTTTGGACCACAGAAGCAAAAATGTAGAAAAATGTCCTGCCTCAAGTTTTAAACTTTACAAAAAGGATACAAAAGTATCATATAATGATACAATGAGATGTGCACCATATGGAAAGTGTTCAGAGAGTGCGTGTGAGCCGCCAGTAGCCGCTCACGCATATACACAAATCTGAGGATGCAATTCACAAAACATATCTGAAGATTTTCACAGTGAGGAGGATATGTATTTCTATACTCAGCCGTACCTTTATGAACCAAAGTACTGGAAAATCAAGCTTAGAGAGACAGAAGAAGCTGAGGCAGAAGCTAAAGTCAGACAGCACGTATATACACGAGACCCAGTGGTGTTCATGTAGTCAGTGCCAAGAGAAGAAGAGAGCCTGTACTGGGATGGAATGTTCCCGCTTCAGTCAAAGAAACCACATCTTCACACAACTGATGACCCAGACATTCCGCCTCTGTTAAGCTAGACTAACAGAAACAACAGCTGAGGGCATGTTTGGACATGTGTGTGTGACACAGTTATAAATAACTAAATACCAATCTCTATAAACACAAACATAAGGCAAACATGCTTACTTTTAGGTCAATGACTAACACCTCAAGGTAACTTCTGCAGCAAATAATCACAGATAACAAGAATAAATGTCCTTTCAGGCAGAGAAATTCCTGAGGTTTTTGAACGATAGCACAGAGACGGCATACATTAATTTTTTAGTGATATCATATTTCATCTAAATGATGTTTTATTAACAAACTTTGGGAGGAGCACTTTAAGATAATTAACACGAGTGGAGAGCACTCTGCAATCAATGACAAGAGGTATATATAGATTCAGCAATATCACCTCAATCCCTTGACAGTTTAGCAGCAGTTTAGTAGCTTCTTGGTTCGCCGCTCTGCTACTATGTCTCAGCGACTAAGCTCTTCATCTGACGAAGAAGCAAACATTGCCAGAGATGCATCTTCGCATTCCGCCGGCCCCATGACCATTCCTCCTACGCTGGACGTCGCACCTGAGCCCCAGGCTTCTTCACGTGGCCGCACACCGGCCCGAACAGCCCTGCGCTAACCAAGACGTCGAGGCCAGTCTTCGCCGCCCCCGGCAAGACTTCCATCTTCCTCCCCGGCCTCCTCCTACCGCTCGGCCGTCCCGATGATCCCACCTATCGGGAAATGGACCGTAGCTGGATTGAGGCAAGCGCTGGGTAATTCAGACATACAGGCTTCGCGAAAAATGAACAAAGCGGAGCTGTATGATCTCCTTGCAGTCAACTCCAACAGTCAACAAGACGACCTACAGGCAGAGCAAAGCCCGCAGGGCCCAAAAGTCGCCTGCCCAGTCACCACCGTCGTTCTCCCACACAAGATCCGGCTCGCTTCGCCCATCGAGCCGCAGCAACAGGCCTTCAGCAAGCCTGGGCCGTGCCCCAGATTCCGCCGTTACAGGGCCACTCCCACCTCTGACGAGGCCAAGCCCTCCACCACAGCTTCTGCTGCCGCAGAGCCGCATGCAGCCGGGCCCAGCGGCCTCCCCACAGCCTCTCAGTTCTATACTCACGCTGTTCATAACCCTTTTCCTTTTCAGTGGCCTCCAGCTCCAGTCGCAGACACTAGCGCGAGGCTATTGCCGCTAACATCACAGGCCCAACCTTTTCAACAGTCTCACCCAACAGGTTACAACCCCGCCCACATCCAGTGGCCTGCAGCTCCAGTAGCTCAAACAAGCGCGAGCCTGCCTCCGCTTGCAACACAAGCCCATACTTCATACTACCATCCTTTCCTTTCTATCCTCCAACTAACTTTCCTTGCAAGCCACAGCGGGTAATCCAAATGTGAGGCCGCCGCCAACATCTGCAGCCCCGGCTTATACCCTCCCCAGCTCCCTCATTCAAACTAAGTCACAACATTCTCTCTTCACAGCAACACCGATGCCCGTTCCGTCCAATGCCATCGCCATGGAACCACCACCAGTGTCCCAAAGCATCCGCGCATACAGATGGTGGCCAACCAGAATGAGACTTTTACCGCCGCCGTTCCCGCGGCGGCAAAATTGGGATGTGTATTTGCTGCCTTTTACCGCTGAGTGGCGCTGTAATCACAGACTTCAAAAGTGTCAGTTTATTCTCTTTATGACGTAATCTGCCGCGGCAGTAATCTGAGCTGAGGTCACAGATAAATTCAAGATAAATATTGTGGTTAAACGAATTCAAATTCATTAAATTTAAACAAAGTAGACACACGTTAACATTGTGTGCCCAGTTTTTCTATAATTTAGAAAGGCTATGTCAATACGTTACTTACTTCGTGTTATTTTAATGTGTTTGTAGATTTATTAACTGAAACATAACAGTGAAATAAATTAAAATAATTTACCGTAAAATTAAAACATTTTCAGGACTTGCAGTTACCCGATGTTAGTCAGTTTAAGCATTCTTTGTTATATTCAGAATTAAATAGGCTTACATGTTGTTATGATTATCATTTGAATTCTTTAATAAATAATCAACCACAATGCCTATTAGCCTACTGCCGCAGCAAAAATAAACCAGTCGAATTTCAAAGTCGTTCGCGCACAGCAGCAACTGCGGCATTTTAAAAGGTAAGTTTCCTATCTGTTTATAAAAAAAAAAAAAAAAAAATGTGGCGCAAGATCTTGTAAAAAAAAAACAACAAAAAAAAACTTTTTTCATTATTTGAACAAAAATGAGACTGATTGAATATGTAAAAATATAAACAAACAAAGCAGAGAATAAAACAAACTTTTAGGGAAAGAATATAGGCCTATTATGCTACAACAGAATTGGTTAACATTAACGAAAGCAAAATATGTAAAAATACATTTCAAACAATATAAAACCAAACAAATTCGTGGCCGAGTGGTAGGCTATAACGTTCAAATCCCGAACAAACATGGGCTACTTTTTTATTATTAATGCAGAAAGATTTGATAGTTCTAAAATATTGCTACACCATAGCCTATTGTTTTTTTCTCATAGCCTATTTTAAATATTTTATATTTATAAAATAAAATTACCATTAATTTCCATTTTACATTAGGGACAATTTTTATCCAACAGAATGGCTGAATTAACATCTGCATAATAATAATAATAAATAAACAAACAAACAGCACATGTCTTGTAAAAACACTTTTTAAAAATTTTTTCGACACATAATTTCGAGACAGTAAATTGCCAATGTTAAAAAAAAATATGACATATGACAAACTTTTAAAACAGAGAAAATAGTTTACCTAGGCTATTCAGACGATAGCTCTGTGGTCAATGCAATAACAATAGCCTCTCGAAGCTTCAAACGATCTGAGATCGAATCTCAGTGTAGCCGACAGTGTTTATGTTTTTCCGTTCTTGATGCTTAAATATGCATCTGTTTATTAAAGTCAATCATCTTGTTTAATTATCAATTGTACATTACAACATAAATTTGCTACATTCCAGTTGAGCCGCTGCAAAGACGACACATCTGATGAAGGAAGACTGTCAGCCGATTGCACCAGAAAATGAAGATGATGAAGCTTGTCTTTAATCTGCTAAATTATTTTTTGTGTGTGTGTGAATCATTCACGAGATTGAGATGACTGACAGTGATACCGGGCCATAGCAACGGAAGACATTTTTCAAAACAGATCGAACAAATCAGAAAAATACTTTCAATACAGTATTGCTTTCAATTAAAAAATAAACAATGAAAATGTAAAAGAAAAAGAAAATTAATTAAGTTTGAAAACCCATCGCACATTTCAAGGTATGAATAAAGTGTCGGGACAGTTTATTTATTTAAACAGGGTTGCATCGATAGAGTTTATTCCCTTTGTGATGCAAAATAAGAAACACAGAATCTTATTCTTGCAACATTTTAAATTTCTATTGTCAAAGAAATTGCAGCTAAATTAAAAAATTAAAACGGTACAAAACGAAAAAAGTTCAAAGCAACATAAATTAAGAACAGGCGTTTTTCTTCGCCTCTCTGTATTTTTTTAGTAAGTTTGGTCTCCCTCACTGCGCGCGGCGGGTCTTTCTCGAAATTAAGCATTTCAGCGTAAAAAAAACACCATACAGCTAATACTGTATATGTCGCTGTGTGTCATCCACACAAATCACGAAAGAAAAAACTGTAACAAATAGCTTTTGTTCCTTCAAAGATACAACATGCCTTGCTGAATTCACCTCACAATAAAACGAGGTGGGTCGCGAATTAAAGAGCTCTGTATCTGCTAAATTGAAATTGTGTGTGGAAAACCTTTAAATACAATCAATAAAACTACAATATATAATTTAATAAGATATAGGGCCTACTGCACATAGGCTATGGACTTTTGGAGATTTTGAGATTAATCCTTAAAAGAATTTTGCCTTTGCTTGCTCAACAGGCTGGCTCCGACACTCTCCATATGAAAGAAGGAACATTAACACCTCTGTCCTGCACCCCCACGATAAAGCAACTATTGCCTTCTCCAAACCCCCCACAGGCTAGCTGAGTTTGCAAAACAAAACAAAGAGTTTGCCACTCGTCGTGGTGTGCCCAAACACTTAATTATAAACTTCAATATTTCATTCAAAACAATCTCAAGACGCTTTGTGACATTTTGAAAAGCCGTGGATGCATTACTGCCGAACGCAACAGAATACTGGTTCTGATTTTATTGTTTGTCGTTTAAACGTCATATATATATATATATAATTTTTTTTTTTTAACAGAACTGCTTTTGAAATTACCATTGGAATTATTATAGGCTACAGAAGTAAAGTCATTGTATAATATTTGCTCCTTAGTGTAAAATGGAAATGCATGGTGATTTTATTGTGTAAATAGACTATAAGCAAAAAAAAAACTATGTTTTAGAACTAGACAAATCTCTCTGCGTCAACAATAGACTATAAAATGCATTAATAGGCTAATATAAAAAAATCACTGCCGCGTTTGTCGAACACTAATTCAACATGCCAGAATAAAACCTGGCTTTAGAACAATGCATAGCGCCACTCGTCGTGGTGTGCCAAAATTTTTACAATCATTTAGTTTAATTTATTTCAGTGTTAATGTTTGAGTTAAAAAATCCTCTACAAATTAAAGTAACACAAAGTCGGCTATAAGAGTCCTTTATAGGCTACTAAAAAGCAAAGGGCTTACAGTCTTAACATTTAGGCTACTTTGCTTAAATTCGATACATTTATTTTCAGTAGGGCCTAATAAATTTGTAGGGATGTAATTTCAGTATGCTTTACCAACGCTATGTATTCAATTAAAGTTCCAAGAGGTCTGGTATATTTCCTTCAGCTGACAAGTGCACAGCAAAAATCACAACTTGTGTTTGCTGCGAACGCAAGTTATTTAAGGTGTCTCAACTGTACACAGTCTACCCTACAGTGTGAATTCGTTACAAGGTTTCATTTAATTTAATTAATGTGCAGCAATTTGTACAAATAGAGTCTATAGGCATATACTGTTGTAGCCATTAAATAATCTCATTTAGTATCATATTTGTTAAAATATTCTAATGTTATTTTTTTCCATCTATGTTGAATATGAAAAGTGAACAGCACAAGTAAGATAGGATGCATTATATCGAGAGATGGATATGGAGTGGGTCAGACATGATTTTGACCACTTCATTAAGTTTTGTTTAGTAGAAAACCTTTCTTTAAAGTGAATTTCGTTTTCTATAAATTGTATCTTAATTTTAATAAATTTTTCATCAACCCTTGCCTGGATTTAATAAGTAAGAGAAGCAAATATAACAGACACTAATCATGGAGGCGCCCGCGCGGTCACTTGCATTGCACGTCAGCTGGAGCGCATCTCATCCTCCTAACTTAACGAAACTCAGCGTATGCCTCACACAGACATGATAAATACATCAAATACACAAAGCTTGAAATGTCTTCAAACGAAATAATTCAAAACGAAAAGAAAAAGGCTACTCTCTGATTATGTTTTTATGTGCATTTCTCTCTAGGTGGGTTCACTACAAATATGGCGATCGTCAACTTCATCTTTGCAGTCGACACTGTCAGAAAACACCAGTTTATTGATAAAAATCAATGCACGCATCACCGGATAAATACACATCTTGCTTGTTGCTTGCACGCACACATATTATGTCGAAAAAACGAAATATTATGTTGAAATAACATTATTATTATTAATAATACATCTTTTAGAATATTTGATTAAATGCTGATTGTTGCGCTTGTTCAATTTAATTAAATTAAAACTTTAATTGTGATAATTAAAATAATTGAAAATTAAATATTTAGTGGCCAAGTTTTGCTAATTTATTATATAGGCTATTATATGCCTATTGCCTATATTAAGTAGGTCATATTAAGACAAGGCATATATTAAGTTATTTTAGCTGTTATGAGAAAAATAAATCTAAGGAAATCTAAAATCTAAATCTAAAAAAAAAATCTAACGCCAATTCAACATGCCAGAATAAAACCTGATTTTTGAACAATGCGTAACGCCACTCGGCCTGGTGTGCCAAAACACTACATTTTAAACTTCAATGTTTAATTCAAAACAATCTCAAAACGCGTTGTGACATTTTTTTTAAGCAGCCTAGCCTACATACATTAAGGGCATTGAAACCAGGATCTTAACTAAAACGCGTTCCGCGTAATCTCTCAAAAATTATGCCACACTACTCCATGTTTTTTTTTTAAGGACTGCTTTTGAAATCACTATAAATTACTATGCAATTGTATCGCTCACGAGAGCTCTTCATTTATCTAATTCTTCAATAGAATCGTAAAAATATTCAGTGTCATTGCTCCTAATATCGTCTCTATTTTTTACTTTTGATTCTATTTTTTCAGTTCTAAAATTGATTCTATCTTTGGTTCTATTCTGTTGTAGCCTAATAGGCCTATTTATATATATGAAAAATATGCCTATTAGGCTTAGGGTTTTATATTTAACCCACTTACATTTTAAAATACGGCAATTGCTGCTGTTTTGCACAATGTCCCTTTGCGCCACCTGGCGGTCATTTCGGGAACGACTTTGAAATGCGGCTGGTTTATTTTTGCCGCGGTGGTAATAGGCATTCTGGTTGTCCACCATCTGTAGATCCTCTCAGATGCAGATGTAGACCTTCTCTTCTCTCTCTGCTCCCCGCAGCCGAACCAGAACGCCAAATCGATTGTGGAGATTTCTCCGTTACCCTGAAAAACACTCATCCCGCATTCTTTCATTTTCAATTGCTTTTTCCCGTTTCACTGAAATAATCTGTTCAGCTTTCCCCCACAGGCGGCGCAAACTGAATGATTATCTGGCAATCATAGCCGAGCTCGCGCTGTCCTATGGGCAAACTTCTATACGTACCATAAACATTTTTCAGCCAAAAGTGCCATGCGAGTCGCACAGTGGAGCCAGTGCACATACTGGGGTGCACTCGACCCAGATCTCCACAGCAGGGTGTTTTTAGACTGCAAAAATATTTCTTGCGCGGACTGCAGGTCAGTGACGCACTCAACTGCATCGTGCCCGCAGGTTAACCCCTCTTCTCTTCCCGGCTCGGGAACAAGCACTGCTAAATCCACCAGCTACGTGCCTCGCGCAGCAACCACCAGCACAAACCAGGACTCTTTCAACGAAAGCAGACAGCCCTGTAACAATTTTAACTCGGGTAAATGTACCAGATCACACTGCCGGTTCATGCACATCTGTAGCTTTTGTGGCGGTGCTCACGCCCGCATTGTATGTCCAGTGTGCAAATCTGTGAATAAAAAAAATCGAAAAATTATTTGACGACTCCAGTAAATATTTTGCGCATGCACTTCGAACTAGCTCATCACCCGGATGCTGAATTTACTCATTATTTGCTGTCTGGCCTAAAAAACGGCTTTAAACCCGGCCTAGAATGCCCGCTCTCCCAAAATATCACATGTAATAATCTTCAATCTGCCCTCATAGAACCTGAAGTCATAGACAATCTGATCAAAAAAGAAGTCGAGTCAGGCTTCATGATCGGCCCGTTTGACAATCCTCCATTTAACCCTCTGAGGCCGGCGTGTTTTGCTGGATTTTCTTCACATAGTAGCACAATAAACTTAAATTACTCCGTCATTTATGGTCATACAAAAAAAGAAATATGAAAAAAAGAATCTGTGAGATGTCTACTTTTGTATGTGTCTGCTTACAATCAAATCAAAACATTGTGCTTTTGTAAAATAAAGAAAATAAACAGGTGTGCTGTCTGCCTCTCCGTCTCTGTGAACTTTTTTTTCTTGAGCATATCTGTCTATAAACTAAAACAAAACTCAGCGAACTCACTTGTGTTGTGGCAAAAATTCTCATTAAACAATCAACACTGCGTAATAGACACTCTGAAATTCTTATGATCATTAAAAGTATATTATTCTTGCAAGAAGGCCTAGTTGCCGTACAGAAGTCACAAAGTACGATCTATGAAGCAAGTGCGACCACGGAGGAAGGGCAGAAGAGCTCTTATACTATTTTCAAGGCCGGGCTCTTATCTATACAAGGAAAGGTTTTCTCTGCCAATGATCTAATACTGCTGAGTTTATTCTTACCAGTTGAACAAACTCACAAGTTCTAAATTGGGCGACCTCTGACCCCTAGGGGTCAGGGGTCCCTTTTCAATCTGCCTCCTCCTGACGTTTCACCTGTTACCCAGTGTTAAGAGACACACACACACACATTATTCATCAGTGGCCAGACCATGTACAGTCTAGCAAGGGTCATTTCAATGTCTTACTGAAAGTAAATGAAAATCAATACTGCAAATCAATGAAATTTTCCATTACACTTGTCACATTTATGAGCCATATATCTTTATAAACATTTAAGTGTGTACTTTTAAATGATCGGATTCAAACTGAAAACTAATATTCTCTGTTTAAGTAATTTGTATAAAACCAACAAGATGTCCAGTTTCTCAAACCCTTGCTCATTATTTTTAATTTGACCACGCCCACGCCCACGCCCACGCCTACCTCAGAAGAAGAAGAGATTTAAGGTAAGAAATTATTAATTATATTAGTTAATGTTATTGTTGCATAAACTTCACATTGCAGTTGAACTGTTGCTAGATATATGGTGAATATTAAAATATTTAGACCTGTGTTTACTGTTAAATACTGTGTTTGTGGATATCTGCTCAAATGTAGATATGTATTATATGGTAGGCCTATATTGTTGGAAACATTTGTGTGTGTGTGTGTGTGTGTGTGTGTGTGTGTGTGTATTCTGTGAATTTTAAAAAGCAATTTTATCTAGAAAAATCTAAAATCTATTCCCAAAATCATGCAGCCCTATAGTTAATCTTGATATCAGTATGTTCACAGTTTTTATATTATTTTATTTTTTAAAGGGACCAGATGCCCCACTGATGAGTCCTGCTGACTTCAACATTCGTCTCTGTACATGAACATGGTAAAGTGAAAATCAAACACCTTGGAAATGAAAGGTATGTACAATGTTATTAGGAATGGGACAAAGGTCTCTGTCTTTGGATCATTGTTTTCAATAATGTGCTTTTTTGTCATTTGTTGTGTATCTTTGGATTATGTTATGTTGTAAATAAATCCAAACAATCAAAAAGCCATTATTTTTTAAATCTCCTCATTCTTTGTGCAAGGTTGCTCAGAATGACAGGGCCTGATAGCTCCTAATAGGGCCATTAGGGGAGGGTCTTTGTCTTTCTCAGGTGTGAAAGCCATAAATATTCAGGATGTGTTTACACCTCTTCGCATAAAGCTTTCATACACAAAACACGTCTTACAAATTTTAAATCAATATATTGTCTTATCTGAATGAGCAGTCAGGGTGATTTTCACATAGTTTTGGAGCAAATATTTTAGGCTACATGATACAATTTTCAAAAGTCGTGTGAAGAAATAATCAGTATGGGTTTCATGGCCTTATTTCAGTGACAATTTTTTCTTGTATTTTCACAAACCACGCATAAATGTCATTATCTCAAAACTATAAACTTTTACATACATGCGGCTGATATATTATTGTAGCAGAGTTTGTGCTGAATACAGTGTAATCAGACTTTAGCCATGAAAATGTCACAAGTAACAAAAATAAGCACAAATGTCAGAGCATGTCAGAACACCTCCAGGGCCAGAATACACCTCAGACCCCAGAGGGCTAATCTATTTCGTATTAGCCCAATTGGAGTGGCTACAAGAAAATTATTGGGCAAAAAACGCCTAATAATCGACCTGTCAGCCCCGCACAATTCCCTGTTCCCAAGCATAAACAGCTTGATCCCTCTCGACGAATTTTCACTTAAATACCACGAATTGAATTTAATGTTTTGGATACCAGCATTAAATTATTGTTTTTATTATTATTTTACTGACTCGAAGTTGGCACTGTGCATGTAGAATACCCCAAATAGCAGGTTTTATTTATGGGAGAAAAAAGGGCTGTCAAAGTTACTGGCGCCAAGAAAGCCTATCTTTGGATAACTCTTAAACTCTTTGTCAAAAGTCGATAGCTGTAATGTTTCAGTGCAGAAGGAAGCCCGTGAGCCACGAAGGTAAGTTTGCGTGCAGATTAGGCTAATTTCCGCCTATTAGACAGCCTAACGTTAGTCAGCTCATCGTTTTTTGTTTTGCTTCACTTATATCTCTTAAACCTTTAAAATGGAGTTTAGGAAGATGTATGTAACCACAGTCGTTAGCTTTGGTTAACTATTGAAGCCTTTTCTCTTGTCAAAAGGCTCAACGCGACTGCAGACTTTGAGGAACACTGCTGGCAGCAGCTACGTCTGTGTCCGTTCCATTCTAATCAATGACAGCGTAACTGTTATGATGAGGCAGGAATGAAGCGGAGAGAGATGCAAGCATGCTTTAATAGAACAAACAGGAAATCCAGGCAGACAACAGAACACGGAACTCAGGACAGGAAACAGCTACAACGACCGACAAACAACAACTGAAGCACAGAGGTTTAAATATAAATGCAAACAAGCTAAACAAGATAACAATGGTAAATAAGAAACACCTGGGGAGACTAATCAATTTAACGGAGAACTGCTAAACACGGGACAAGATAAAGGAACACAGACATGAATCATTGCATAACCCCCCTTGAGAGTGGTTTCCAGACACTCCCCAGGAAACAATAGTCCAGGAGGGTGGTGGAGCGGAGGTAGACCCGGGGGCGGGATGGAGGGCCAGGCCCGTGGAGCTGAAGAGGGCCTGGAGACTGCGGCAAGACGGGAGGCCAGGGCGGAGCAGGCAGTGCAGGCGACCAGGGCGGAGCAGGCAGTGCAGGCGACCAGGGCGGAGCAGGCAGTGCAGGCGACCAGGGCGAAGCAGGCAGTGCAGGCGGCCAGGGCGGAGCAGGCAGTGCAGGCGACCAGGGCACAGGAACAGACACTGGCTCAGGAACAGACACCGGCTCAGGAACATGAACAGACACCGGCTCAGGAACATACACCATGGCAGCGGCCATCTCTGTTGAGGGCTCAGGTTCAGGTGTGGCGATGGCCATCTCTGCTGAGGGCTCAGGTTCAGGCGTGGCGGCGGCCATCTCTGCTGAAGGCTCAGGCGACGTGGCGGTGGCCATCTTGTCTGGAGACACTGGCTCGGTGGCGGCCATCTTATCCGGAGACACTGGCTCGGCGGCAGACATGGCATGAAGAGACTCAGACTTGGCAGGCGTGACGTGAAGAGACTCAAACTTGGCAGACGTGATGTGAAGAGACTCAGACTTGGCAGGCGTGACGTGAAGAGACTCAGACTTGGCAGGTGTGACGTGAAGAGACTCAAGACATGGCTGGCGTGACGTGAAGAGACTCAGACATGGCAGGCGTGATGTGAAGAGACTCAGACATGGCAGAAGTGACGTGAACAGTCTCTGGATCGGCAGACGTGACGTGAACAGTCTCTGGATCGGCAGACGTGACCAGAACAGTCTCTGGATCGGCAGATGTGACGTGAACAGTCTCTGGATCGGCAGACGTGACGTGAACAGTCTCTGGATCGGCAGAAGTGACGTGGAGCGCAGGCTCGGCAGGGCTGACGTGAAGAAGCTCAGGTTCAGGAACAGGCTCAGACTCAGGAATAGACGTGGTCTCAGGAACAGAAAGAGACTCAGGAAGCGTGGAGGCGGCCATCCTGGGAACCAGAATCAGGCGTGGCCGCCTTCTTGGCTGGAGACACTCAGGCGACATGGCTGCAGCCATCCTGGGAAACAGAATCAGGCGTGGCCGCCTACTTGGCTGGAGATTCCCCTTTAATGCTGCTGGATTCATCTTTGGTCGGTCGTTCTGTTATGATGAGGCAGGAATGAAGCGGAGAGAGAATCCATATGCAAGCATACTTTAATAGAACAAACAGGAAATCCAGGCAGACAACAGAACACGGAACTCAGGACAGGAAACAGCTACAACGACCAACAAACAACAACTGAAGCACAGAGGTTTAAATACAAATGCAAACAAGCTAAACAAGATAACAAGGGGGCATGGTAAATAAGAAACACCTGGGGAGACTAATCAACATAACTGAGAACTGCTAAACATGGGACAAGACAGAGGAACACAGACATGAATCATTACAGTAACCTCGTATCTCCCAGCTCCCAAGCAAGCGTGCCGCACAAGCCCTGAAAAGTGAAGCCAAAACGTCTCGATCGCCCCCCCGGTGACTGGTCCTAGTATAGGTCATAAGCCCCGCCTCCCCGTGTTATTCAACGGGACGTGAGGCCAACTAAACAATTAAATTACACTTCAAATATCTTTTTGGTTTCTTTCATTTGCTGTCGTTATTATCACAGTGATGTAAGTTCAAGTGTCTGTTTCAAAAATAAGTTGGTTTTTAGTTAGTTACGTGATGCTATAAAAACGGTGGTGTAACGTCATGATTGACAGGTTCTCTGAGCGAAGAATGGACATTTTTTCCGGGATCTTTGGAGGATTGAGGAGATTGTATTTACTTTATTTTAACAAGCCTCTTGTCGTACTGCAATCAATTTATAAAAAAGTGCACTCAGGGAGAGTGCCTTCTGCGAGAGTGAGGGCGGAGCGTTAATTTCGCGGCTTTACTTCCTGCTCATTACAGCGCAGGTCTGGTCCCGAGATCACTACTGCGCAGACTCAAGTTCCAAGATTTCAGCGCCATATCGGGACACTGGCGGCTTCAGTTCTCACCAATGGAAGAGAGAGCAAAGGGGTGTCGTTAATCTTTTTTTACAGTATATGCTCCCGAGTCATAAATCTCATATCTCCGATTAAACATGATTTTGGGGAAATGTTGTGTTAATGTTGGTACACATTTGGCCTCACAGCAGACACAGTGACAAAATCCTCCGGTCGAGTACCCATGTTCCTATTTTCTGTTTTCTCTTTTGTCCAGCGAGCATTGGTCTCACAGCGAATGCAGTGTGAGAAAATCTCCCGGTTGAGTACTCATTTTCCTCTTTTTTCTGGTTTCTCCTTCTGTCCAGCCAGCATTGGTCTCACAGCGGACGTAGCGAGAACTTTCCCGTTATAGGCACTTACGTTTTCTCTCCTGTCCAGCGAGCATTGGTCTCACAGCGGACGCAGTGAGAAAATCTCCCGGTCGAGTACTCATTTTCCACTTTCTGTCCAGCGAGCATTGGTCTCACAGCGGACGCATCGAGAACTTTCCCGGTAGAGCATTTAAGTTTTCTCATCCGTCCAGCGAGCATTGGTCTCACAGCGGACGCAGTGAGAAAATCTCCTGGTCAAGTACTCATCTTCCTCTTTCCTGTTTTTTCTTTCTGTCCAGCAAACACTGGTCTCACAGCAGACACAACAAGAACTTTCCCGTAAGCATAGTTCGGAATTGTCACTCCACCGTCGGCTGGTAGGACCGCGACCCGCCCCCGTCAAAGCTACATGGGCCTCTCGGTTTGCCGTCTGTGATCTGCTGTGAACTGCTCCCATCAAGAAAGGCGCAAAATCTCCTGATGGGTCATTCAAAATTACAACTGCTCCCCATTCACAGTCCGGCGGCTGTCCTCTGCTCTTAGTCTTTTGGGGGGAGTACTCTGGGTTCATGCCGAACTCAGAGCTCGGAGCCCTCCCCCCGGACAACACACCAAATACGCTTTAAACTTTACCCCCTCTAATTGTATGTAAGTGTGAACTGAACTCGTGAAATCGTGAAATTATGTTTTATTAACAAAGTTCGGGATGAGAACCTTTATACATCTTTTGTACACATATTTATCTGCATATGCTGAAATGATATGCACTTTGTGGTACTGTACAAATATTTTGAGTGTCCCTTATTCTGTCCCTTATTTTCCTATAAAGAACCACGATTGTCCCTTATTTTCCTTTCCATAAGTTGACAACCCTACTCACACACAATTGTGTGGTTTTGTCAGGAATGCATTTCTTACTCTTAGACTCATCTTTGAGCAATTGATGTCATGTATTTATTTTTTCTGAATTAGCTTTTAATCATTTACTTGTGTAATTTGCATGATACAATTTTACCTGACAAATAAAATGATTCAAGTAGTGGGCATTTGAGGCTATTCGCCTTGATGCCAGGGGTGGGGATATAATCAAATGCCTTAAACAGGGCCACTAGTCATCCAGGTCTCAATGAAGGTTTTGACCTTTCACCCTTTTTGTAATTGTTGCGTCTCAATAAGGACAGTATATTGCTGTTTGTAAATGATGACTAGTTTTTGAATGCAATAGACCCAATAGCCATTTTTGTACACTATTCATGATGTTTTATACCATCTTGACTATGATTTAAGAATTATGATGTGTAACTGGTTTATTGACTTTTGGTGCATATTGTGTGGCATACATTGAATGTTTGCAGTGGTGTCACTCCTGTTTTTCAACTTGGAGATCTCTCATTTGGTCTTGTATGTTTTAACCTCTGGCATAGGCCTATGTCACGAAAATATTGAAGACCGGAAGTACGTCTTTTAGTAGGGATATGGCTCTTCCGGTTAGCTTTTTACAATGGCGGAGTCCGATAGATACCGCTGGATCAAATCTCTCTGCAACCTGCCTGAAGTCACATATGACGATGTGGTTCTGATGGTAAATGAAAACTCTCAAGTGGAAACGCCAAAACTGAGGAAAGGGTACAAGTTCTTCTGGGAGAAATTCATTTTCAATTACAGAGGTAAGTGTTTGAATTCCGCTGACACGCTGTCGCTATGTCAAAGTGCTTGAATGTCAAAGTGTATTTATATAGCTAGCACACGAATGTGTCAGATAAGTGTAATACGTATGTCAGATAAAACATCCTTTTTTTTACCGCATCCCGGTACACTACAACAACAGCTGCGGGTGTAGCCTGCCATTGTTGTTATAGCTCTAGCCGTTCGCCAGTAAGGTAAACGTTTCTATGGTAACAGTGAGTTGGCCCAATCAGCAGACGTTGCTGCTACGCTTAGGATTGTGGGTAGTGTAATTTTTTTTTCATAAGATCGCGGATGAAACATGTTTTTCTTAAAACAAGGTTGATTTCATACGAACTTATAGCTTCTACAGGAGCAAAAACCTTAGTTTCACAACCTCATAGCTCGTGGTCAGTCTACCTCGGATGGTTTAGACATTATGGCTGATAATCTAAATCCTTATCGAGAAATACTGTTGACCGGAAGTTCTGAATCCCTACTCCGCGTTCCGGAAGCAATTCCGGAAGAAATTGTGTTGCAAGTGCCAGAGTGGCACACCTGATTCTATCTGTTTGTTACCAACACCCCGATGAAGGCCAGTGGGAGCGTTGGTGTTTTAATGCTTTAGCCCTCTAAAACAATAAAGGCTTTTTAACTTTTGCATCCTACTGAGTGCCTGGACCTGGATTTTTTTCCAATTCTTTTTATAAATAAAATGTTATATTTGATTTATTCTGCATTATTCTGAAATCATTTTTTTAGTATGGATTAATGTGGAGTCTAGTGTTTCCACAAATCTCTTCCAGGATAGATCAAACCGAAGGCGCTAATGAATGGAGCATGGTGCACAACACAAAATAGGTCGCACTGCATTCTCTGACTATTTCAGAACTGGTTAGTTTGTGATCGTGAGCGCACATTCATGACGTGACGTCTTAAAGCGACACCGGGTCCCTTATGAATGAATAATTGAAAATATGGGATACCTAGAGTAATCAAAAATCTAAATGAATTCATAATCAATATTTATGATTATTTTCTAATAAGAATCACAATCTAAATTTGATTTTCATTTGAAATTGGAGTCAGATTTACCGTAGAGCTAAAGTAATATTGGAACTAAATTCTAATAAATTAGGTGAACTTCACTGAAGCGCTGAAAAGACACGCACACCCAGACCATTGGGTTCCGTCGTTGGGCCGATGGGTGGCCTTACACAATCAAGAATCAATCCATGTGAAAACAGCTATAAGAACAATAGTACTATTAGGTGCCTTAGCAGACCAGAAAATGTGATTACCCTTTTTGAACTTCAAGGGGCTGTTTACACCTGGCCACTTCATGCGTTTTCTGTGATCGGATAGCTATCCGATCGTGAAAAGACCAAATGCTCTCAGAAACACATTTGAGACTGATTTATATCCAGTAGTGGCCAGGTGTAACAGCCCCCAACAGAGGGATCTGTCAGTCTTGTGAAAGGCACAACTTCAAAAAAAAAATTAATAATTTGTGGGTCAGAAGAAGCTGATGCCATTTTTAAAGATTTTAAAGCCGTGAAAATTTTAAAGATTTTCATGGCAGTGCCATTTTTTATTTGATTTATTAGACAAAATAATAGTGAAAAATACACTCATTTGTCAAGGATAACACAATAAAGTTTAAAAAAAACTTATTTCCATTTCTGTCCTTGGTGTAAAGCACAACTTCACTCCTAGAGAGAGGTTACCTTGGCACTGCATACTTTTATACTTACAACACTACATTATACAACATGAATCACTAAAACAACTTATCTAATAGCCAACTTTTAACCTTCATACTAAAACCAACCATATTTGACATACTCTTTACATCTAGAGGCAACTTGTTCCATTCATGTGCCCCTGAAGAATTCAAAAGACCTTCGACCGTACATTGTTTTGAAACGACAATGTAATATCCATTAGACTCTGCCAAGTATTATAACAATGTTTCTCACTTACCCTAGAAAAATACATATTAAAATATGAAGGAGCTCTTTTATTAATTATCTTGTGTACCATCTTTAATTTAAAGTGCACAACTCTGCTTTCTATAGGTAACCACTTACGATGTCTATAATGGGAAGCATCAACATGTGTAACACTATTAAAACCTAAAAACAACCTTATCAATTTATTTTGAGATCTCTGTAACTTAACCAGCCATAAACGAGACAAATCGGACATCCAAGTGTAACCCTGTTGAAATCATTATCATTAGTAAAAGTTAGATAAGTTGGAATAAATAATTTCATATTTCAATAAATAATTTAATAAATAGAATTTGAGGTTAAAAAAGTTAAGAATCATTGACCAGCAATGAAGTTGTGATTTTGCTCAATAAGAAAAATGCATATTGTGTTATGTTCATGTTTTACATTTAAAAGGTTAAATATTTTGGTTAATAATATTTGTGAAGATGCTTGGGGGGCGGGGGGGGGGGGGGGGGGCAGTGCCTCTGTGACAACAAGCTTGGACCCCCTTGTGGCCCCCCTAAATGTAGAGTGTGAAACAATTTTTACAAAACTTTTTTTTCGCGATCGTTTTTTACATCCGTTATTAGATCTATTAGACCGTGGCAACGCGGAACAGAAATGTCACCCACACATTTTCTAGAGGGGCTAAAGTTAATCCTCTGGGGTCGACAAACGCGCCAGCGCATTTTGTTGGAATTTTTCACATAGCGGCAAAATATGAAAATGCCTACAGAGAGCACACGCTATTGACATCAACTCGATAAAACTCATCAGATGCATGTACTTTACGTCGTCTTGCGACCCTGTGAGTCACTCTCCATTTTAGAGAGTCTGACAGCAGGTCTCAGGTGCACGCCCTCCCACTCACGGTTCGTCCCCTCTATCTCCGCTGGGCACTGCCCACTTTTCTAGCATTTTTCAAATATTGCCAGTGGGTGGAGTCAGGCTCTAACCAGGGGTTTAGTTACCCTTTAAAGCGTAACACAACAGTGCATAGAACCAGAGCCCGTTAGACATTCTCTGGTAGAACATGCATCTGCAGGTTTTTTTCTACTCAGAAGTTGGTGAAAGTTTTGCGCGAATATTATAATTAAAGACTTCAAGCAAAGAAGGAAATATAGAGGTAAGTAAAGTTGTTAATATGTTGTATTATGTATATAGGGGTGTGACGGTTAGTATATAACCGTGAGCCCGACGGTTATAGTTGAACAACGTCATTAAAACTCTATAACCGCCAAAACTGTGTTATTAAAATATTTTTTACAAAAAAAAAATTTTATCATAGAGAATGTTAGTATTTAAAAACAATTGTTAACAGTCTGTGTTATTAATGGTCTACGTCGTTTCCAACTGTATTTGATTCTTTGTGATGAGGTTGCGGATGAACTAATACCCCATCCGCGTATCTCTATTGATGATAACATTGAACACTACACAAATATAAATTTTATTCAAACTAAGTTGTCCTATAACAGACGAACGTCGGAACATCCACCCCCCCCACCCCCCCGGACGACGGTTATGTTACGAACCGTCACATTTGACTCACGTCATAACCGTCATCACCAATTCTGAAACCGGCACACCCCTAAATGCATAACGTTATATCAGCTCATTTTAACCTCCATTTGTTATTTTGTGGCAGTTTGAAAAGGGATCAAATATATGATCAACAAACTCATGGTTCTGAGTGTTTTTAAACAAACGAGTTGTAACATCAAACGTTTAGACATAGTTAGTTTTCCTAGCAAGTCAGTTATTTTCAGTAAATTAATTCATAAACTTCTTGGTCCCCATTGCTTTTGCTCTATAGTTCTCAGCTTCTCACCAAAATGAAGAGAAAGAAGGACATCATGTTGTTCTTCCAAAGAAAAGATAAGGTAGACAGTGAGACAGAGCCAAATGGTTCAGGTGTGTAGAGAGCAAGAAAGAGCAGAGAGCCTGCAGAGAGAGAGCAGGAAGAGCAGGAAGAGTTGTCCATTGGAGAGACAGAGAGTGAAGGAATATTAGAGGAGGAAAGTGAGACAGATGGAGAGACTGAGGCTAAGAGTGATGCACCTACAGAGGAGCCACGTGCGTCCACTAGCAGTGGACCATCAGGTTTGTGCTGTTGAATACATATGTAAAGCAGTGCAATAAGTCAGGTTATATGGTGTATAGAAATTAATCAATTTGTGATTGAAATTAATTCTTATTTAACATGCTATGAGCTTGTGATATCAGGTGGATTTCAGAAGTTGTCTGATACCAATTGTATATCTAAAATTAGCCAAATATTTTTTATGATTTTTTTTTTACATTATACATTCAGGTTAAGAAGAAAAAAAAAACAGTAAACAAATAAATAAACAGGCATAAGTAATCATAACAGTAGTAAAAACAACAAAAAGACATGACAGAGTAAAAATGAAGGTGGTAAAATAAATATATAAATACATTCTCATCAGCAAATAATGAAAAGCTGAAAAATACTAAGTTAGACAAACGAAGTAATAAGTGCACTTAATTCTCAATATTTATGTAAATGAAAACTATTTGCTGAAAAGGGTATACATACTTTTAATAAAAAAAAAATTTTCTTTGGCAGATATCAGCAAATCCCGGGAAGAACCACCGGTGCAGCCAATGATGAATATATACACAAGAACTCTGATGGGAGACCGGAGGAGGAGCTTCAAGGCAGCCTGGTACCATATCCACCCCTGGCTTGAATATTCCAAACAATCAGACTCTGGGCCCTATTTTAACGACCTGAAACGCAAGTGTCAAAGCGCAAAGCACGAGTAACTTTGTGGGCGGGTCTTGGCGCTGTTGCTATTTTCCCGGCGGGATAAATGACTCTTGCGCCAGGCGCAAATCTAAAATGGGTTGGTCTGAAGCAGCTTCATTATTCATAGGTGTGGTTTGGGCGTAACGTGAAATAAACCAATCAGAGCATCATCTCACATTTCCTTTAAGAGCAGGCGCGTTTGTTCTATAGCGGATTCCTATTATAACGGCGGATTCGCCAGACGCGCACCAGGAGCGGTTCACAGCCGAGGAGAGCAACGCTCTCGTCAGGGAGGTTGGGGATGGAGAAACCCACCCAAATTAACTTTGGTTAAAAAGGCGTATGATAATTTGGGTAAATGTGTAAGCTAGATGTATGCTTTTATAATAAATTGTCTATCTATCTATCTATCTATCTATCTATCTATCTATCGTAATAATGTATGATTTGCAAAAAGGAAAACTGCTGCTTCTGTGTAGATGAGAGAATCAAAGTGTATGCGCGTTGTGCACACGCTTCATTGATTATGGCCAAGCATGCGCCCTTAAAATAGCATATGAATAACCTGCGCAACGCGCCACTGACTTTAAACAATTTTTTCCTGGTTAGTGGCGCAATTGTTTTCTAAACCTGCAAAATAGCATGAAGGAACGTTTGCGCCGGAACACACCTCCTTTTTTGCGCTGAACCGCCCAATGAGCGCAAGTTCATTCCCTAGTTTAGCGACGTGCTTCTGTGGAGGGAAAAACGCGCTTTGCGCGGGTGCAAAATAGGAATGATACATGCGTCGGTGTACAAAGTCAATTGCGCTGGGTGCAAGATAGGGCCCTCTGTGTTTTGTTATGCCTGCAGGCATTTTAGCCCTCCTAAAGTCTCAGAGACGGTATTTGATTCAAAATTGGGGTTTAACAATTGGAAGAAGGCAACTTACAAACAGGGGGGATTTGCAATTCATGCAAGGTCTGAGCGGCACAAACAAGCAATGATTACATGGAGAGACTATCAGAAAGCTGTAAAAAGTAATGCAACACTGGCAAATGCTCTAAACAGGGAACACAACAAACAGGTTCAAAAAAATCGGGACTATATTAAAACAATAGGAGAAATACTACTACTTACAGCCACACAAAACATTGCACAAAGAGGACACGATGAGTCTGCAGAGTCAAATAATAAAGGGAACTTCATGGCAATCTTAGAAACAATAGCTAAGCATGATAAAACTGTGCAAAAAAGGTTGACTTCCATTCATAATGCAAAATATACCAGCAAAGGGATTCAGAATGAGGTTCTGAGTTGTTTGGCAGACATGGTTTGAACTAAAATTATAGAAGAAGTGAAAGACAGTGAGGTCTATAGCATAATGGCAGATGAAACAAAAGATGTAAAAAAAAAAGGAGCAGATATCGCTAGTACTCAGGTACTATTTCAGTGGAGCTGTCCATGAGAGCTTTCTCCACTTTGAATCGGCTGATCGACTAGATGCAGCAGGGCTTACTGACAAAATCATACACATATTAGAAAGTCATGGTCTTGAATACAAAAACAACCTAGAAGGCCAAGCATATGATGGTGCTTCAGTTATGAGTGGGAAGCATTAAGGTGTCCAGGCACGCATTAAAGAACAAGCAAAGCATGCCTTTTACATCCACTGCAATGCACACTGTCTAAATTTAGTTTTAGTGGATACAGTCAAAGCTATCCCTGAGGTAGGAGAGTTCTTCTCCTTACTAGAAAGACTGTATGTCTTCACATCTGGGTCATACAGTATGTGCATCAAAAATGGCTTGGCATACAGAAAGAAATGTACCCAGGTGCACCGGCTAGAGAGCTTCAGAGGCTAAGTGACACTCGCTGGGCATGTCGATATATGGCTCTACATACTATTATGGATAGATTGCCTGCCATTAAGCGAGTCTTGCAAGACATAGTCCAAGAACACAGTGGTGACAGATCTGTTGAGGCTAGAGGTCTGCTTGCACAGATATATTTACAGCTCATTGTGTGCCTTGTTACCCTCCATAAAGTGTTTGGAGAAGCAAAATTAGATATGCTACAGTCTTCATCACTTGACCTATCAAAGGCTGTTGATTTAGTTGAAGCCTTAGTTCAGACTTTGAATGACTACAGGGATGAGTCATTTTTTGATGACCTATGGAATGAAGTGTTGAACACAGCTGAGCAATGTGATATTGCAATACAGCCCCCTGCAAAACGACCAAAAAAGCTGAGCTCTCAATTTAATGCAGACTGTGTACTCAGTACAGTGGGTCAGAGGTCAGATTCAGAACGAGAAATTCTACCCTGTTTTAGATCAGATGCTCAATGAGCTTAACAGAAGGTTTTCTAGAAAAAAACTGTGAAATAATGACTGGCATCCAAACTCTAAACCCTACAAGTGATTCAAACCCTTCAAAGAAACCCTTCATAGAAAAGTCCCTGTTTCCATTTGCTAGAATGTATGAATCAAATATTGAGGACTTGGGGTATGAACTACATCAGTTCAGAAGAATTTTAGAAAGGAAAATACACAGTGGCATGCATAAGCCCTCCAGTGTAGTAGAGCTGGCATTATTCATTGAACCTTATAAAGAAGTTTTCTTTGAGCTCTTTAAACTATGCAAGATAGCTGTTACTACTGCATCTTGTGAACGGAGTTTTTCTGCACTAAAGCTGGTGAAAACCTATCTCAGGTCCACAATGTCAGATGACAGATTAAGCTATTTAGGTGTTCTAAATATTAAGTCAAGGAGGGCAAAGGCCTTAAATCTAGATGAATTTGCTGATCTTTTTGCAAAAAAACACAAAAATCGTAGAATACAGTTAATGTGACTGATATGGAATATGTAATGCAAATGTAAAAATAATTAAAATGCAAGTTACTGTGACCGATATTGAATATTTAATGCAAATGTAAAAATATAATGGAAATGCAATTACAGTTACTGTGACTAATACTGAATATGTAATGGAAAATGTAAAAAATAATTAAAATGCAAATAGTTACTGTGACTAATACTGAATATGTAATGCAAATGTAAAAAATAAAATGGAAATGCAAATTCATTGTTGAATGATTATATCCATGGTATTTTGCCTGTTAATGCCTGCAGTGCAGAAAATGATATGACAACAATAAGGTCTAAATGTAACTGTCCCCTCTAACAGTACACCTGGCCCCAGCCTGGCCCCCCCAGTTGAAATGGTCTAGAACCGCCACTGGATGATCAAAGACCCTGACGGAGCCGGATAGCGTTACCGAGTGGTGGACTTTGCCCGTATCATCGGTGACTTTCCTCGTCAACCATCTTCTCTTCTCTTCAACTCTCTTCGTCCTGTTTCATGTTACTGACGCCTTTGATCCTGTCCGTGTGAGCTTACATCTACATTGAGTATATAAGGTACCATTTTTTTTTTTGCCCTGTGTGGTGAAGCAGCCATTTCGTTTAAGGCTACAACGTACCCGAGCTACATTCAGGCCTGCATCATTTGAACATTTGAAGGGTATTTCAAATTTAAACTAGAGTTTTGACGGCTATTTTATTTTCTTGGGCCCTATTGTTTGAATGTGAATTTAAATGCCTTTGTGATCTGAAAAGTGAGTTTATCAATACCTTTTTACTTTCTGACACACTTTTTCTAACTAAATCTGTCATATTCTTTTTCTAAAACAGTTTATTTTAAGTTGATTAAGGAAAAAGAGTCATTTTTGAGTTAAATGTGAAAGTATAAGATAAAAGTACTTGAAAGACATTTAATTTCTGTTTAAAGTGTAAATAGTACTGCTGAAATAGTGATTTAGAGGGAAAGAGTATTTCATACAATGAGTTAATTATTACACACACACACACAAGTTGAATACTGATACATTTATTAGTGAAACTCACATATTTGACTGAAAAGAAATTTAAAGAACTCAGGATAGCCACCTCTCATTATAGTGAAACAAGCTAGATTGGCGCTACACAAGAAATGCATGCGTACTCCAGTGACATAGCACTAAACATGATGCAAGTATTTTTACATTTTTCTTATCCAAAAAACTAACACATCTGGCAAGAAATGTTGTCCTAGCATGAACCTTCCCTAAAATGTTCATAGTCATACTTGTACCACTTAAATCATTGTCCAAAACACATCCAAGATAATTAACAGTGGTTCTATTTGATATTACACAATACCCTACCTTGATAGATAAGTTAGGAGCTTTGTTCAGTTTAGTTTTCATCCCAAATAATATGGATTCAGTTTTTCGTAAATGCAATAAAAGTTTATTATCAGAGAGCCAGTCTCTTACCCTACAAAGCTGCTCACCTAATATCACTTGTATTTTGAGAACATCCTTGTCCAAAACCAGTAGAGCAGCAGAGTCATCAGCAAATAAAAATAAATTGCAGTCACAAACAGCTTGCATGTCATTTATGTATAAGAGAAATAAAAGGGGGCCTAGGACACTTCCCTGAGGAACTCCATTATTAATTGTCTCTTCAGAGAGTATCCCATCAATTTCTACCCTTTGAATTCTCCCTGTTAAATAAGAGTTCAACCAGGCTATGACCACACTTGAAAAACCCATGACACTCTAGCAATATCGAATGATTCACTGTGTCGAAAGCTTTATGAAGATCCAAGAGTACCATTCCACACATTTTACCTCGATCAATCTGATTGAAAATCATAAATTAAACCATTCTTGCATACATATTGATACATCTGTTCTAAAAATTGTGAAGCCACACTAAGAATGGAGACCGGACGGTAATTTCCAGTATCATATCTATTACCTTTCTTGTATAATGGAATGATCTTGGCTATTTTCATGTAAGATGGAACTATACCCTTTTCAAAAGAAAGATTCACAATAAATGTAATTGGAGCTATAATATCTGCAGCATCTCTTAAAAGTCTCGCTGGAATACCATCTAACCCAGTGGACTTGGACACCAAGTTCTTCTAACATCAGTCATTTAATTTATTGTAATTTTTGTAAAAACAAAAGAGTTAGGTAATATCCCCTTTTTTAAATAAAAACTCTTAACAAAATCTATTCCATAAAATCCCTTAGACAAAGGGTGCTTATCCACTAAGCTCTTTGCAATTGATGAAAAGAAAAGATTAAATTTATTAGCAACTTTACTCAAATTATCAAATTATAATTTTGATTCTATAACCTTCGATTTACCAACTGACTGGAACCTATTCAGCACTTTCCACAAAGATTTAGGATCTTCTTTATTAATCTGAATTTGTTCTTTTATCAAATTACTTTTTGCTGCCTTTATAGTCTTCTGACCAAAGTTTCTAAGTGCTTTAAATTATTCATAGTCCTCTTGTTTCTTTGTTCTTCTAAAAATCGAAAGAGCGTTATTCCTACTTCTTAATAATTCCATTATTTCTTGATTCATCCTTGGACTGGATCTTTGCTTAACTCTCACCTGTCTAAGTTGTTCTTCAAATAATCCAATGCTATAATTTTTTAATGATCTAATCCGTATTATTTTATGATTACTAAATTTGAATCTACTACGTTTCCTTGAACAGAAGATAATATAGTGATCACTGATGCCATATTCTATTACTCCTTTTTGAGAAATATGCTTCTCATCAGACACCAGAATAAGATCTATAGTACTTTCTCCACCATCCCATACTCTCGTAGAATTGATTACCATTTGTGTAAAATAATTTACATAATGACTGCAGAGAATTATAATTATCCCCTATTCTTTTGTGTATATCAGTATTAAAGTCCCCCATAATAATACTTTCTTTTGTCAAAGAATTAGATGATTTAAAACAAACTCAAGTCCTTCATAAAATCTTTTTGAGTTGGAGGACGATAACAAACGGCAAACAATATTGGCTTAGTCACAGGCATTAACAATCGCAGGCAGTCCAAAAACAATAACTCATATTCAACATTATTAGCTAATACATTAAAATATCTGATCTAATAAAAATACAAACTCCCCCTACATTTCTATTGCGATCTTTCCTAATTATATTATAATTTCCTACACTAATTTCATTATCACTTACTGACAAATCTAACCATGTTTCTGTAACACAAAATGTGGTGAATAGGTGAATAAGCCCTATTTCAAAAAACGGTGGAGAGTTCCTTTAAGAAGAGTTGTTTTCTTCTTCCCCCATCCCTGTCAGATACAGCCATCGTTTTACACTTTACATTTACCATTTCTCCATCCAGAGCACTGGCAGGATTTACATTTAGTCGGACAGATTCTTTAAATAAAAAAGGAACTATTATAATTCATCAGTCGGGTTTATGTGTGTTGATATGTGGCATAGGTTTGCCTGTTTAAACATGAAGCTGGTGATCCTAACTTATCATTAACACCAGATGGGAAGAAGATGAATGTTATACAGTCATTTCAGAAGGTATTCAGAACCCTTCACTTTATGTGGACTATATTATGTTGTAGACTTCATTTTAAACAAATATAATTTTATTTTATTTTTTAAAATTGTGAAAGAAAAAGGCCTATAAAAGTTTGGTCACGGTCCGTGTACTTTTTGATCATTTCATTTCCTGTTTGGAATGGAATAACGAGAAATGAAAACAAGCTCGTTTATTAGTTTTTTAATTTAGTTTAAAAAACGAAAAATTCGTTTTTGACTCGATTTTTCATTTTTCGTTTGTGGTTTACAAATCGGTTTATGGGTTCGATATTAGATGTAGGAGGAGAGCGCTGCCAGGGAAGTCTCAAACACACACACACACACACACACACACACACACACACACACACACATCCAAGGCGATTCACACACGTGAATGATGATTTGCACATTCACATTCAAGGATAAACTCGTACATTTTAAACATTCAAAGGTTTTTGTGCACAGTTGTACATCTATGAATTGTGTGTTGCATTTGTGAAATGTATTTTATAAATATCTAATTTTATTTTGCACATGTAAATTGCTTTTTGTGAATTTTTTTTTTCACGCACGTGAATTTTTTTTTTTGTGTACAGGAATTGGGTTTAGTGCATGTGAAATTGTCTACGCATGTGTGAATCATGTTTTTTACATTCTGCCTCCATAACAAGAAGAAGAAGAATCGCATGTCCGGATCGCATTCATACTTAACAAGATCTGGCTATATAGTACCTACTCTTTTAGCGCTCGTTCAGTAAGTACTTGTTGAAATGAAGTCCCTCCTCATTGAGTATGCGGTTTGGGACAAGAGTCCCTGTGGTGTGTGTGTGACAGTGTGAAACTGTGTGAAAGAAGTAACAGATTTATAAGATAAAACTCCTTCAATTCAATTCACATTTATTTGTACAGCGTTTTTCACAATACACATCATTTCAAAGCAGCTTTACAGAAAATGCATGAGTCCACATTACAGTTTACAGTGATCTGATATCAGAGGAAACTGTCTAAGTTATGCATTTCAGAAATGTACAAATTCAAAATCACAGTTTGCTAAAAATGTATGTAGATGCAATGATATCATTGAAGTAATGAATACTTGTTTATTAACAAATGATTATGAGATTTAGAAAATTGTAGCATTGGTGCGTGTTGATTCACTTTTACAGTGTTTTGACCAACATTAATGAAGGAAAACAACACATTGTCAGATGTTAAACTTCACAATAAGAGACAGTCCTGATTCTCTCTCTCTCTCTCTCTCTCTCTCTCTCTCTCTCTCTCTCTCTCTGTGTGTGTGTGTGTGTGTGTGTGTGTGTGTGTGTGTGTGTGTGTGTGTGTGTGTGTGTGTGTGTGTGTGTGTGTGATGAACTGAGAACAGAACTGAACAGAAGGAGGAGTGTAAATAAATACACAGAACAATAATCAGAAACAGGAATAAAGATGAAGAGGAAACTCAAATATGAACAAAAACAGCAAAACTAAACCCTGACAACAACTATAATAATAACATGATAAATGCTGTAAATCACATGACAACTACATACATGACTGAAATAAACACACACACACACACACACACACACACACACACACACACACACACACACACACACACACACACACAAACGTGTATGAATATGTCTTAATTCCCTCGACTTTAACTTTCTGTTTCTGTATTTCTTTCATTGTTGCTTCTAACTTTAACATCTTTGTCTTCTGACATCATCTTTAAATGTTTCTGTTTAATGATTTATTTATTGCATTTTCACAGCAACAGAGACAAGCAATCAGAAAAGTAAAAATAAAAATAAAACAAAGATAATAATAAAAAGATAAAGATCAATCCAGAACCCCCCACTAACAGGTTTAGTACAGTACACAATATATTACAGCAGAAGCGTCTTTAATAACACACACATAACCCAAAGCAGAGGAATCATGTTTAATAATACACACATAACCCAAAGCAGAGGAATCATGTTTTGAACAGATCGAGAAGTTGAGATAAAACATCTCTGAATGTCTTAAACTGAGTTTAGAGTTGAAAGTCTAGTTTTGCTCGTATCATCCAGACATGTTTCAGTGAGTCTCATTGTGTCTCATATTTCCTTTCTCTTCTCTGTGTATAATTGTCTGTTTCTCTTTATTTCACTGACAGAAGTTCAGCTGTGTTATTAATGTAATGAAGAGACAATAAGAGACTCTAGAACATCTCACTGTCACTGATTTATCATGCAGCTCAAAGCATTATCATCTCTCATCAGGCTATTCTCATTCATCAACACAGTTTCACTGATCCAGGACCAACCCTAAACCCAGGATAGAGTGTGTGTGTGAATGTGGTCTGAACTGTGTGTATGAGGCTCAGTGTGTCAGAGACTTCGTAGAAGGACAGAGTTCCTGCACTGTGATCCACATACACTCCTATTCTCCTGCTGATGGACTCTACAGGGAGTTCAGTCTCTATGTTATTGTGTGTGAATGAGTAACTGGAGGAAGTGCAGATCAAACTCCAGGACTGATTATTACATCCAAACCGACACTCTTCACCGTTTCCCTTCCTGCTGATGCTCTTATATGACACTGATATACACACACTCCCACTCCACTCAATCTCCCAGTAACAGCGTCCACACACACTCTCTCTACACAACACCTGATACACATCATCAAATCTGTCTGGATGAGATACAGGATACAGGTGAAGCTGTGTGTCAGTGAATGTAATCACTCTGTTCTCCTCAGACAGACGGAGGTCTTTATTCACTGTGTTCGGATCCAGAGTGAACTGATGAGAATCTGATGGAGAGAAAACACATCAGTGAATTACAGAAACTTTCTATCTTGAGTCTTCATTTCAGATCTGACTAGTTCATTTAGGATTGTAAGCAACCAATTATAATAAAGCACTAAAGAAATATTATTCTGTAACAGCTTTTGTCCTGAATGAGGTTCTGACTGAAATCGCCATGGTTACCAAAACAGAAAAGATAGGATTCTTATGTTCGAATATTTCTGTAATCATGAATAGGCTCTATGCACGCGTACTTCCGCGTTTGACGCAAGGCTGCTCTACGGTTGGAGAGGTTTGAAGCGGAGGAAAACGCGATTATGGCAGAGTCGTCGAATTTTACTCGGAGTTTGCTGGAGTTTTTACAATCAATTTACAAGAAAATTTACAATCAATGATGTGCAAAGAATTGTAAGGATGTGCAGTATAACGCCACAGAGGAAACTTGAGAAAAGTTTCAAGTTTTATGTGTCTTCTTATCTCTGCAATTATGAATGTAAATTCTGCTAGCCTGAACTGCCTGAACTGAACTGCTATTATTTTTTACGATCTGTCCAGCAGCAGGCTAATCACGTTAGTATAAATGTTTGACATTTAATGTGTTTGTAATTTTGTCTGAAAGTGTCAGGTAAAATCAGGGCCACAAATGAGATCTCAGTGAACGCTCACTGCTACCACTCTATGAGGAAAGCAGAGACTCCACAACAACTGAAAGTAGGAGTAGTAGCTTAAAAGTGACGTTCAAAGTTCTACAAAAAAAAAATGCATTTTTTAAAATAAAACAACTACAAGAGAAAACAAGAGTTGGAGCTGATAGTCATACTTGTTTATAATAATAATTTACTCATATGAATCATTTTGAATACACCATGAGAAAGTTATTGAGGGCAAAAATCTGAATATATGAATATGAAACTAACTTTACCGCAGTTGCAGATACAGGGTAGCAGAGTGTGCAGGCTTTCTAGTTAGTCTATAACACACAGGGAGTTTATTTTAAAATCTGAAGAATAATGAATAATGAGAAATGTAGTTTTATCTGATGTGATTGATGGCTGCAGATGCAGAATTCTTTTTCGTGTGTTTTTGAAGCTTTGATTGTGTTTACAGTGTGCAAAATAACATGTGTTCATGTTTCGCGTGTAAAAAAACAGTATTTTTCACACAATTTACTTATCTGTATACCGCTGTTTTCACTGTCCTAAGAACGGGCTGATGACTTCCTTGTTCTATGAAGTCCCTCCTTCAGAAATACGTAACGAGTTCTGATTGTGCCAGCGGTTCCTGTGTTGTGATTCGACAGCAGCTTAGTGCACGTTGCCAGGAAAGGTCACGCCTCTTACCATAACGTGGAGATGCATGCGCTCAGTGTTATTGTAAACATGTCTTTAATATTACCCTATCAATTTGAGCCGGAATCAGACCCGGAGAACATTGATGAAGAGGATCGAGTAGACTTGGACTCCGGGATGAAAATAACAGCGTCTCGACGACATGGCGACAAACACACTCTACAAACGCAACTCTTCCTCTTCTCAGTGGGAGTGCAACAAGACCACGCCCCCTTTTTTGTGTATTCCTGTGGGCGGAGGTTAGTCAAAAAAACTGTTCTAGTGACATCATAAAGGAATGAAGTAGAGGGATGTAGTCCAAACCGGCCGTTCGATGTTCGATCTCGCTTGCCATTGAACTTTGAGCTTTATAATTTTACAGATATTATTTATACTCTAACAACAACATTACACACTAACTAAAAAGTTTGAAACATGGGATCACAAAGAACGGGACCTTTAAATATCTGACATAATGTTTGTTTTGATATAGTCTTTTGCTATAGTTTTGATGGCATCTAATAAATAGGGAGTGAAGCCGGGACCGGTGGATGCCATGGTGGTAGTGAAACCCAAACCAGGTGCTACTTCAGCAAGTGGAATCAGGTATGCAGTCAGTGTAAACATGCATGCTATACTCTGTAGCAAAATGGCAAGGCAAGGCAAGGCAAGTTTATTAATATAGCACATTTCATACACAATGGCAATTCAAAGTGCTTTACATAGAATAAATTAAAATAATAAAAGAAATAAGAATAATTAAATCAGTTTAGAAAAATAAAATAAAATACAGTACAAACAGTCGGACAAACAGTGGCACAGTGCTCATTCAGTAAATGCATAGATAAACAGAAGTGTTTTGAGTCTGGATTTGAATGTGATACAGTAGGAGCACATCTGATCTCTTCTGGAAGCTGGTTCCAGCTGCGGCTGGCATAATAGCTAAAAGCGGACTCGCCATGCTTAGAGTGAACCCTTGGTATTTCTAGCTGATATGATCCTAGTGATCTGAGTGATCTGTTGGGTTTATATTCAGTGAGCATATCTGCAATGTATTGAGGTCCTAGGCCATTGAATGATTTATATACCAGTAATAATACTTTAAAATCAATCCTAAATTTAACTGGGAGCCAGTGTAAAGATCTGAGGACTGGTGTAATGTGTTCATATTTTCTGGTTCTGCTCAGAATCCTGGCGGCAGCGTTCTGTATGGGCTGCAACTGTCTTATGGTCTTTTTGGGAAGGCCAGTAAGGAGTCCATTACAATAATCCACCCTGCTGGTGATGAAAGCATGCACAAGTTTCTCTAAGTCTTGTCTGGAAACAAAGAATCTAATTCTTGCAATATTTTTCAGATGATAGTATGCTGATTTAGTTATTGCTTTGACATGACTACTGAAACTAAGGTCTGACTCTAGGGACACACCGAGATTCCTGACTTGATTTTTAGTTGTTTGACCCCTAGAGTGAAGGTATGCGTTCACCTTGAGAACTTCATCTTTGTTTCCAAACGCAATGACTTCAGTTTTGTCTTTGTTTAACTGAAGAAAGTTTTGACACATCCAACTGTTGACTTCGTCAATGCATTGGCACAGGGAGTCAATTGGGCTGTAGTCGTTAGGCGATAGGGCTAAGTAAATCTGTATGTCGTCTGCATAGCTGTGGTAAGCAATTTGGTTCTTTCTCATTATTTGGCTAATTGGGAGCATATACAGGTTGAACAGGAGTGGCGCAAGAATTGAGCCATGAGGGACTCCACATGTCATGGATGTCTACTCAGACTTATGGTCTCCTATACTCACATAATAACCTCTCCCATCTAAGTATGACCTGAACCATTTTAGGACTATCCCAGAAAACCCCACCCAGTTTTCCAGCCTGTCCAGAAGTATGTTATGATCGACAGTGTCAAATGCAGCACTGAGGTCAAGTAGTACCAGCACTGATAATTTGCCTGAATCAGTATTTAAGCGAATATCGTTTATTATCTTTATGAGCGCTGTCTCTGTGCTGTGGTGCGGTCGGAAACCAGACTGAAAATTGTCAAAGGATCCATTCAAGCTCAAGAATTTGTTCAGCTGATTGAAGACAACTTTTTCAATGATCTTGCCTATGAAAGGAAGATTTGAGATCGGTCTATAGTTGCTTAATATGGTCTTATCCAGATTGCTCTTTTTCAGGAGGGGCTTGACAACTGCAGTTTTCAGGGAGTATGGAAAACTCCCAGAGCGAAGTGAGACATTTACCACTTCTAGGAGATCTGGTTCTAAACTGTTTAACACACTTTTGAAAAAAGATGTGGGAAGTGTGTCAGGAGCGCAGGTTGATGTTTTAAGGTGCTGTACAGTTTCTTCCAAAATTTTGCCATCAATTTCTTTGAAATCAGACATAGTAACTACATTCTCAGGTGGTTTGATCTGTCTGACCTCAGTGCAACTCAAGGATGTGCTGATCACCTTTCTGATATTACTGATTTTCTCAGAGAAGAAAGAAGCAAACTCACTGCACTTGTTGTCTGAGAGCATTTCACTAGGAATCTGGCTTGGGTGGTTTGTCAGTCTCTCTACAGTAGCAAAAAGAGTGCGTGTGTTGTTTAAATTGCTGTTTATAATATTTGAGAAGAAAGTCTGTCTAGCTTTGCCTAGTTCCATATTGAAAGCATGAAGGCTGTCTTTGTAGATGTTATAATGGACTACAAGTTTTGTCTTCCGCCACATGCGCTCTGCTTTTCTGCATTGTCTTTTCATATTTTGCACTGCTGTTGAGTTTCTCCAAGGTGCTTTTTGTCTGCCACTCTTCTTCCTGACTTTAACAGGAGCAATATCATCAATTACACCTTTAACTTTGGAGTTAAAAGAATCAAGGAGAAAATCAACAGAGTCTGCAGATATGCTTGGTGTTAAGGATATAGCCTTCATAAATAGTACACTAGTGTTCTCATTTAAGCATCTCTTCTTGACAGACACAGATCTAGCTTCAGTGGCAGGAGAGATCAATATATCATAGAAAATACAGAAATGATCAGACAGTGCTACATCCTTAATAACAATAAATGAAATGTTTAGACCCTTACTGATAAGTAAATCTAGAGTGTGTCCACGATTGTGTGTGGGTCCATGTACATGCTGAGTCAGATCAAAAGTTTTTAAAACAGTTTTGATTTCTTTTGCCATATTGTTTTCTGCATTATCTATGTGGATGTTAAAATCTCCTGCAATGGCAAAACTCTGAGGTAATTGTTGATAACAGTTCTGTAAAGTCCTCAGCGAAGGCTGGAGAGTATTTTGGAGGCCTGTAAATAATGATAAGTAAAATGCGTGGAGCACCTTTCAACACAATACCCAGATATTCGAAAGAAGGGTAATTCCCAAATGATATTTGCTTACATTGATAGATATCTTTAAAAAGAGCAGCTAGACCCCCACCTCTCTTAACCCCCTGAGGTCGGCTATCGCGCCGGCGCGATAGGCTCGTTTTTTTCCTTATCAGTGAAAACAAATAAATAAAATAAAATATTACTTTTTATCTTATATGCTTGTGCCATACATCAATCGATTCTGTTAAATGTGTATTATTTTTGTGTATACTCACAATAAAAACAAAGTGTTGTGCTTTTTGCCAAATAAAGAAAAATAAACGTGATGCGAGTTCTGCCTTCTATCTGTCAGTGTAGTCCATTCTGAAACGCGTCCGAAAATGAACAATAACTCAGCGAATACTCAGTCAAACAGGCAAACAGACATACAGGCATGAAGCTTGAATTCTCCTCTCTTAAATTAAGTAATTTATATAAAAAACAAATATTCTCATCTTGTGAAATCTGTATTAAAAGAGAGCGATTCCAGTCGACCTCATTACAACTAATTCAAATGTAATGTGACTCCGCCTACGGAGAGCGCGCGCTATTCAAACGCAAATGAATGAGGCAATCCGCACAATCCTGTGAACGCCCCCATATCAGCTCGAGAAACACAAGTTTATTCAGATCATTACTTGTTTACACCGTCTCGTAGCGCTGTGAGGAATAACAATAATGAAAAAAGTACCTCAGAAGTGCGGGTATATCGAGGAGCGAGCTGAGGAATACTGTACGTTTTTTTTCTTCTCACGTGAATCGGGTTTCTGTTTTTGATGAATGAACGGCAGAGATGCGCGCTGTTTACCACAGCTCGCAAAAAGACAGTTTAAATTTAAATTGCGTCTCTGTGTGAATGAATGATGATGTTTTAGCAAACTGTATTGCCGTACTGAGTTGAGTAAAAATCGACAGAAATATGTTGAAATAAAATGTAGGCTATTTGTATAAGCAACGTTTTAAACTGAAAATTAACATTTATATGCCCTAATATTTCATAAAAACAACGTTACAGTCAGGCGTTTCTGTTTGTGTATGAATGTTTCGTTTTAGCAAACTGTATTGCTACACTCAGTAAATATCGACTAAAATATGTTGAAATAAAATGTATTTGTATAAGCAACGTATTAAACTGCAAATTAACATTTATATTTCTTATAATAAAAATGAAAGACCTATGTTACAGACATATGAAAGACAACATTTCGTTGATTAGTTTTGGATAGATTATACATTTTTAATGTAAAATATCTGCCACCTCAAATAAGCTTTCAAATAAGTTTGCCAATATTTGCTTATGTTAAATATAATATGTTTTGTCAAAAATAAAGTTATCAAATAATCAATCAAATCCTTAACTTTGAAATATGTATGATAAAATGTATACTTTAGTTTTTACAAAGAAAGATTACACTTGAATTGTTGTAATTGTAGGCTAACCTTTTTAATAAAAAAATATATTTACAAGGTAGATGTAAACAAACTATTAAAAGGTAAATATAAGCCTTTTCTTTAAATAACTTTTATTGTGTTTTATTATTGACAAATTTGGGGAGAGGATAAATATTTCAAAACTGAAAATACAGTATGAGAATTAACTGCACAATTACTAGACATGTTTTCCTTGGATATTATAGGCCAAATTGCAAGCACAATATGTGGAAAAATAAAAAAGAATTGAGATGCTTCCAACTGTTGCTCTTGCATTCTTGTGGCTCAGTGACTCACCTGAATGAATGGCTAATTAAGTATGCAGGCCCCATTGTCTCCTCAGGTGTGAACCACTATATATGCATGACCGTTGACGCCCACTCCGCATATGGCCTTTCCAAACAGAAAGTGCTTTGCAAAATTCAAATCAATGTATTATGTTATGTGAATCATAAGGCAGGGTGATTTTCACTTCATTTTGAAGAAAAAACACTAGGCAATGACATCTTTTAGACAAAAGTCTTATTGGCACATATTTAGAATGTGTTTTATGGCCTTATTTCAGAAACTTTAGTTTTTAGTTTTTTCAATAACCATGCATAAACATTATTCTCTCAAAAATGCAGACATGTACATTCTTGTTGCTCACATTTCATGGTAGCCCTGTTTGTGCTAAATAGTGTGTAATTTTTTTTTGCCATTAATATGTTTATAAGCAACTGAAAAAAGCAAAAATGTCAGGGCATGTCAGAACATCTCAAGGACCCCAAAAACACCTTAGACCCCAGAGGGTTAACAGCTCTGCAGACACTCATAAAAGTAAAGTTCGGGGGGGCTGCTTCATTGAGGATTGTTGCACTGCAGCTGTCTTCTAGCCAGGTTTCATTTAGAAGCATAAAATCCAGGTTGTTTGTGGTTATTAAATGGTTGACTAGAAGTGATTTATTTTTAAGTGAACGAATGTTTAAAAGTGCTAACTTAACAGTCTTACTTTTTGTCCCCACATCAATCTTACTTTGACGTGTAATAGGCACCAGATTAGTTAGGTTTGCTGCACGGCTATTGAAGGCCTTAGATTTTCTATCTTGTAATAGAACAGCAATAGAGAAAGATACCGGCACACTGGGTTCCCGCTTGTTCTGTAAACATTTGAGAAAGTTACTGTTATCAGAGCGGGGACCCAAAACACATCACTGAGAGCTGGTATCAGTTGTTTTTGGTTCACCTCGAGCAGATGGAGGAGGGTGTGGGCCCTGGTGTGTGGCAGAGCCCGAAGAGCTCTCACAGGAGGGGGAGGGCGAGCTGGGCTTTGGTGCGGGTGGTAATGGTGCCTGTCGTTTTTTGGTTGGTATCTGGGGGCTTGCAGCAAAAGAGTGGGATAGTCTGGTTCCAGCATACACCAGTTCTTCCATTTTCTGTGAGAAACACAGTAGTGGTGATTCTGGAGAGAGGGATAGCGTGTCTGGTGAAAGGGGCTGTTGCTCTGGTGTTATAGGAGGTTGTGATATGCTGTCCTGGCTTCCCTGGCTGTTTTCCAGGAAGTCGTCCTTGGGTGCTGAATCTTCAAGCAGTTCTGATATGTCTCTCTGTGGGCAGCGCTCAGCTGAGATTGTGTCCGTGAGCAGAGGTTGTTGTGGCGGAGTGGTGTTATCATTGTCCTTGTGTGATATGTCAACCGCATGTCCATTTTGCTGCTGAAGTGAAGTCCTGTGGTCATTCATACTGTGTCCATGTGTGTGTGTGCCGTTCAGATTGAGTGGATTGGCACAAACTGCAGAAGGATGATTGAGGGAGAAGTAGAAATTGTCCTTTAACCTGTTAAGCTGCAACCCCACTTTTGAAAAATCCCCAGAAATGACATACCCAAACTGAAACAGATACAGTTCATGAACCCTTGGTACTAAAAGCACAAGTATGATCTCGTTTGAAAGCTGACACCTGGCAGTTTATTGTAAATGTAGAATTAATTATTGTCGTAATGACAAAAATTGTTATAAATAGCTTCATTTTTTTTTTAAAGTTATTAGAAATTATTTTTTATGAAACATCCTCATGAAAATAAAATTGAAGTTGGCACTGGAGCAATCTAGAAATGCACTACAGCTAAAGCCACATGTCTAAACATTTTATGTTTAAAATCTGAAGATAATGTCCAAAACTCTGTATTTAGGTAAATGTTTTTCAAGACCATGTCATGTGACTTTATTTTGATTTGACGCTAAAATGCTACTGATGTTTATTGTCATCTTCTAACCATCTATCCAGTATATTGTCTCTATTGTTTTGTGGTGCAAACGATCCCCATTCAGTCTCAGTCTCCCCCTGCACACATTCACACCTCTCCAGCCTGGTTATGGCTCTAAATATGCATTTCTTTTGTCTGCATTATAGCTACTAACGACTGGCTATTCGCAGGCTATTAATAGGGTTTCAGTCCCTAATTTCTTTTCTCAAAGTTCACCTCACATTTTAAACTGTATCAAATGCATTTCTTGAATAAAGAAACAATTCAGTAAGCATTAAAAAAATCATAAAAGTATAACTGCTAGACGTGGCAGGTGCACCTAGGGCTAGCTAGCATGTTAGCCTAGCACACCATCAATACACGACAATTTATGAGATTAAAACCATGTTTGTGCTCCAAACTTACTTTATAACGCAAGACGAGTGTTTTAAATAATCTTCTGTGATCTAATTTGGCTTCAGATAAAAAAATCAGACAGAAAATATACTATTGGATTGTGTTCTGCACAATGCTAGTCTATATAGATTAGCATTACATTATAAATATAATCTATTATGAAAATACCTGGCATGGCTTGAAAAACACAGGTAACTCAAATATCATTGCAAACATGTTTATTGTCTTCAAAACGTCTGTATCTGCATGTTACAGCACGATCTCTTGTTAGCTTTGTGTGTATCAGTGACGTCCTGGAATGTCACATGATCATGGCTCTTCTTCATGTTCCATATATGGACTATTATTGTGCATATAGCGCCCTCAGGCTAGTGGTATGAATTGAAAACACAGTATCAGAGTACCAAACGCTCATAAAGATTACATCGACGCATTTGGGTATAAATTCAATAAATATTATTCCTGTCTATAGAAATATGATGTAAATCTATGAGAATCTATCAATATTTGTCCAAATCTGCACAGTTTTGAGCTAAAGCCCTGAAGGACGTTGTTTTGTGTATCGCTGTCATGACGACAGCACAGAGTTTTTTATGAATGAAAGCGGCTGACGCGCATAATTCACATTAAAGGTATCGACTCATTTTTTCATTTCATAACTCCTGACACAAATTAAGACATAACTGTCACTATGAGTTTCTCAGAATACAATAGTGGTCAAATACTGAAACTTGAGTATTATATCTTTTTAATTATGTATAGTTTGTTGATAGTAACTTTGAATTAAATAAATAAAAAACGCTTCAGTGCGCGGGCGCACTGGCAACGGTTAACAGGTTAACACTCTTGAACCAAGTTTGTTTGGGTGATGGCCATCCCGATGAAAAAGTATGTCTCTGACTCCAGAAAAGATTGAAATTGTCAATGAAGTTTACTCCTTTTATATTGCAGGTTTATTTTGCAGCCATGTAATTAGCCCAAGTAACCGTGAAAACCTGTTTGTTCCTCTTGCTGGGAGAGGTCCACTGATGAATGTTTGAACTTTCAGTCTTTTAAGTGTTTCAAAAAGTTCATTGAAATCCTTCTTAAGGAGTTCTGACAGCTCTTTATGAATATCATTCTTCCCCACATGTATGATGAGTCGATTTGCAGTCTTATGTTTCATCAGAATGTTCTGAAGTTCCCTGTTTACATCAGAAATTGTTGCTTGTGGAAGGCAGAATGTAGTTGTATCCCTGCTGCTAATGTTTCTGATTATGGAGTCCCCCACTATCAGAGTCCTTGGCTCGGCTGCGCTCTGAGCTGAGTGCCGCTGTCTGCTCGACCTTGAGCGCCAGTTAGCATCAGTGTTAGCTACTGGCCCATTCAGTCTGTGTTCGATCACATTCATCACATTTGGGGATTCCTCATTTACATTCATTAGTACTTCAAATCTGTTCTCAAGATGTATAGGCGGTGGTAGAAGACCAATGTTTGCAATCCTTGTCAGAGCTGTATCTGGGGTAGAGGATGCTACTGCGGCAATATGTGATGCTCGTGACAATCTGATGTCTCGAGTGCCTTTGGGTCTAGCTCCCTGTTTGTGCCATCGATTAGTAAGTCGATCGGCTTGTTTCTCTACCTGTCGAGGAGCACTAGTTTCATGGGACTCACCAGTATGCTGAGGGTGTCCATGACGAAGCTCTGTTGTGTGCTCCGTCTGGTTTGGTGGTCCCGTAAGTAACTTTGTTTCGAGAACTGCAATCCTTTGTAAAAGTCTGTGGGATTTGGTGCAGCAAGTAGATTCTTGAACCTGAAGAGGCATTTTCTCTCTTATCCGTATGAATGTAGGCAGTTGTGTTTTCCTTTCCCGGAATGTAAGCTGGTCGGGTAAAAGAATTCTGCGTTTTTGTAGTAATCCAAACTTTGTTGTCTGAGCACTGTGCTGTTTGCTGAAGTTAAAATTAGGTGATAAAAGGAAATAAAATATAAAAATATAGGAGATAAAATCTAAAAGCGATAGAGCAAAGCGCGGAGTAGTAAGCAAGAGCGTTCGAACAGTAGCTGAGCAGGAAGTAGCATAAAAAATGTTTATTGATTCCCTGATAATGTTATTCCAGATCTTCACTATACAAGGCCTACAGTGGTGAGATGCCAGTCCCATCAACACTCAACCCTAAAGCTGTCTATGCTGACTTCAAACCAGGATCTCTTCCCCTGCATCTGCACAATGAATCTCTCACCTGACAAGCTGCTCGTGGACTCAGTAAGGTACAAGCTGGCAGTATCCTATCGTATCAGCATCCACCACCTACACCTGATGGTTTTATCACCCATAAGGATGCACCCCCTTTCCCAAAAGTGCCACCAGAGGGCTACCAGTTAAAGCCAACAGACTGTACATATGTGCAGGGGTGCTAACACATGTATGGTCAAAAAAGAGAGAGGTAATCAAAGCCCTCGTCCCGCGGCAAATATCCAGATACTACATTGCCACCATCCCCAACCCACCCCTATAGGCACATAGAGTCAAATGAAATTTAGAAAAACTATCTTGCACTTCTTCTTCTTGCTTTACTGCTACTTCCTGAAAACAATTTCACCTGATGATTTGAATAGCTCTTTTTGTAAAGAATGAATAATTCTAGGATGATTGGGGTAATTGTGTAGGGTAGGCCTGCCTAGTGCATCTGCATAGAAACTAATAAACAAAATACAAATATAAATACAATAAAACACAAATACACGAGAAATAAAGCAGTGCTTTATGTTTTTCAGGTAAATTAACTGTATTAAGTATTAATACAGTTGATCTTTTGACAAAACGTGATTTTTCTCTTTCTCTTTTTTGTTTGATTTTTTTTATTTTTTGACACAAACAGCTGCAGGTATATTGAGTGCTGTCCCTTTAAGACGAATGCACGTATCTAATACCGGTAATGACACGCATCCGTTTTATTTTGACTGCGTTTACGGGGAAACTCGTTGAGACGGACACTGGCTTATTTTTCCGTGCACATGTCTGTTCAAACAAGAATAGATGAGAAAGAAAAGGGAATTCGGTGTTCACGAACTTCACGTGCTGTCTGCGACTACGTGGCTCTGTGCGCCGACAGACCATCTACATTTGGATGTTAAACATAAAATATATAGCCTGATACAGCAAAGACAACGTCGGCAGTATTGACGGCAAAATAGGCTACAGAATATTTCGTTCTGTAGGCCTATTGACAGGGGCAATATTTGAAAATCGATAATTAGGCCTATTTTTTAAATTACAATTATATATGCATTTGTCAAAACTGAGAGACTTTCAAGCATCAAAATATAATTTATTAATATGTATTTGCGCCTTCTATTTTGTCTGAAAACTTCCAACTGACACTCGTGCGTGTCGCGTGAAAAATAGGCGTCGGTTGCGGTTCAGAATTACTATTGGTTAAATTATAATCAGACCCTCTCAACCCCCTCCTTAAAAAAAAAACTCTTTGGATCTGCACGATTCACACAAGTCACCCAAACTGACGTGAAAAAAGCGGGAGGTGCCGAAAAGCGCGCTGTTTGCACCCCTGTATGTGCCAACAAACCAGGAACAGCTGCATCTCCACTCACTGTCTGTGACTTTGTTGCAGTCACACCTCATCGAGGAAGCAACCAGATGTCAAAGTGCAGCACCTGAGTGGCATTAACTGAGGAAAGAGAGGGTGACTGCTTAAAATTTTAGGGAGGTTAGCCATGTTAGAGGTCCAAATGCTGCAGAAAACCTAGCTGAGAGGATCATCCGAGGGACACGACAAACAACTCACATGAAGAGGGGACTGGATATGGAGGCAGGTGCCTTAAAGGACTATGCAACTCTTAAAAACCTGAACTTAAGGAAATGTGGACTGGTGATTCATCCAGATGCACCTTGGCTGGGTGCGTCACCAGATGGGCTGGTATATGACCCGCTTGAGAGACCATCATTTTGCTTGGTTGAGATGAAATGCCCAAATGCACTAAACTACGTTGACTGCAGGTACCTCAGAGTTGATCATGGAACATATAAATTAAAGGAAAGCCATGCTTATTATTGGCAGGTGCAGGGGCAGTCGCTTATGACGAGTATGGAATGGTGTGACTTTGTTGTCTGTGCCAATGATGACAGGTTTGTGCAGCTCATTTACAGAGACAATTCTTTGTTAACACTAGAAGTGCCAGAATTCCATAACTACTAGAACTGCTGCAAGCCTTCATTTTGACCGCTAGATTCCAAACTCTATATCTTTAATGATAAATACCCAATTGAGAGATTAATGTATTGAATTAGGATATCTTTTAAAAACAAAACAACACCAAACTGTACATTTAAACAAGTTTAATTATACATCTATAAATAATAATATCCGTAGATGTCCTGAACAAAATGACGAAGTACTAGCCTATGTTTTCATGTTTACACTGTTCGGTCGCGTCCGCGCCTTACACACACACACCATATTCCAGCATTGCAATCTTTACATCACAGCCTGTTCATTATATAGCCATAATAAAATATAATAATAAAATACTCAACCTAACATATAAAAAGTCCACTGCTCTGTTTATATAGTGCAAGGGAAGATTCTTTAGGTTCAGGTTCAGGTTCAGGTTCAGGTTTATTGATATAGCCCATTTCATACACAGAACGGTAACTTAATGTGCTTCACATCATCATAACAATACAAACATAATTAAAACAAGTTAAAAGAAAATACAAGTTCAGTCAGTCAGTCAAAAAAAAAAAAAAAAAAAATTTCATACACAGAACGGTAACCCAATGTGCTTCACATCATCATAACAATACAAACATAATTAAAACAAGTTAAAAGAAAATACAAGTTCAGTCAGTCAAAAAAAAAAAAAAAAAAAAAAAAACATCAAGTACAAAACCCCCCAATTAGTAAAAGGCATCAGAGAAAAGTTTAGTTTTTAGCCTAGATTTAAAAACAGAGATAGAAGGAGAGGTCTTAATATGCATTGGAAGAAGGTTCCAAAGACGAGCCGCATAACAGCTAAAAGCTGCCTCTCCTTGCTTAGTACGAGCACTGGATTGTACCAATTGAAATTTTCCTGCAGATCTTAGTGATCTTATAGGGCTATAAGTTTCAAACATTTCTGTTATATAGAGAGGTCCTTGGCCATTTAATGATTTAAAAAGGAGAAGAAGGACTTTAAAATCAATTCTATAAGTCACTGGTAACCAGTGTAGAGATTTTAAAATAGGAGTAATATGTTCTCTTCTTTTGGTTCTAGTCAATAGCCTTGCTGCTGCATTTTGAATTATTTGAAGAGGTTTTATTGTTTTTTTAGGAAGCCCAGTGAAGAGACCATTGCAGTAATCAACCCTGCTGGTAATAAAAGCATGAATAAGCTTTTCTAAATCCACTGTTAGTATGAAGTTTTTAACCTTTGCGATGTTTTTTAAATGAAAAAAAGCTGATTTTGTGACTGCCTTCATGTGGCTTTTAAAGCTTAGGTCGCTATCAATAATTACCCCTAGGTTCTTAACGGTTTCTGCTACCTCAAAACCTTTTGATTCCAGTAGGGTGGCAGTCTTTAATCTCTGATCCTTTCTCCCGAAGATGATTACTTCAGTTTTATCTGTATTTAATTTAAGAAGATTTTTAGACATCCAATCCTGAACTTGATTGAGACAATGATAAAGAGATTCAAGAGGAGCAAATTCGTTGGGCGACAAAGATAAATATAACTGTGTATCATCTGCGTAACTATGGTAACTAATGGAATTGTTTTTCATAATTTGGCCAAGCGGGAGCATGTATAAATTGAACAAAAGAGGGCCAAGGATTGAACCCTGAGGGACACCACATGTTAGGGGCAAAGAGGCTGAGGCATGTTGACCAATAGACACATAAAAACTCCTGTGCTCTAAATAGGACTTTAGCCAGCAGATGACTGAGCCAGAGAGACCCACATAGCATTCAAGTCTTTCTATTAATATGCTGTGGTCCACGGTGTCAAACGCCGCACTGAGGTCCAACAACATAAGAACAGTGGTTTGTCCAGCATCATTATTCAGCCGGATGTCGTTGACTATTTTAACCAGGGCTGTTTCAGTACTATGGTATTCTCTAAAACCTGACTGGTAAAGATCGAAACAGGAAGTTGAGGTCAGAAAAGCAGAGACTTGATTAAAAACTATTTTTTCCATTATTTTGCCGATAAAAGGTAAATTAGATATGGGTCTGTAGTTGTTAAGGACAGACCCATCCAAGTTGTTCTTTTTAAGTAAAGGCTTTACAATGGCTATTTTAAGGGACATGGGAAATACGCCGCTCAGTAGAGAAGTATTAATTATTAAAAGCACATCAGTTGCTATTAAATGAAGAACAGATTTGAAAAAGCTAACGGGTAAAATGTCCAACTCAGATGTAGAGGAACTTAAACTTTGTACAATCCTACAATCTTTAAGCACTGAAATGTATAATGCACTAACAAATACATCTCCATTTCCAGACTTATACTCTAGAACACACACACATAGATTCCCAAGATGGAAAGGAAGGAAAGGAAAAAAGAATGCTGAGATGAATGCACACTTGTGGTAAATATAATTTGAACACAGTTCCCAGGAGTTAATACAATGTAGTACTAAAAGTCACATTGTTTCATGAGTTATATATGTCACATGTTTTACATTGTCATATGATTTACTAGTCACATGGTTTTACTTCTTATGGGAAAAACCCTAGCGTAGGCACATGAACTGATGTAACCAAAACTTTCCTATATATATGAGTGCCTCTGTATGAGTGTCACAGTGTCTGGTTTATGTTCCTTGGGTCACCACTAGATGTCCTCCTTCCCCACGGTGTCCATCACACTCTTGAACTACATCCCCCATGATCCTTGTCTTTTCATTGCACTCAACTGTCCCTTATTACTGATCATTGCACTCAGCCTGTTCCCCATTAGTATTGTCATTTCCTTGTGTATATATACCCTGTCTGTTTTAGTGTTTGTCACGGAGTCCTTGTCTTTGTCCCCACACTTCTGTTGTTATTCTAAGCCTGTTTGCCTGTGTTTACCTTTTATGTTTTGGATTGCCTTTTTGGATTTGACCTTTGCCTGGACTGGTTGTGAGTACGGATTACCCTTAAAATAAAAACACTGCTATTGGATCTTCCTGTTCCTGTGTGTGGTATCGTGACAATGAGTGTGTTTCGCTTTTGATTTTGATGTCGTTGCAGCCCTGAATAGAACATAGCCCATCTTCAGTTTTATTTAGACTCTTTGATTGATATTGCTCTGCTGAATTTCTTAACTTGACAAACTCGGACGAGAACAAGTTAATCATATATTGCTTGAACTGCATATAAGGTATTTAGCCTTTGTGAATCCATTCTCAGGACTGGCCTGAAATAGGATAGAGCTGGAAGTATTATAACCTGTAATCTTTTGTTGATTTGCTACAAACCTTTTGTTGTATAACCAGTATTTTAATCTTTTGTATAAATAAATTTTACTTTATAAAGACAAGTACCGTTTATTCATATTTCAGCTCATCACAAGACAGTTCTATAAATATTATAACCGAGCATTATAAGAGTAGCTTGTACTACTATTATTCTTCAAGAACACCCTAGGACAAGATTCTGCTGGAAGATAAGCATAAACTTTGATTCATAGGTTTGAACTTGTAGACATGTATTGTTACACAATAGGGTTATTATATTCCTAGATTTGCTGATATATGTTAGACAAGTCAAGGGAAACTAATCCTAGAAATCTGACCTGACAGCACAAGGCTATTCTAGATAACTTTGGTTACTATGAGGCTAATCAGGAGATGAGATAATATCAGATCTCACAACAATACCATTTTGCGCATGTGAAGAGGATTTCTTTTCGTCGATATTGGAACGTGAGTGAAGTACAAAGCCTATAATAAAGAATAGTTTACCATCCAAATACATAGCAAATGTTGAAACATTTTGATTCTAATTAGAGAGTAACGTGAGCCTAATGCCGCTTACTTTCACTTTCGCTTGAAAGTAGCCTATTTCATTTTGGCTTGTTTATAGTTATTTTTTCATTCTTGTTCTGTTCTGAATATCATTACATTTAAATGATTTGTTGTGGAATATGTTTTGTGTATTTTTTACCACATTTTATTGTTGTGTACATTGGTATATGTATAATAATACCGTGAAATTCAGTGCGGTCAATTTGACCGTCTATTGCCGAAATAGGTAAATATGTTAATTTGTTTTTTTTGCCTTATGTGTAATTTATATGAAAAACATTTTAAATGAAAATACAGAAACTTTTAGGAAAAGTCAGGTACCAGCAGGATTATTTTTTTTTTCAACAAAGTTATTGCAGATATAAATGACCGCCATGGCAGTTCTAGTGTTAAGGCGAGACACGGCAGGCAAAACCATAGTTTTTTTTTTTTTCACTGGTCAATTTTGAGATTTGGGGCTATATATCTTCATTAACATGTCTTCTTTCAGATTTGTGCTGAAAAAGTCCAAAATACACATTTAGGTCTTTATTTTATTACACTTTGTCTGTTTGCGTCTGTAGATTTCGCTTAAATTCATCAAAAGTTGGTGTTCTAAATCATCCCACTGCTCCGTGGTCGCTCTCTGCTTCCTATCATCAAATGCACCGCTGGAAAGCTCTCTCTTTGCTTTGCAATGCTGTCGGATCCAAATTTGGTAATTTCCTGTTGATCAGCAACCAATCATGAAAGTAAAATGGGTGATTTAACTCGAAATGTGCAATCTCATTGGCTGATGCCAATTTCTGACAACGTGATTCGTTCAGAATCGTCACGTGCGCGCTCTGACATTTCCGCGCCGGTAGTTCAAAATGTCGAAAGATATGCCTGTAAAAGTCTTTCAGAAAAAATGAATACAGTTGTCATTAGCTAGAAGAAACAAGGGATTACCAACGAAGACAGAAGATGATGAAATGCCATCACATAGTGCGTCGATGCGTAAACTGTCTTTTGGAAAACAGGTTCAGACAGCGGAGGTAATCAAAGCGCCACACAGCAGTGGCTGATAGTTCATGTAGTGCGTTTGAATGAACTGATCGGTGATTTCGGTGATTTAATTTGTCCTAATTGCGCAGGGACAGGGCTGAAAGTTAACATTGATCCGAAGAATCATGGGTTCTGTAGTAGTTTAGTACTAGAGTGCAGTCTCTGCAAAGAAGATAGGTACAGGCAAAGTGTCTATACATCTACGCGTCTACAAGACGCAAACAGGAACGATGTGGCGTTTTATATGAATGTGCGAATGGTGCTGTTAGCTCATGAGTTAGGGTGTTGTGAGTGAGTGTTGGGGATTCCTTAGTCTCAGCCTCAGATGTCACGCCCACGGAACGTTGGCTAAACGTCTGATGCATATGGCACACTTTTCTGGAAACACTTCAGGAGTTTTGAAGTTGCGACCTGATTGGTTGAATTCTACAGGATGTCCGCGAGACGTGTGTTTCGTGTTCTTTAACGGTCCGTCTGGAAACAAATGCCGTGACGCCAAAACCCCTCGTGGAAGAAGAAAGCCGTTGTGTTTACAACTGAGACAAATGAGCGCTTACCAGGATCAACTAAACGCTGGATTTTCAAAAGTATGTGAAGTTTGCGGCTCCATTGTTGCAATAAACTTGCACAACGTTCTTGAATGAATAATTTATTAAATGCACGCCGGTCTGTTATTGTAGGGACATCGACATTATATTGGCACGCCCCTAAACATGACGCGGAACAAAACGAACTGTGATTGGTTGCGTTATATGTCAGTCAAACGTCCTCTTGGCCAAGAAAAGCTGCGATAGAGTCCAGACCTTCTGCCGTCAGTCTGAAGGTCTGGCTACGCGAGACTAGGGATTCCTGGTCTTCATGTTAAAACGTATCAGAGACACCAAAAGACAGTAACAGGTATAGGAAAATCTCTCTCTCTCTCTCTCTCTCTCTCTCTCTCTCTCTCTCTCTCTCTCTCTCTCTCTCTCTCTCTCTCTCTCTCTCTCTCTCTCTCTCTCTCTCTCTCTCTCTCTCTCTCTCTCTGTGTGTAAAAGCAGTTTATAGAAATTCAAAGCTACACATTATATATTAAATATATAGGTGTCACATATATACTATACTTTACACACTATATATACAAAACAATTACATTAGACAACACTTTTCAGTTTTTGTATAATATAATTACTATCTGTACAAATATGTAATTGTGAGATCCTAAAGAGGTTGTGAGTCCCTCAGGCAGACACATATTTAGCTCTCAGTGGAGCTGCTGTCCCCTCTCCTAGGAGAACTTCCAATTAACTTTGGGAAGTTTTATTATTTTGGCTATTTTTCCAAGTTGTAAATATCTTAGTGAAGATACTTTTTTCCCAGAATGGAAAATCTTATATTTGCAGTAATGGAAAATGTTCCATCATCTCTTGTCTTACATCTCTCTCTCTCTCTCTCTCTCTCTCTCTCTCTCTCTCTCTCTCCTCTCTCTCTCTCTCTCTCTCTCTCTCTCTCTCTCTCTCTCTCTCTCTCTCTCTCTCTCTCTCTCTCTCTCTCTCTCTCTCTCTCTCTCTCTCTCTCTCTCTCTCTCTCTCTCTCTCTCTCTCTCTCTCTCTCTCTCTCTCTCTCTCTCTCTCTCTCTCTCTCTCTCTCTCTCTCTCTCTCTCTCTCTCTCTCTCTCTCTCTCTCTCTCTCTCTCTCTCTCTCTCTCTCTCTCTCTCTCTCTCTCTCTCTCTCTCTGAACCAGGGATCAGATAAGGCAGGCATACGCAGATATTGACCCTGATGTGGCTGAGATAGTAAGGGAGGATGAGGATGCCATAATAAATATCAGTGTGTCTTTTGATGGGACCTGGCAGAAGAGAGGCTTCACGTCCCACTACGGCATTGGTGTGTGCATCGACATCCTCACTGGGCTGGTAGTGGACTTTGAGGTGCTATCCTCCTACTGCCATGCTTGTACCCTGAGAGAGTGTGCTAGGCGAGGTGATAAGATTACGCGGGAGGAATTTGAAAGCTGGATGATGAGGATGTGGGCCAGGTCTGTGTCTCAGCATCAGCTTCGCTACACAGAGATGCTATCAGATGGGGACAGTGCAGCATTCAAGGAGGTGGTTGCGCTCAACCCATACCCTGGACATGAAATTGTCAAGCTTCAGTGCATAAATCACGCTCACAAGCGTATGGGCACAGCACTTAGGAAACTGAGTACTGAGTGTAAGTTAGGGGGCAAAGGTCAGGGTAAGCTCACTGCCAAGAAATGTAAATCCTTGCAGAATTATTACAGGGGGGCTATTCTAAATAATCAAGGGTCACTGGATCAAATGAAGGCAGAAATATGGGCAGGTCTCCTCCACTCGATGTCTAGTGATAAAAGTCCTACACACACTAGGTGTAATCCATCCTGGTGTTGGTACTGGAGAGCAGAGGAGAATGGAGAAAAGCCAGAGAGCCATAGTCTTCACACAGGAAACTTGTTATCACGGGAGGTGGGTCAGAAGCTTATCCCTGTCTATCACCGGATGTCCAGTGACAGCCTGCTCAAACGCATGCAGCATGGAGGCACTCAGAATGCCAACGAATGCCTCAACTCAGTCATATGGGCCCGATGTCCAAAAACAGTCTTTGTGGGGAAAAGCAGAGTTGAGGCTGCAGCCAGTATGGCTATTGTGATAGCAATCCGTCTAAATTTCCATCTTGTTGCTTCTTCTTCTTTGGGTGAGCGTGATTTGAACTCGAATAACATACCGTAGTCCAGCAAAGTTTAATAACAAAATTAACTGGAAAATGTTACACGGTCCAAAAACTGTATCGCTCCAACATTGCATCACAAGAAAAACTAACCGTCATTGCCGGAAATGACATCATCGTCAATACGAAATATTATATTACACATATAAAATTATTTACTCTTAATTATTTACTGATTGCTTGATACACACAATTATTTATTCCACATCTACATAAAGAAATGTGACTTATGGCTCTTACACATCCGGCCCCTAATTGGTTGGGCAGGAGAACAAACAATTACTATAAACATTCTAATACTAAAGAGCCATTATACTTGAACATTTATGCATAAGAAACAGCTTAGTTCTTCACTTTTTCTTTGATTATCTTACTCTTGATAGTTCTGTTAATCTGCAATCTTAAATTGCCTCTTGAATTAAGCACAATTTATTTACAGGTCTCTCCAGTGTATTTGTCTTGGTCTTTAACTTTACACAACGTACCGTTCCACTGGAGTCTGGTAAAGTTTGAATTACTCTTCCCATTATCCATGAATTGCGAGGAGAGGAACTGTCCACAGCTAACACCACATCACCAGGTTCAAAGTTCCTTTTAAATCTTGACCATTTGCTGCGTTCCTGCAGATCTTATCCAGAACAAGTCTGCTAGATACTGGGGCCCGTTCTTCGTACGTCGCTAACTCACTTAGCTGGATTTGATTGTTGGGGATTTGGCATGATCTTGGATTGTTTGGTTCTTCGACGCTCATCCTGGACTTGCTGTCATAGCAACATGTGCGCAATCTTAAACCTGCTCGGGAGCAGGCTTATTTCATGTTATCAGGATTAGACTGCGGCTTCATAAGCGGAGCTGATACGGGAAGTCCAGCGCAGCGCGATAGTGCACTCTCTGAGATATATATTTTTTCTCGTGACTCGTGAGATTGTCGTTTACATTATTAATTTGTTGGAAACGCACATTTATTTTCGACTTGTCGGAGTCGGGCTTTAACTACAGCACAAACTGTTTGCATTGCCCTAAGATTATTTGCGAGTGGCTCTTTCCTTTACACTATTGGAGATGCGGAGTACTTCATGGAAAGTGCTGTCTGTCGTGTCATTCGGAGTTTACCTGGCGCTTTTAGGTTTAAAAAAACAGGTTTAGGGTTTTTTTGTGTGGAATTTCCAAGCCACTGAAGACCCAATGTTGTAAAGCATTTTTTTTTTAAAGCTTTTTTTTTATTTATTTTTTTTTTTTTTAGGCTGTCATAATTTTTTATGAAGATCATGCAATCATGACCATGCCGATTACAGTATATGTCACTCAGGCTTCACTAACGTGATTGGTAGACTATAGGCTATAGACTGCCATCAAGGCCTCAATAAGGGGATTATGTGAACAGATAGGGGGTTCACAATGTAAATGTGCAGCCCAGTTACTATTGTGATTCTTAATATTCCAGATTAGTAATATTATATATATAAAAAAAGAAGGCAATTGACTAAAATCTTCCATATCACAAATGTGAAAGCAAAATGGCCAGGGTCTGTGCATGACTTAAGCATTTTCAGAGATTCACATTTATGCACATTATTTGAAAGTGGTAAGAAAAGTTACACAATTAAATATCAAGCTCACTGCATTACATACACTTATGCTGATCCTAACAGAACTGCATTTTTTCATAGGTGATTATGACATGTTCCTGCCTGCAGACAGGTGTTTTATGACCCCATTGACCCAAACCAGTTACAATGCAGCTCCAGGACAAGGGCACACATTGAAATGAACTTTGGCTAACTAAAGGGAAGATGTCAGTGTCTGAAAACTCTTGAGGGTTGCACACCTGACAGGGCCTGTGACATTGTTGCATGTGCCATATTACACAACATTGCCAAAAAAACACACTTTTCATTAAATGTTTAATAAAATACAAATATGCTTAGTTCCTTGAGTTTTATTTCAGTTGTTCTTTGTAAAGAAAAGCCAGTAGTCAAGTGATATTAGACACATGCCTCATGCAACAAATAAAAAGGAAAAGTTGGCTATACACTGCCCACCTGTAGGCCTATGTCTCCTCTGTCTGTGCAGACTCTTCTGTAGGCCTTTCTGTAGATGTGGAATCCTGCAACTTATATTGCAGCCATAAAGCATACAAGTATAAATTAAGTAAAGTTATTTATGCACTTGCAGGTAGGCTAGTTCCTCCATATGACAGTTATCTGAGAGGGTTTATTCACTGTCCAGTGCAATGGAAACAAATGGACATTACAAAGTCTTGTACTTTCTTTCCTTTGGAAAGTTAGAAAATGTCCACTTACTGCACATATTTCAGCCACCACTTTCTTGGGAACAGATACAAGTGTTAATATTTTTACATTAACATAAGTTTATCAGTTTTCACTTTCACAAGTCAAAGCAATTCATCATTACTCAAGATTTAACAGCTGAAATGACTATATGGCCTTCATTTAATGCAGCTAAAATTATTTTACAGTGTAGGCTACTAAGATCTTTTCTTTTCTCAGCCTTTTTCTTGGTTGCTTTTATAATCAGACAACCATTTATTTAACAGTGCCTTTTATAAAAGAGACTATATAACAAAAAATACCATTATGTAGAATATTTTTGTACTACACTTTTATTTGTTCCCATGTTCTAGTGTGGTGACTCTGACATTACAATGAACAAAGTAATTATGCAATTATTAAAATACAAAAATATAGGCTAATAAGTGATAAAAACATCTAACATGGCCACTTCTAACGGATTTAAATTGTCTGCTGCTTTTTGCCAGCCCTCTCTCCTGGCTTTTGCAGACTTTGAGGTGTTCCCTGGCGTTTTAATTAAACATTAAAATTCCGAATAAACTTTGACTATTTAGGGGTTCAAGCACGAAGTGCTGAAACCCTATTGTAATTGTACTGATTTTTAGGGGTTCAAGCACGAAGTGCTGAAACCCTATTGTAATTGTAAGGATTTTTAGGGGTTCAAGCACGAAGTGCTGAAACCCTATTGTAATTGCCCTGATTTTTATTATTATTATTATTCTTCCCTAAAACGCATCGTGCAGCCAAAACCGTAAGGCCTAGAGACGTGATACTTGGTCAAATGGTAGTAGTATTGCTCGCTACTCAGATACACGGACTTAGCCAAATCGGCCCATAGGTGGCGCTACAGCGACCAAAAGCGCGAAACTGCTCAGAACTCCTAGACCGTATGTCGTAGACTCAAGTGTCTTATATCATTGGAAAGCTGGATGCCTGACGAACAAAACGTATATCTCCGATTTCATTTCCGCCATGATAGATTTTCCGCCATTTTGAATTTTGCCAAAAACCTACTTTTGCGAACTAGTCCTAGGGTTTTCGCCCGATCGGAACCAAACCAGTACAGAAATGTTCTCTGGAGTCTGAAGATCAATAATTATCGAAAAAAAGTTGAAATTTCGATTCACGGACGCTAAGGGGCGCCAAAACGTACGTTGTGGGAGGGGCCTATTTTACTAAAATGGCTATAACTCCAGAAGTAAATGAGGTATCTTCACCAAACTCGGTACACATGTGTAAGAGGTCAATCTGAGGTCACAGTAAAAAAATCGCGGCGATTGGCCACATGGTGGCGCTATAACATGAAAAAAATATAAAACAGGCTTTAACCACCTGACCGTTAGTCCGATTGACTTGAAAATTGGTATGCAGTGTCTTGGCCCAAGGTGTCATGTATGTCTATGAGGACATTGGTGTATCTCAAAAAACATGGCCGCCATCGGCCAATGAAGTTTGAGCACCTATTAGACAAGGTTAACGGAGGCCGATCGGAACGAAACTCGATGGGCATGTTCAACTCATAGCCCTAGAGGTCTGTAAGAATTTTGAAAGAAATCGGCCAGTAGTTGGCGCTAACGAGTTTTACGGCTCTGTAATCACGTGGTGTTACACTTATTGTCACAAAATGCATATCATTTTATAGATCTGCTCATGCTGAACAACATTGCCTCAAGAACCATTGCTGTCAATCAAATCGTTCATTAATTATTTGGGAATATGTTAAAAACCTACTTTTGCGAACTAGTCCCTGGTTTTTCGCCCGATCGGAACCAGACCAGTCTAGGACAATTCTCTGGACTCTCCTGATCAATAATTATCGAAAAAAAGTTGAAATTTTGAATTTTTCGTATGGCTATAATTGGGTCATAAAGAAAATGGGCGTGGCAAAATGCACTCAAAAGCTTATAAATCCTAAACGAAAACTCAGAACTTCACGAAAATTGGTGAGCATATGTGCCATAATATTCTAAACAAGCATGCCAAATTTCATGTTGATCGGACCATAGGTGGCGCTATAACTGTTAAAAAGGTTTGAAAACCATATATTTCCTATGGTAAATTGCCTGTATTGGCTGTAAATGGACTTTTCCATCTATTATTTCAGTGGTTAAAAGCTTTCTAAATAAAACTTAATGTCTTAAATGCTTATGTGCTTAAAGGCCTTAAATGCTTGAACCCCGATAAATGCTGCTTGCAGCTTTAATTATTAGGGGTTCAAGCACGAAGTGCTGAAACCCTATTGTAATTGTGCTGATTTTTATTATTAGGGGTTCAAGCACGAAGTGCTGAAACCCTATTGTAATTGTGCTGATTTTTATTATTATTAGGGGTTCAAGCACGAAGTGCTGAAACCCTATTGTAATTGTACTGATTTTTATTATTATTATTATTATTCTTCTGCCGTAAAACGCATCGTGCAGCCCAAACCGTAAGGGCTAGAGCATTGAAACTTTGCCAGATGGTAGTACAAAAATCGAGGAGAGGTTCAGAGATTATGACCCCGATTGGCCCATAGGTGGCGCTATAGCAACCAAAAGCGCGAAACTGCTCATAACTCCTAGACCGTATGTCGCAGACTCAAGTGTCTTATATCATTGGAAAGCTGGACGCCTGACGAACAAAACGTATATCTCCGATTTCATTTCCGTCATGATAGATTTTCCGCCATTTTGAATTTTGTCGAAAATCTACTTTTGCGAACTAGTCCCTGTTTTTTTGCCCGATCGGAGCCAAACCAGTGCAGAAATGTTCTCTGGAGTCTGAAGATCAATAATTATCGAAAAAATGTTGAAATTTCGATTCATGGACGCTAGGGGGCGCAAAATAATCGTTGTGGGAGGAGCCTATTTTACTAAAATGGCTATAACTTAAAAAGTAAATAAGATAGCTTCACCAAACTCGGTACACATGTGTATGGGTTCATTCTGGGGTCACAGTAAAAAAATCGCGACGATTGAACACTAGGTGGCGCTATAACATGAAAAAAACATGAAAAGGGCTATAACCACCTGACCGTTAGTCCGATTGACTTGAAAATTGGTATGCAGTGTCTTGGTCCAAGGTGCCATGTATGTCTATGAGGACATTGGCGTATCTCAAAAAACATGGCCGCCATTGGCCAATGAAGTTGAGCACCTATTAGACAAGGTTAACGGAGGCCGATCGGAACGAAACTCGATGGGCATGTTCGACTCATGGCCCTAGAGGTCTGTAAGAATTTTGAAAGAAATCGGCCACTAGTTGGCGCTAACGAGTTTTTTGGCTCTGTAATCACGTGGTGTTACACTTATCGTCACAAAAAGCATATCATTTGATATATCTGCTCATGCTGAACAACTTTGCCTCAAGAACCATTTCTGTCAATCAAACCGTTCATTAAATATTCATGAATATGTCTAAAACCTACTTTTGCGAACTAGTCCTAGGTTTTTTGCCCGATCGGAACCAGACCAGTCTAGGACAATTCTCTGGACTCTCTAGATCAATAATTATCAAAAAAAAGTTGAACTTTTGCATTTGGATGGCTGTAATAGGATCATTTATAAAATGGGCATGGAAAAATACATTAAAAAGCCTATAAATCCTAAATAAAAACCCAGAACTTCACAAAAATTGGTGAACTTATGTGACATAACATGATTAACAAGCATGCAAAATTTCATGGAGATCGGACGATAGGTGGCGCTATAACTGTTAAAAATCTTTAAAACCATATATTTCCTATGGTAAACTGCCTGTATTGACTGTAAATGGTCTTTTCCATCTCTGAATATATAATTTTCATATCATAATGTTAAAAACTAGTGCAATACAATTCTCTGGACTCACTAGAACAATAATTGTCAGAAAAAGTTGAACTACTTCATTTGGATAGCTATAATAGGTTCACTTCAAAATGTGGCCTTTACCAAGTGTCCCCGAAAGCCTATATCTCTTTAATGAATGTTCAAACCTTCTTAAAAACAAGTCAGAACATGTGAAATATCACTCTGAACATGCATGAAAATTTTCAGACAGATCTGACAAAATTTGCCTCTATAACAGTTAAAAAGGTGAAAATGATATGAATATAATGACATATTAAGCCAAGAAGTGGTATTTTACTGCCCCCTGCTGTTTAAAATAGTCATGTTGTCATATTGTTCTATAATTTATATTTAGACTTTATAAAATCACTATTTTAACATTTACAATTACATTTAGTCAAAAATCCATCTGTTAAATTATTAGTATTGACAGTTTGATCACATCATATATTTCAAATGTCTGTATCTACAATATAATGTGTGTGTGTAGTCTTAGGTTTCTGAATAAATTCTGAATGATCTGATTAATAGCTTACAAAGACTTTGTGAAATGTTTATAGACCATTCAAATATATTTTCATAATGACATATCCCAATAGCATTGAAAAAACAACATTTGTCTTGTGTGTGTGTGTGTGTGTGTGTGTGTGTGTGTGTTAACATGCATTATGGATTTAAAATGGAAAAACTGGTTTGCTTTAGTGCAGAAAAATGGTGAAAATCAAGAAGTTTAAAGTGAAAGTGAGCCAATATGTGGTCTTCTACTGCCCTCTGCTGGCCATTCTACTTATTAATGTCTACCCACATATGCTTTTGCATTCATTAGACACTAAAAATCACTTATATAACAATAAAACACTAAAAAATCACTTATATAACAATTACTATTGTAGCACAATCATATTTTGTCAGAGTTTATCACTTCATTTTTACTGATACTTCACATAATTGCTAGCAATGTGGTAAATCATGGTTAAATCACACTAAAAACATGGTAAATCAATAAATGATACTAGAATGTGGTGTATCAAGGTAAATCATACTACAATCCTGGTACATCATTCTAGAACATAGTATATCATGGTACATCATGCTAGAACATGGTAAATCATGGTAAACTATGCTAGAACAGGGTAAATCATGGTAAGCCATGATAAATCATAATAAACTATGGTAAATCATGTTAGAATGTGGTATATCATGGTAAATCATGCTAGAACATGGTAAATCATGGTAAACTATTCTAGAACAGGGTAAATCATGGTAAACTATGATAAATCATGATAAACTATGGTAATCCATGCTAGAATCACAGTAAACAATGGTAAATCATACTAGAATGTAGTATATCATGGTAAATTATGCTAGAATATGGCAAATCATGCTAGAATCATAGTAAATAATACTAGAATGTGCTAAATTGTTGTGGGAGGAGCCTATTTTACTAAAATGGCTATAACTCAAGAAGTAAATTAGATATCTTCACCAAACTCAGTACACATGTGTATGGGTTCAATTTGAGGTCACAGTAAACAATTCTATGGAGATCGGAATATAGGTGGCGCTATAACTGTTAAAAAGCTTTAAAACCATATATATCCCATGGTAAACTGCCTGTATTGGCTGTAAATGGTCTTTTCCATCTATTATGTCCGTGGTTACATGCTTGCTAAATAAATCTTAACTTTTGATGCTTTTGTGCTTAAATGCTTAAAAGGCTTTAACTGCTTGAACCCCGATAAATGCTGCTTGCAGCTTTAATTATTAGGGGTTCAAGCACGAAGTGCTGAAACCCTATTGTAATTGTGCTGATTTTTATTATTATTATTATTATTATTATTCTGCCGTAAAACGCATCGTGCAGCCCAAACCGTAAGGGCTAGAGCTTTGAAACTTTGCCATATGGTAGTACAAAAATCGAGGAGAGGTTATCAAATTATGACCCCGATTGGCCCATAGGTGGCGCTATAGCAACCAAAAGCGCGAAACTGCTCATAACTCCTAGACCGTAAGTCATAGACTCAAGTGTCTTATATCATTGGAAAGCTGGACGCCTGACGAACAAAACGTATATCTCCGATTTTATTTCCGCCATGATAGATTTTCCGCCATTTTGAATTTTGTCGAAAATCTACTTTTGCGAACTAGTCCCTGGGTTTTTGCCCGATCGGAAACAAACCAGTGCAGAATTGTTCTATGGAGTCTGAAGATCAATAATTATCGAAAAAAAGTTGAAATTTCGATTCATGGTTGCTAGGGGGTGCAAAATTAACGTTGTGGGAGGAGCCTATTTTACTAAAATGGCTATAACTCCAGAAGTAAAAGAGGTATTTTAACCAAACTTGGTACACATGTGTAAGAGGTCAATCTGAGGTCACAGTAAAAAAATCGCGGCGATTGGCCACATGGTGGCGCTATAACATGAAAAAAACATAAAACAGGCTATAACCACCTGACCGTTAGTCCGATTGACTTGAAAATTGGTATGCAGTGTCTTGGTCCAAGGTGCCATGTATGTCTATGAGGACATTGGCGTATCTCAAAAAACATGGCCGCCATCGGCCAATGAAGTTTGAGCACCGATTAGACAAGGTTAACGGAGGCCGATCGGAACGAAACTCGATGGGCATGTTCGTCTTATGGCCCTAGAGGTCTGTAAGAATTTTGAAAGAAATCAGCCACTAGTTGGCGCTAACGAGTTTTATGGCTCTGTAATCACGTGGTGTTACACTCATCCACACAATATGCATATCATTTGATAGATCTGCTCATGCTGAACAACTTTGCCTCAAGAACCATTGCTGTCAATCAAACCGTTCATTAAATATTCACGAATATGTCTAAAACCTACTTTTGCGAACTAGTCCTAGGTTTTTCGCCCGATCGGAACCAGACCAGTCTAGGACAATTCTCTGGACTCTCTAGATCAATAATTATCAAAAAAAAGTTGAACTTTTGCATTTGGATGGCTGTAATAGGGTCATTTATAAAATGGGCGTGGCAAAATACAGTCAAAAGCCTATAAATCATAAATGAAAATGCAGAACTTCACAAAAATTGGTCAGCATATGTGACATAACATCATTAACAAGCATGCAAAATTTTATGGAGATCGGACGATAGGTGGCGCTATAACTGTTAAAAAGCTTTAAAACCATATATTTCCTATGGTAAACTGCCTGTATTGGCTGTAAATGGTCTTTTCCATCTCTGATCATATAATTTTCATATCATAATGTTCAAAACTAGTGCAATACAATTCTCTGGACTCACTAGATCAATAATTGTCAGAAAAAGTTGAACTACTTCATTTGGATAGCTATAATAGGTTCACTTCATAATGTAGCCTTTACCAAGTGTCCCCGAAAGCCTATATCTCTTTAATGAATTACTCAGACCTTCTTAAAAACAAGTCAGAACATGTGAAATATCACTCTAAACATGCATGAAAATTTTCAGACAGATCGGACAAAATTTGCCTCTATAACAGTTAAAAAGGTGAAAATGATATGAATATAATGGCATGTTAAGCCAATAAGTGATATTTTACTGCCCCCTGCTGTTTAAAATAGGAATTTTGTCATATTGTTCTATAATTTATATTTAGACTTTATAAAATCCCTATTTTAACATTTACAATTACATTTAGTCAAAATCTATCTGTTAAAGTATTAGTACTGACAGTTTGATCACATCATATAGTTCAACTGTCTGTATCTACAACATAATGTGTGTGTAGTCTTAGGTTTCTGAATAAATTCTGAATCGTCTGATTAATAGCTTACAAAGACTTTGTGAAATGTTAATTGACCATTCAAATATATTTTCATAATGACATATCCCAATAGCATTGAAAAAACAACAACAACAACATTTGTCTTTGTGTGTGTGTGTGTGTGTGTGTGTGTGTGTGTGTGTGTGTGTGTGTGTAAGCATGCATTAAGTTAAAATGGTAAAACTGGTTTGCTTTTGTCACAGTTGTGTTCTGTCTGAGTATTGTTGTCTCTGATCACATGTCTTCCTTTGTTCTGTTTTCCCGCCACTCCTTGGTTTCCACGGTAACTGTCATTTAGTGCATCTGTCACACCTGTTTCCTCGTTAGTCTTGTCAGCTGTGTCTTGTTTCCCTGATCAGTTCTCCCATGTATTTAAGCCCTGAGTTTTGCCTTGTTCTTTGTCAGTTCTATGCTGTAATTAGAGTGTGTTGCTGCCTGTTCCGATATCCTGAGTTTAATTCCTATTAAACCTGCATCTTGTATGTTCATCCTTGTCTCCGCGTGCCTTCCTGCAACCATTCCGTGTTTAGCTTTAGTGGAGAAAACTGGTGAAAATAATGAAATTTAAAGTGAACCTGAGCCAATAAGTGGTCTTCTAGTGCCCTCTGCTGGCCATTCTACTTATTAATGAAGTCTTTTCACAGGTGATTTTGCGTCACTCTAGACACTTATAAAATCACTTATATAACAATAACTATTATAACAAAATCATATTTTGTCAGTGTTTATCACTTCATTTGCACTGACACTTCACGTGTTGTAAATCATGGTAAATCACGCTAGAAGCATGGTAAATCATAGTAAATAAATCTAAAATGTGGTGTATCAAGGTAAATCATGCTAGAATCCTGATAAATCATTCTAGAACGTGGTATATTATGGTAAATCATGCTAGAACAGGGTAAATAATGGTAAACCATGGTAAATCATGGTAAACTATGCTAGAACAGGGTAAATCATGGTAAACCATGGTAAATCATGGTAAACCATGGTAAATCATGATAAACTATAGTAAATCATGCTACAATGTGGTATATCATGGTAAATCATGCTAGAACATGGTAAATCAAGGTAAACTAAGATAAATTCATGGTCAACTATGCTAGAACAGGGTAAATCATGGTAAATCATGGTAAATCATGCTAAAACATGGTATTTTCCATCTATGATGTCAGTGGTTACATGCTTGCTAAATAAAACTTGATGTCTTTTGATGTTTTTGTGCTTAAAGGCCTTAAAGGCCTTAACTGCTTGAACCCCGATAAATGCTGCTTGCAGCTTTAATTATTATTATTATTCTGCCGTAAAACGCATCGTGCAGCCCAAACCGTAAGGGCTAGAGCTTTGAAACTTTGCCATATGGTAGTACAAAAATCGAGGAGAGGTTATCAAATTATGACCCCGATTGGCCCATAGGTGGCGCTATAGCAACCAAAAGCGCGAAACTGCTCATAACTCCTAGACCGTAAGTCATAGACTCAAGTGTCTTATATCATTGGAAAGCTGGACGCCTGACGAACAAAACGTATATCTCCGATTTTATTTCCGCCATGATAGATTTTCCGCCATTTTGAATTTTGTCGAAAATCTACTTTTGCGAACTAGTCCCTGGTTTTTTGCCCGATCGGAACCAAACCAGTGCAGAATTGTTCTCTGGAGTCTGAATATCAATAATTATCAAAAAAAAGTTGAAATTTCGATTCACGGTCGCTAGGGGGTGCAAAATTAACGTTGTGGGAGGAGCCTATTTTACTAAAATGGCTATAACTCCAGAAGTAAAAGAGGTATTTTAACCAAACCTGGTACACATGTGTAAGACGTCAATATGAGGTCACGGTAAAAAAATCGCGGCGATTGGTCACATGGTGGCGCTCTAACATGAAAAAAACATAAAACAGGCTATAACCACCTGACCGTTAGTCCGATTGACTTGAAAATTGGTATGCAGTGTCTTGGTCCAAGGTGCCATGTATGTCTATGAGGACATTGGTGTATCTCAAAAAACATGGCCGCCATCGGCCAATGAAGTTTGAGCACCTATTTGACAAGGTTAACGGAGGCCTATCGGAACGAAACTCGGTGGGCATGTTCGACTCATGGCCCTAGAGGTCTGTAAGAATTTTAAAAGAAATCGGCCACTAGTTGGCGCTAACGAGTTTTATGGCTCTGTAATCACGTGGTGTTACACTTATTGTCACAAAATGCATACCATTTGATAGATCTCCTCTTGTTGAACAACTTTGCCTCAAGAACCATTGCTGTCAATCAAACCGTTCATTAAATATTCGTAATTATGTTAAAAACCTACTTTTGCGAACTAGTCCTAGGTTTTTCGCCCGATCAGAACCAAACGAGTCTAGGACAATTCTATGGACTCTCAAGATCAATAATTATCAAAAAAAAGTTGAACTTTTGCATTTTTCGCATGGGTATATTGGGTCATAAAGAAAATGGGCGTGGCAAAATGCACTCAAAAGCCTATAAATCCTAAACAAAAACTCAGAACTTCACGAAAATTGGTGAGCTTATGTGCCATAACATCATTAACAAGCATGCAAAATTTCATGGAGATCGGACTATAGATGGTGCTATAACTGTTAAAAAGCTTTAAAAAACACATATTTCCTATGGTAAATTGCCTGTATTGGCTGTAAATGGACTTTTCCATCTATTATTTCAGTGGTTAAAAGCTTTCTAAATAAATCTTAATGTCTTAAATGCTTATGTGCCTAAAGGCCTTAAATGCTTGAACCCCGATAAATGCTGCTTGCAGCTTTAATTATTAGGGGTTCAAGCACGAAGTGCTGAAACCCTATTGTAATTGTGCTGATTTTTATTATTATTATTATTATTATTATTCTGCCGTAAAACGCATCGTGCAGCCCAAACCGTAAGGGCTAGAGCTTTGAAACTTTGCCATATGGTAGTACAAAAATCGAGGAGAGGTTATCAAATTATGACCCCGATTGGCCCATAGGTGGCGCTATAGCAACCAAAAGCGCGAAACTGCTCATAACTCCTAGACCGTAAGTCATAGACTCAAGTGTCTTATATCATTGGAAAGCTGGACGCCTGACGAACAAAACGTATATCTCCGATTTTATTTCCGCCATGATAGATTTTCCGCCATTTTGAATTTTGTCGATAATCTACTTTTGCGAACTAGTCCCTGGTTTTTTGCCCGATCGGAACCAAACCAGTGCAGAATTGTTCTCTGGAGTCTGAATATCAATAATTATCAAAAAAAAGTTGAAATTTCGATTCACGGTCGCTAGGGGGTGCAAAATTAACGTTGTGGGAGGAGCCTATTTTACTAAAATGGCTATAACTCCAGAAGTAAAAGAGGTATTTTAACCAAACCTGGTACACATGTGTAAGACGTCAATATGAGGTCACGGTAAAAAAATCGCGGCGATTGGTCACATGGTGGCGCTATAACATGAAAAAAACATAAAACAGGCTATAACCACCTGACCGTTAGTCCGATTGACTTGAAAATTGGTATGCAGTGTCTTGGTCCAAGGTGCCATGTATGTCTATGAGGACATTGGTGTATCTCAAAAAACATGGCCGCCATCGGCCAATGAAGTTTGAGCACCTATTAGACAAGGTTAACGGAGGCCTATCGGAACGAAACTCGGTGGGCATGTTCGACTCATGGCCCTAGAGGTCTGTAAGAATTTTAAAAGAAATCGGCCACTAGTTGGCGCTAACGAGTTTTATGGCTCTGTAATCACGTGGTGTTACACTTATTGTCACAAAATGCATACCATTTGATAGATCTCCTCTTGTTGAACAACTTTGCCTCAAGAACCATTGCTGTCAATCAAACCGTTCATTAAATATTCGTAATTATGTTAAAAACCTACTTTTGCGAACTAGTCCTAGGTTTTTCGCCCGATCAGAACCAAACGAGTCTAGGACAATTCTATGGACTCTCAAGATCAATAATTATCAAAAAAAAGTTGAACTTTTGCATTTTTCGCATGGGTATATTGGGTCATAAAGAAAATGGGCGTGGCAAAATGCACTCAAAAGCCTATAAATCCTAAACAAAAACTCAGAACTTCACGAAAATTGGTGAGCTTATGTGCCATAACATCATTAACAAGCATGCAAAATTTCATGGAGATCGGACTATAGATGGTGCTATAACTGTTAAAAAGCTTTAAAAAACACATATTTCCTATGGTAAATTGCCTGTATTGGCTGTAAATGGACTTTTCCATCTATTATTTCAGTGGTTAAAAGCTTTCTAAATAAATCTTAATGTCTTAAATGCTTATGTGCCTAAAGGCCTTAAATGCTTGAACCCCGATAAATGCTGCTTGCAGCTTTAATTATTATTATTATTATTCTGCCGTAAAACGCATCGTGCAGCCCAAACCGTAAGGGCTAGAGCTTTGAAACTTTGCCATATGGTAGTACAAAAATCGAGGAGAGGTTATCAAATTATGACCCCGATTGGCCCATAGGTGGCGCTATAGCAACCAAAAGCGCAAAACTGCTCATAACTCCTAGACCGTAAGTCATAGACTCAAGTGTCTTATATCATTGGAAAGCTGGACGCCTGACGAACAAAACGTATATCTCCGATTTTATTTCCGCCATGATAGATTTTCCGCCATTTTGAATTTTGTCGAAAATCTACTTTTGCGAACTAGTCCCTGGTTTTTTGCCCGATCGGAACCAAACCAGTGCAGAATTGTTCTCTGGCGTCTGAATATCAATAATTATCAAAAAAAAGTTGAAATTTCGATTCACGGTCGCTAGGGGGTGCAAAATTAACGTTGTGGGAGGAGCCTATTTTACTAAAATGGCTATAACTCCAGAAGTAAAAGAGGTATTTTAACCAACCTTGGTACACATGTGTAAGAGGTCAATCTGAGGTCACGGTAAAAAAATCGCGGCGATTGGCCACATGGTGGCGCTATAACATGAAAAGAACATAAAACAGGCTATAACCACCTGACCGTTAGTCCGATTGACTTGAAAATTGGTATGCAGTGTCTTGGTCCAAGGTGCCATGTATGTCTATGAGGACATTGGCGTATCTCAAAAAACATGGCCGCCATCGGCCAATGAAATTTTAGCACCGATTAGACAAGGTTAACGGAGGCCGATCGGAACGAAACTCGATGGGCATGTTCGTCTTATGGCCCTAGAGGTCTGTAAGAATTTTGAAACAAATCGGCCACTAGTTGGCGCTAACGAGTTTTATGGCTCTGTAATCACGTGGTGTTACACTCATCCACACAATATGCATATCATTTGATAGATCTGCTCATGCTGAACAACTTTGCCTCAAGAACCATTGCTGTCAATCAAACCGTTCATTAAATATTCACGAATATGTCTAAAACCCTCTTTTGCGAACTAGTCCTAGGTTTTTCACCCGATCGGAACCAGACCAGTCTAGGACAATTCTCTGGACTCTCTAGATCAATAATTATCAAAAAAAAGTTGAACTTTTGCATTTGGATGGCTGTAATAGGGTCATTTATAAAATGGGCGTGGCAAAATACAGTCAAAAGCCTATAAATCATAAATGAAAATGCAGAACTTCACAAAAATTGGTCAGCGTATGTGACATAACATCTTTAACAAGCATGCAAAATTTTATGGAGATCGGACGATAGGTGGCGCTATAACTGTTAAAAAGCTTTAAAACCATATATTTCCTATGGTAAACTGCCTGTATTGGCTGTAAATGGTCTTTTCCATCTCTGATCATATAATTTTCATATCATAATGTTCAAAACTAGTGCAATACAATTATCTGGACTCACTAGATCAATAATTGTCAGAAAAAGTTGAACTACTTCATTTGGATAGCTATAATAGGTTCACTTCATAATGTAGCCTTTACCAAGTGTCCCCGAAAGCCTATATCTCTTTAATGAATTACTCAGACCTTCTTAAAAACAAGTCAGAACATGTGAAATATCACTCTAAACATGCATGAACATTTTCAGACAGATCGGACAAAATTTGCCTCTATAACAGTTAAAAAGGTGAAAATGATATGAATATAATGGCATGTTAAGCCAATAAGTGGTATTTTACTGCCCCCTGCTGTTTAAAATAGGAATTTTGTCATATTGTTCTATAATTTATATTTAGACTTTATAAAATCCCTATTTTAACATTTACAATTACATTTAGTCAAAATCTATCTGTTAAAGTATTAGTACTGACAGTTTGATCACATCATATAGTTCAAATGTCTGTATCTACAACATAATGTGTGTGTGTAGTCTTAGGTTTCTGAATAAATTCTGAATCGTCTGATTAATAGCTTACAAAGACTTTGTGAAATGTTTATTGACCATTCAAATATATTTTCATAATGACATATCCCAATAGCATTGAAAAAACAACAACAACAACATTTGTCTTTGTGTGTGTGTGTGTGTGTGTGTGTGTGTGTGTGTGTGTGTGTGTGTGTGTGTGTGTGTGTGTGTGTGTGTGTGTGTGTGTACGTGTGTGTGTGTGTGTAAGCATGCATTAAGTTAAAATGGTAAAACTGGTTTGCTTTTGTCACAGTTGTGTTCTGTCTGAGTATTGTTGTCTCTTATCACATGTCTTCCTTTGTTCTGTTTTCCCGCCACTCCTTGGTTTCCACGGTAACTGTCATTTAGTGCATCTGTCACACCTGTTTCCTCGTTAGTCTTGTCAGCTGTGTCTTGTTTCCCTGATCAGTTCTCCCATGTATTTAAGCCCTGAGTGTTGCCTTGTTCTTTGTCAGTTCTATGCTGTAATTAGAGTGTGTTGCTGCCTGTTCCGATATCCTGAGTTTAATTCCTATTAAACCTGCATCTTGTATGTTCATCCTTGTCTCCGCGTGCCTTCCTGCAACCATTCCGTGTTTAGCTTTAGTGGAGAAAACTGGTGAAAATAATGAAATTTAAAGTGAAACTGAGCCAATAAGTGGTCTTCTAGTGCCCTCTGCTGGCCATTCTACTTATTAATGAAGTCTTTTCACAGGTGATTTTGCGTCACTCTAGACACTTATAAAATCACTTATATAACAATAACTATTATAACAAAATCATATTTTGTCAGTGTTTATCACTTCATTTGCACTGTATGGTGCAAAATGTGGTGTATCAAGGTAAATCATGCTAGAATCCTGATAAATCATTCTAGAACGTGGTATATTATGGTAAATCATGCTAGAACAGGGTAAATAATGGTAAACCATGGTAAATCATGCTAGAATGTGGTATATCATGGTAAATCATGCTAGAACATGGTAAATCAAGGTAAACTAAGATAAATTCATGGTAAACTATGCTAGAACAGGGTAAATCATGGTAAACCATGGTAAATCATGGTAAACCATGGTAAATCATGATAAACTATGGTAAATCATGCTACAGTGTGGTATATCATGGTAAATCATGCTAGAATATGGTAAATCAAGGTAAACTAAGATAAATTCATGGTCAACTATGCTAGAACAGGGTAAACCATGGTAAATCATGGTAAATCATGCTAAAACATGGTATTTTCCATCTATGATGTCAGTGGTTACCTGCTTGCTAAATAAAACTTGATGTCTTTTGATGTTTTTGTGCTTAAAGGCCTTAAAGGCCTTAACTGCTTGAACCCCGATAAATGCTGCTTGCAGCTTTAATTATTATTATTTTTCTTCTGCCGTAAAACGCATCGTGCAGCCCAAACCGTAAGTGCTAGAGACTTGAAACTTTGCCATATGGTAGTACAAAAATCGAGGAGAGGTTATCAAAATATGAGCCAGATTGGCCAATAGGTGGCGCTACAGTGCAAAAACCAAAAAAATGGCATATTTTTGCTTAAATCTCACCAACCCTTTGTCACAGACTCAAGTGTCTTATATCATTGGAATCCTTGGCTCAAGCCGAACAAAAAAGGCCTCAAGGATTTCCTTTCCGGTATGCAAATTTTCCGCCATTTTGGATTTTGTCCAAAACCTACTTTTGCGAACTAGTCCTAGGTTTTTTGTCCGATCGGAACCAAACAAGTGCAGAAATGTTCTCTGGAGTCTGAATATCAATAATTATTAAAAAAAAGTTTAAATTTTGATTCACGGTCGCTAAGGGGCACCAAAACGTTCGAAGGAGGCGGAGCTAGTTTTACTAAAATGGCTATAACTCCAGAAGTAAATGAGTTATCTTCACCAAACTTGGTACACATGTGTAAGAGGTCAATCTAAGGTCACAGTAAAGAAATCGCGGTGATTAGCCACATGGTGGCGCTATAACATTAAAAAAACATAAAACAGGCTATAACCACCTGACCGTTTGTCCGATTGACTTGAAAATTGGTATGCAGTGTCTTGGTCGAAGGTGCCATGTATGTCTATGAGGACATTGGTGTATCTCGAAAAACATGGCCGCCATCGGCCAATGAAGTTTGAGCACCTATTAGACAAGGTTAACGGAGGCCAATCAGAACGAAACTCAGTGGGCATGTTCGGCTCAAGCCCCTAGAGGTCTGTAAGAATTTTGAAAGAAATCGGCCACTAGTTGGCGCTAACGAGTTTAATGGCTCTGTAATCACGTGGTGTTACACTTATTGTCACAAAATGCATATCATTTGATAGATCTGCTCATGCTGAACAACTTTGCCTCAAGAACTATTGCTGTCAATCAAACCGTTCATTAAATATTCGTAATTATGTTAAAAACCTACTTTTGCGAACTAGTCCCTGGTTTTTCGCCCGATCGGAACCAGACCAGTCTAGGACAATTCTCTGGACTCTCTAGATCAATAATTATCAAAAAAAAGTTGAACTTTTGCATTTGCATGGCTGTAATAGGGTCATTTATAAAATGGGCGCGGCAAAATAAATAAAAAAACCTATAAATCATAAATAAAAACTCAGAACTTCACAAAAATTGGTGAACATATGTGAAATAACATCATTAACAAGCATGCCAAATTGTATGGAGATCGGACCAAAGGTGGCGCTATAACTGTTAAAAAGCTTTAAAACCATATATTTCCTATGGTCTTTTTCATCTATTATGTCAGTAGTTACATGCTTGCTAGATAAATCTTAATAACTTTTGATGCTTTTATGCTTAAAGGCCTTAAAGGCCTTAATTGCTTGAACCCCGATAAATGCTGCTTGCAGCTTTAATTAGGGGTTCAAGCACGAAGTGCTGAAACCCTATTGTAATTGTACTGATTTTTATTATTATTATTATTATTATTATTATTATTTTCCGCTAAAACGCATCGTGCAGACCAAACCGTAAGAGCTGGAACCTTGAAACTTGGCCAAATGGTAGTCCTCAATTTGGGGAGAACCTATCAAAGTATGACCCCGATTGGCCCATAGGTGGCGCTATAGCAACCAAAAGCGCGAAACTGCTCATAACTCCTAGACCCTATGTCGTAGACTCAAGTGTCTTATATCATTGGAAAGATGGACGCCTGAAGGTCAAAACGTATATCTCCGATTTCATTTACGGTATGTAAATTTTTCCGCCATTTTGAATTATGTCAAAAACCTACTTTTGCGAACTACTCCCTGGTTTTGTGTCCGATTGGAACCAAACCAGTGCAGAAATGTTCTCTGGAGTCTGAATATCAATAATTATCAAAAAAAGTTGAAATTTCGATTCATGGTTTCTAGGGGGCGCTAATTGATCGTTGTGGAAAGAGCCTATTTTACTAAAATGGCTATAACTCGAGAAGTAAATTAGATATCTTCACCAAACTTGGTACATATGTGTATGAGTTCAATTTGGGGTCACGGTACCAAAGTCACGACGATTGAACACTAGATGGCGCTATAACATGAAAAAAACATGAAAAGGGCTATAACTACCTGACCGTTAGTCCGATTGACTTGAAAATTGGTATGCAGTGTCTTGGTCCAAGGTGCCATGTATGTTTATGAGGACATTGGCGTATCTCAAAAAACATGGCCGCCGTCAGCCAATGAAGTTTGAGCACCTATTAGACAAGGTTAACGGAGGCCGATCGGAACGAAACTCGATGGGCATGTTCGACTCATGGCCCTAGAGGTCTGTAAGAATTTTGAAAGAAATCGGCCACTAGTTGGCGCTAACAAGTTTTATGGCTCTGTAATCACGTGGTGTTACACTTATTGTCATAAAATGCATATCATTTGATAGGTCTCCTCATTCTGAACAACTTTGCCTCAAGAACAATTGCTGTCAATCAAACAGTTCATTAAATATTCACGAATATGTTAAAAACCTACTTTTGCGAACTAGTCCCTGGATTTGTGTCCGATTGTAACCAAACCAGTACAGAAATGTTCCCTGGAGTCTGAATGTCAATAATTATCAAAAAAAAGTTGAAATTTCGGTTCCTGGTCACTAGAGGTTGCTAAATTCATGTTGTGGGAGGAGCCTATTTTACTAAAATAGCTATAACTCGAGAAGTAAATGAGATATCTTCACCAAACTTGGTACACATGTGTATAAGTTCAGTCTGGGGTCACAGTAAAGACATCGCGATGATTGAACACTAGGTGGCGCTATAACATGAAAAAAACTTGAAAAGGGCTATGACTACCTGACCGTTAGATATTAACGTATCTCATGTATCTCAAAAAAACATGGCCGCCATCGACCAATGAAATTTGAGCACCTATTAGACAAGGTTAATGGAGGCCGATCGGAACAAAACTCGATGGGCATGTTCAACTCATGGCCGTAGAGGTCTGTAAGAGTTTTGAAAGAAGTCGGCCACTAGTTGGCGCTAACGAGTTTTACGGCTCTGTAATCACGTGGTGTTACACTTATCGTAACAAAATGCATAACTGCTTGAACCCCGATAAATGCTGCTTGCAGCTTTAATTATTATTATTATTAGGGGTTCAAGCACGAAGTGCTGAAACCCTATTGTAATTGTGCTGATTTTTATTATTATTAGGGGTTCAAGCACGAAGTGCTGAAACCCTATTGTAATTGTGCTGATTTTTATTATTATTATTATTATTATTCCGCCCTAAAACGCATCGTGCAGCCCAAACCGTAAGAGCTGGAACTTTGAAACTTTGACAGATGGTAGTACAAAAATCGAGGAAAGGTTCAGAGATTATGACCCCGATTGGCCCATAGGTGGCGCTATAGCAACCAAAAGCGCGAAACTGTTCATAACTCCTAGACCGTATGTCGTAGACTCAAGTGTCTTATATCATTGGAAAGCTGGATGCCTGACGAACAAAACGTATATCTCCGATTTCATTTCCGCCATGATAGATTTTCCGCCATTTTGAATTTTGTCAAAAACCTACTTTTGCGAACTAGTCCCTGGTTTTTTGCCCGATTGGAACCAAACCAGTGCAGAAATGTTCTCTGGAGTCTGAATATCAATAATTATCGAAAAAAAGTGGAAATTTCGATTCACGGTCGCTAAGGGGCGCCAAAACGTACGTTGTGGGAGGGGCCTATTTTACTAAAATGGCTATAACTCCCGATGTAAATGAGGTATCTTCACCAAACTTGGTACACATGTGTATGAGTTCAATCTGGGGTCACAGTAAAAAAATCGCGACGATTTGCCTCATGGTGGCGCTATAAATTGAAAAAAACATAAAACAGGCTATAACCACCTGACCGTTAGTCCGATTGACTTGAAAATTGGTATGCAGTGTCTTGGTCCAAGGTGCCATGTATGTGTATGAGGACATTGGCGTATCTCAAAAAACATGGCCGCCATCGGCCAACGAAGTTTGAGCACCTATTAGACAAGGTTAACGGAGGCCGATCGGAACGAAACTCAATGGGCATGTTCGGCTCATGGCCCTAAAGGTCTGTAAGAATTTTGAAAGAAATCGGCCACTAGTTGGCGCTAACGAGTTTTACGGCTCTGTAATCACGTGGTGTTACAAATATCCACACAATTTGCATATCATTTGATAGACCTCCTCATCCTGAACAACTTTGCCTCAAGAACCATTGCTGTCAATCAAACTGTTCATTAATTATTCATTAATATGTTAAAAACCTACTTTTGCGAACTAGTCCTAGGTTTTTTGCCCGATCGGAACCAGACCAGTCTAGGACAATTCTCTGGACTCTCTAGATCAATAATTATCAAAAAAAAGTTGAACTTTTGCATTTGGATGGCTGTAATAGGGTCATTTATAAAATGGGCGTGTCAAAATACATTAAAAAGCCTATAAATCCTAAATAAAAACTCAGAACTTCACAAAAATTGGTCAGCATATGTGACATAACATCATTAACAAGCATGAAAAATTCTATGGAGATCGGACGATAGGTGGCGCTATAACTGTTAAAAAGCTTTAAAATCATATATTTCCTATGGTAAACTGCCTGTATTGGCTGTAAATGGTCTTTTCCATCTCTGATCATATAATTTTCATATCATAATGTTCAAAACTAGTGCAATACAATTCTCTGGACTCACTAGATCAATAATTGTCAGAAAAAGTTGAACTACTTCATTTGGATAGCTATAATAGGTTCACTTCAAAATCTGGCCTTTACCAAGTGTCCCCGAAAGCCTAAATCTCTTTAATCAATGCTCAGACCTTCTTAAAAACAAGTCAGAACGTGTGAAATATCACTCTGAACAAGCATGAAAATTTTCAGACAGATCGGACAAAATTTGCCTCTATAACAGTTAAAAAGGTGAAAATGATATGAATTAATGGCATGTTAAGCCAATAAGTGGTATTTTACTGCCCCCTGCTGTTTAAAATAGTCATTTTCTCATATTGGTATTGGTATCAGCCATGGTAAATCATGATAAATGATGGTGTGTGTGTGTGTGTGTGTGTGTGTGTGTGTGTGTGTGTGTGTGTGTGTGTGTGTGTGTGTGTGTGTGTGTGTAGCATTATTGTGTGTAGCATATGTAGCAAGTATGCATTATTGAGTTAACATGGAAACACTGGTTTGCTTTAGTGCAGAAAACTGGTCAAAATCATGAGGTTTAAAGTGAAAGTGAGCCAATAAGTGGTCTTCTACTGCCCTCTGCTGGCCATTCTACTTATTGATTAAATTTTTCCACATGTGCTTGCATTTATACTTGAATACACACTAAAAATCATTTATATAGCAATAACTATTATAACACAATCATATTTTGTCAGTGTTAATCACTTTATTTGCACTGACACTTCAAATAATTGCTAGTAATGTGGTAAATCATGGTAAATCATGGTTAACTATGCTGTGTGTGTGTGTGTGTGTGTGTGTGTGTGTGTGTGTAAGCATGCATTGAGTTAACATGGATAAACTGGTTTGCTTTAGTGCAGAAAACTGGTTTAAAGTGAAAGTGAGCCAATAAGTGGTCTTCTACTGCCCTCTGCTGGCCATTCTACTTATTAATGAAATATTTCAACATGTGCTTGCATTCATACTTGAATACACACTAAAAAAATCACTTATATAGCAATAACTATTATAACACAATCATATTTTGTCAGTGTTAATCACTTTATTTGCACTGACACTTGAAATAATTGCTAGTAATGTGATAAATCAGGCTAGAAACATGGTAAATCAAAGTAAATAATACTAGATTGTTGTTTATCTCCTGGTAAATAATACTAGAACGTGGTATATCATGGTAAATCATGGTTAACTATGCTGTGTGTGTATGTGTGTGTGTGTGTGTGTGTGTGTGTATGTAAGCATGCATTGAGTTAACATGGAAAAACTGGTTTGCTTTAGTGCAGAAAACTGGTTTAAAGTGAAAGTGAGCCAATAAGTGGTCTTCTAGTGCCCTCTGCTGGCCATTCTACTTAATAATGAAATATTTTACATGTGCTTTTGCATTCATACTTGGACACACACTAAAAATCACGTATATAACTAACTATTATAACACAATAATATTTTGTCAGTGTTCATCACCTCATTTGCACTGACACTTCACATAATTGCTAGTAATGTGGTTAATCATGCTAGAAACATTGTAAATCATAGTAAATAATACTGAAATGAGGTGTATCAAGGTAAATCATGCTAGAATCCTAATAAATCATTCTGGAACATGGTATATGATAGTAAATCATGCTAGAATTATATTAAATAATTCTTGAATGTGGCAAATCGTTGTGGGAGGAGCCTATTTTACTCAAATGGCTATAACTCAAGAAGTAAATGAGATATCTTCACCAAAATCAGTACACATGTGTATGGGTTCAATTTGAGGTCACAATAAACAATTTTATGGAGATCGGACCATAGGTGGCGCTATAACTGTTAAAAAGCTTTAAAACCATATATATCCCATGGCAATTTGCCTGTATTGGCTGTAAATGGTCTTTTCCATCTATTATGTCAGTGGTTACATGCTTGCTAAATAAATCTTAATGACTTTTGATGCTTTTGTGCTTAAATGCCTTAAAGGCCTTAACTGCTTGAACCCCGATAAATGCTGCTTGCAGCTTTAATTAGGGGTTCAAGCACGAAGTGCTGAAACCCTATTGTATTTGTGCTGATTTTTATTATTATTATTATTATTATTATTCTGCCGTAAAACGCATCGTGCAGCCCAAACCGTAAGGGCTAGAGCTTTGAAACTTTGCCAGATGGTAGTACAAAAATCGAGGAGAGGTTATCAAATTATGACCTCGATTGGCCCATAGGTGGCGCTATAATAACCAAAAGCGCGAAAGTGGTCATAACTCCTGGACCGTATGTCGTAGACACAAGTGTCTTATATCATTGGAAAGCTGGTCGTCTGACGAACAAAACGTATATCTCCGATTTCATTTCCGTCATGATAGATTTTCCGCCATTTTGAATTTTGTCGAAAACCTACTTTTGCGAACTAGTCCCTGGTTTTTTGCTCGATCGGAACCAAACCAGTGCAGAATTGTTCTCTGGAGACTGAAGATCAATAATTATCGAAAAAAAGTTGAAATTTCGATTCAGGGTCGCTAGGGGGCGCAAAATTAACGTTGTGGGCGGAGCCTATTTTACTAAAATGGCTATAACTCCAGAAGTAAATGAGGTATTTTCAACAAACTTGGTACACATATGTAAGAGGTCAATCTGAGGACACGGTAAAAAAATCGCGGCGATTGGCCACATGGTGGCGCTATAACATGAAAAAAACATAAAACAGGCTATAACCACCTGACCGTTAGTCCGATTGACTTGAAAATTGGTATGCAGTGTCTTGGTCCAAGGTGCCATGTATGTCTATGAGGACATTGGTGTATCTCAAAAAACATGGCCGCCATTGGCCAATGAAGTTGAGCACCTATTAGACAAGGTTAACGGAGGCCGATCGGAACGAAACTCGGTGGGCATGTTCGACTCATGGCCCTAGAGGTCTGTAAGAATTTTGAAAGAAATCGGCCACTAGTTGGCGCTAACGAGTTTTATGGCTCTGTAATCACGTGGTGTTAGATATATTGTCACAAAATGCATATCATTTGATAGACCTGCTCATGCTGAACAACTTTGCCTCTAGAACCATTGCTGTCAATCAAACCGTTCATTAAATATTCATGAATATGTTAAAAACCTACTTTTGCGAACTAGTCCCTGGTTTTTTGCCCGATCGGAACCAGACCAGTCTAGGACAATTCTATGGACTCTCTAGATCAATAATTATCAAAAAAAAGTTGAACTTTTGTATTTGTATGGCTGTAATAGGGTCATTTATAAAATGGGTGTGGCAAAATACACTCAAAAGCCTATAAATCCTAAATGAAAACTCAGAACTTCAAAAAAATTGGTGAGCATATGTGTCATAACATCACAAACAAGCTTGCAAAATTTTATGGAGATTGGACAATAGTTGGCGCTATAACTGTTAAAAAGCTTTAAAACCATATATTTCCTATGGTAAACTGCCTGTATTGGCTGTAAATGGTCTTTTCCATGTCTGATCATATAATTTTCATATCATAATGTTCAAAACTAGTGCAATACAATTCTCTGGACTCACTAGATCAATAATTGTCAGAAAAAGTTGAACTACTTCATTTGGATAGCTATAATAGGTTCACTTCAAAATCTGGCCTTTACCAAGTGTCCCCGAAAGCCTATATCTCTTTAATCAATGCTCAGTCCTTCTTAAAAACAAGTCAGAACGTGTGAAATATCACCCTGAACAAGCATGAAAATTTTCAGACAGATCGGACAAAATTTGCCTCTATAACAGTTAAAAAGGTGAAAATGATATGATTTAATGGCATGTTAAGCCAATAAGTGGTATTTTACTGCCCCCTGCTGTTTAAAATAGTCATTTTCTCATATTGGTATTGGTATCAGCCATGGTAAATCATGATAAATGATGGTGTGTGTGTGTGTGTGTGTGTGTGTGTGTGTGTGTGTGTGTGTGTGTGTGTGTGTGTGTGTGTGGTACAAATATAACAAAGGTTTTATTTTCCAACATGAAAACAAACATAACAGAGTGCTAGTGCACAAACAATAACCGACAATGATAATGGATGAGAGGGGAACTTAAATACACAGATCAAGACAAGGACAACAGGTGACGGTTATGATGATGAGGAGCAGGTGATGATGAGGAGGGTGATGAGGAGCAGCTGCAGGTGATGACGACAGATGGTGAATGTGATGAAGACAGAAGGTGAATGTGATGAAGGTGAATGTGACACCAATATCACTGAAACATTTGTGTGTGTGTGTGTGTGTGTGTGTGTGTGTGTGTGTGTGTGTAGCATTATTGTGTGTAGCATATGTAGCAATTATGCATTATTGAGTTAACATGGAAACACTGGTTTGCTTTAGTGCAGAAAACTGGTCAAAATCATGAGGTTTAAAGTGAAAGTGAGCCAATAAGTGGTCTTCTACTGCCCTCTGCTGGCCATTCTACTTATTAATTAAATTTTTCCACATGTGCTTGCATTTATACTTGAATACACACTAAAAATCACTTATATAGCAATAACTATTATAACACAATCATATTTTGTCAGTGTTAATCACTTTATTTGCACTGACACTTCAAATAATTGCTAGTAATGTGGTAAATCATGGTAAATCATGGTTAACTATGCTCTGTGTGTGTGTGTGTGTGTGTGTGTGTGTGTGTGTGTGTGTGTGTGTGTGTGTGTGTGTGTGTGTGTGTGTGTGTGTGTGTAAGCATGCATTGAGTTAACATGGATAAACTGGTTTGCTTTAGTGCAGAAAACTGGTTTAAAGTGAAAGTGAGCCAATAAGTGGTCTTCTACTGCCCTCTGCTGGCCATTCTACTTATTAATGAAATATTTCAACATGTGCTTGCATTCATACTTGAATACACACAAAAAAAATCACTTATATAGCAATAACTATTATAACACAATCATATTTTGTCAGTGTTAATCACTTTATTTGCACTGACACTTGAAATAATTGCTAGTAATGTGATAAATCAGGCTAGAAACATGGTAAATCAAAGTAAATAATACTAGATTGTCGTTTATCTCCTGGTAAATAATACTAGAACGTGGTATATCATGGTAAATCATGGTTAACTATGCTGTGTGTGTATGTGTGTGTGTGTGTGTGTGTGTGTGTGTGTGTGTGTGTGTGTGTGTGTGTGTGTGTGTGTGTGTGTGTGTGTGTTGTGTGTGTGTGTGTGTGTGTGTGTGTGTGTGTGTGTGTGTGTGTGTGTGTGTGTGTGTGTAAGCATGCATTGAGTTAACATGGAAAAACTGGTTTGCTTTAGTGCAGAAAACTGGTTTAAAGTGAAAGTGAGCCAATAAGTGGTCTTCTACTGCCCTCTGCTGGCCATTCTACTTAATAATGAAATATTTTACATGTGCTTTTGCATTCATACTTGGACACACACTAAAAATCACGTATATAACTAACTATTATAACACAATAATATTTTGTCAGTGTTCATCACCTCATTTGCACTGACACTTCACATATTTGCTAGTAATGTGGTTAATCATGCTAGAAACATTGTAAATCATAGTAAATAATACTGAAATGAGGTGTATCAAGGTAAATCATGCTAGAATCCTAATAAATCATTCTGGAACATGGTATATGATAGTAAATCATGCTAGAATCATATTAAATAATTCTAGAATGTGGCAAATCGTTGTGGGAGGAGCCTATTTTACTCAAATGGCTATAACTCAAGAAGTAAATGAGATATCTTCACCAAACTCAGTACACATGTGTATGGGTTCAATTTGAGGTCACAGTAAACAATTCTATGGAGATCGGAGCATAGGTGGCGCTATAACTGTTAAAAAGCTTTAAAACCATATATATCCCATGGCAAATTGCCTGTATTGGCTGTAAATGGTCTTTTCCATCTATTATGTCAGTGGTTACATGCTTGCTAAATAAATCTTAATAACTTTTGATGCTTTTGTGCTTAAATGCCTTAAAGGCCTTAACTGCTTGAACCCCGATAAATGCTGCTTGCAGCTTTAATTATTATTATTATTCTCCCCTAAAACGCATCGTGCAGCCCAAACCGTAAGAGCTGGAACCTTGAAACTTGGCCAAATGGTAGTCCTCAATTTGGGGAGAACCTATCAAAGTATGACCCAGATTGGCCCATAGGTGGCGCTATAGCAACCAAAAGCGCGGAACTGCTCATAACTCCTAGACCGTATGTCGTAGACTCAAGTGTCCTATATCATTGGAAAGCTGGACGCCTGAAGGTCAAAACGTATATCTCCGATTTTATTTCAGGTATGCAAATTTTTCCGCCATTTTGAATTTTGTCAAAAACCTACTTTTGCGAACTAGTCCCTGGTTTTTCACCCGATCGGAACCAAAGCAGTGCAGAAATGTTCTTTGGAGTCTGAAGATCAATAATTATCGAAAAAAAGTCGAAATTTCGATTCCTGGTCGCTAGGGGGTGATAAATTAATGTTGTGGGAGGAGCCTATTTTACTAAAATGGCTATAACTCGAAAAGGAAATGAGATATCTTCACCAAACTTGGTACACATGTGTAAGAGTTCAATCTGGGGTCATAGTAAAAAATTGTCGACGATTGATCACTAGGTGGCGCTATAACATGAAAAAAAACATGAAAAGGGCTATGACCACGTGACCGTTTGTCCGATTGACTTGAAAATTGGTATGCAGTGTCTTGGTCCAAGGTGCCATGTATGTCTATGAGGACTTTGGCGTATCTCGAAAAACATGGCCGCCATCGACCAATGAAATTTGAGCACCTATTAGACAAGGTTAACGGAGGCCGATCGGAACGAAACTCGATGGGCATGTTCAACTCATGGCCCTAGAGGTCTGTAAGAATTTTGAAAGAAATCGGCCACTAGTTGGCGCTAACGAGTTTTATGGCTCTGTAATCACGTGGTGTTACACTTATTGTCACAAAATGCATATCATTTGATAGATCTGCTCATGCTGAACAACTTTGCCTCAAGAACCATTGCTGTCAATCAAACCGTTCATTAAATATTCGCAATTATGTTAAAAACCTACTTTTGCGAACTAGTCCTAGGTTTTTTGCCCGATCGGAACAAGACCAGTCTAGGGTAATTCTCTGGACTCTCTAGATCAATAATTATCAAAAAAAGTTCAACTTTAGCATTTTTCGCATGGGTATATTGGGTCATAATGAAAATGGGCGTGGCAAAATGCATTTAAAAGCCTATAAATCCTAAACGAAAACTCAGAACTTCACAAAAATTGGTGAGCATATGTACCATAACAGTCTAAACAAGCATGTAAAATTTCATGAAGATCGTACGATAGGTGGCGCTATAACTGTTAAAAAGCTTTGAAAACCATATATTTCCTATGGTAAATTGCCTGTTTTGGCTGTAAATGGTCTTTTCCATCTATTATTTCAGTGGTTAAAAGCTTTACAAATAAAACTTAATGTCTTAAATGCTTATGTGCTTAAAGGCCTTAAATGCTTGAACCCCGATAAATGCTGCTTGCAGCTTTAATTATTAGGGGTTCAAGCACGAAGTGCTGAAACCCTATTGTAATTGCCCTGATTTTTATTAGGGGTTCAAGCACGAAGTGCTGAAACCCTATTGTAATTGTACTGATTTTTATTATTATTATTATTATTATTATTCTGCCGTAAAACGCATCGTGCAGCCCAAACCGTAAGGGCTAGAGCTTTGAAACTTTGCCAGATGGTAGTACAAAAATCGAGGAGAGGTTATCAAATTATGACCTCGATTGGCCCATAGGTGGCGCTATAACAACCAAAAGCGCGAAAGTGGTCATAACTCCTGGACCGTATGTCGTAGACACAAGTGTCTTATATCATTGGAAAGCTGGTCGTCTGACGAACAAAACGTATATCTCCGATTTCATTTCCGTCATGATAGATTTTCCGCCATTTTGAATTTTGTCGAAAACCTACTTTTGCGAACTAGTCCCTGGTTTTTTGCTCGATCGGAACCAAACCAGTGCAGAATTGTTCTCTGGAGACTGAAGATCAATAATTATCGAAAAAAAGTTGAAATTTCGATTCAGGGTCGCTAGGGGGCGCAAAATTAACGTTGTGGGCGGAGCCTATTTTACTAAAATGGCTATAACTCCAGAAGTAAATGAGGTATTTTCAACAAACTTGGTACACATATGTAAGAGGTCAATCTGAGGACACGGTAAAAAAATCGCGGCGATTGGCCACATGGTGGCGCTATAACATGAAAAAAACATAAAACAGGCTATAACCACCTGACCGTTAGTCCGATTGACTTGAAAATTGGTATGCAGTGTCTTGGTCCAAGGTGCCATGTATGTCTATGAGGACATTGGTGTATCTCAAAAAACATGGCCGCCATTGGCCAATGAAGTTGAGCACCTATTAGACAAGGTTAACGGAGGCCGATCGGAACGAAACTCGGTGGGCATGTTCGACTCATGGCCCTAGAGGTCTGTAAGAATTTTGAAAGAAATCGGCCACTAGTTGGCGCTAACGAGTTTTATGGCTCTGTAATCACGTGGTGTTAGATATATTGTCACAAAATGCATATCATTTGATAGATCTGCTCATGCTGAACAACTTTGCCTCTAGAACCATTGCTGTAAATCAAACCGTTCATTAAATATTCATGAATATGTTAAAAACCTACTTTTGCGAACTAGTCCCTGGTTTTTTGCCCGATCGGAACCAGACCAGTCTAGGACAATTCTATGGACTCTCTAGATCAATAATTATCAAAAAAAAGTTGAACTTTTGTATTTGTATGGCTGTAATAGGGTCATTTATAAAATGGGTGTGGCAAAATACACTCAAAAGCCTATAAATCCTAAATGAAAACTCAGAACTTCACAAAAATTGGTGAGCATATGTGTCATAACATCACAAACAAGCTTGCAAAATTTTATGGAGATTGGACAATAGTTGGCGCTATAACTGTTAAAAAGCTTTAAAACCATATATTTCCTATGGTAAACTGCCTGTATTGGCTGTAAATGGTCTTTTCCATGTCTGATCATATAATTTTCATATCATAATGTTCAAAACTAGTGCAATACAATTCTCTGGACTCACTAGATCAATAATTGTCAGAAAAAGTTGAACTACTTCATTTGGATAGCTATAATAGGTTCACTTCAAAATCTGGCCTTTACCAAGTGTCCCCGAAAGCCTATATCTCTTTAATCAATGCTCAGACCTTCTTAAAAACAAGTCAGAACGTGTGAAATATCACCCTGAACAAGCATGAAAATTTTCAGACAGATCGGACAAAATTTGTCTCTATAACAGTTAAAAAGGTGAAAATGATATGATTTAATGGCATGTTAAGCCAATAAGTGGTATTTTACTGCCCCCTGCTGTTTAAAATAGTCATTTTCTCATATTGGTATTGGTATCAGCCATGGTAAATCATGATAAATGATGGTGTGTGTGTGTGTGTGTGTGTGTGTGTGTGTGTGTGTGTGGTACAAATATAACAAAGGTTTTATTTTCCAACATGAAAACAAACATAACAGAGTGCTAGTGCACAAACAATAACCGACAATGATAATGGATGAGAGGGGAACTTAAATACACAGATCAAGACAAGGACAACAGGTGACGGTTATGATGATGAGGAGCAGGTGATGATGAGGAGGGTGATGAGGAGCAGGTGCAGGTGATGACGACAGATGGTGAATGTGATGAAGACAGAAGGTGAATGTGATGAAGGTGAATGTGACACCAATATCACTGAAACATTTGTGTGTGTGTGTGTGTGTGTGTGTGTGTGTGTGTGTGTGTGTAGCATTATTGTGTGTAGCATATGTAGCAATTATGCATTATTGAGTTAACATGGAAACACTGGTTTGCTTTAGTGCAGAAAACTGGTCAAAATCATGAGGTTTAAAGTGAAAGTGAGCCAATAAGTGGTCTTCTACTGCCCTCTGCTGGCCATTCTACTTATTAATTAAATTTTTCCACATGTGCTTGCATTTATACTTGAATACACACTAAAAATCACTTATATAGCAATAACTATTATAACACAATCATATTTTGTCAGTGTTAATCACTTTATTTGCACTGACACTTCAAATAATTGCTAGTAATGTGGTAAATCATGGTAAATCATGGTTAACTATGCTCTGTGTGTGTGTGTGTGTGTGTGTGTGTGTGTGTGTGTGTGTGTGTGTGTGTGTGTGTGTGTGTGTGTGTGTGTGTGTGTGTGTGTGTAAGCATGCATTGAGTTAACATAGATAAACTGGTTTGCTTTAGTGCAGAAAACTGGTTTAAAGTGAAAGTGAGCCAATAAGTGGTCTTCTACTGCCCTCTGCTGGCCATTCTACTTATTAATGAAATATTTCAACATGTGCTTGCATTCATACTTGAATACACACAAAAAAAATCACTTATATAGCAATAACTATTATAACACAATCATATTTTGTCAGTGTTAATCACTTTATTTGCACTGACACTTCAAATAATTGCTAGTAATGTGATAAATCAGGCTAGAAACATGGTAAATCAAAGTAAATAATACTAGATTGTCGTTTATCTCCTGGTAAATAATACTAGAACGTGGTATATCATGGTAAATCACGGTTAACTATGCTGTGTGTGTATGTGTGTGTGTGTGTTTGTGTGTGTGTGTGTGTGTGTGTGTGTGTGTGTGTGTGTGTGTTTGTGTGTGTGTGTGTGTGTGTGTGTGTGTGTGTGTGTGTGTGTGTGTGTGTGTGTGTGTGTGTGTGTGTGTAAGCATGCATTGAGTTAACATGGAAAAACTGGTTTGCTTTAGTGCAGAAAACTGGTTTAAAGTGAAAGTGAGCCAATAAGTGGTCTTCTACTGCCCTCTGCTGGCCATTCTACTTAATAATGAAATATTTTACATGTGCTTTTGCATTCATACTTGGACACACACTAAAAATCACGTATATAACTAACTATTATAACACAATAATATTTTGTCAGTGTTCATCACCTCATTTGCACTGACACTTCACATATTTGCTAGTAATGTGGTTAATCATGCTAGAAACATTGTAAATCATAGTAAATAATACTGAAATGAGGTGTATCAAGGTAAATCATGCTAGAATCCTAATAAATCATTCTGGAACATGGTATATGATAGTAAATCATGCTAGAATCATATTAAATAATTCTAGAATGTGGCAAATCGTTGTGGGAGGAGCCTATTTTACTCAAATGGCTATAACTCAAGAAGTAAATGAGATATCTTCACCAAACTCAGTACACATGTGTATGGGTTCAATTTGAGGTCACAGTAAACAATTCTATGGAGATCGGAGCATAGGTGGCGCTATAACTGTTAAAAAGCTTTAAAACCATATATATCCCATGGCAAATTGCCTGTATTGGCTGTAAATGGTCTTTTCCATCTATTATGTCAGTGGTTACATGCTTGCTAAATAAATCTTAATAACTTTTGATGCTTTTGTGCTTAAATGCCTTAAAGGCCTTAACTGCTTGAACCCCGATAAATGCTGCTTGCAGCTTTAATTATTATTATTATTCTTCCCTAAAACGCATCGTGCAGCCAAAACCGTAAGGCCTAGAGACGTGATACTTGGTCAAATGGTAGTAGTATTGCTCGCTACTCAGATACACGGACTTAGCCAAATCGGCCCATAGGTGGCGCTACAGCGACCAAAAGCGCGAAACTGCTCAGAACTCCTAGACCGTATGTCGTAGACTCAAGTGTCTTATATCATTGGAAAGCTGGATGCCTGACGAACAAAACGTATATCTCCGATTTCATTTCCGCCATGATAGATTTTCCGCCATTTTGAATTTTGCCAAAAACCTACTTTTGCGAACTAGTCCAAGGTTTTTCGCCCGATCTGAACCAAACCAGTACAGAAATGTTCTCTGGAGTCTGAATATCAATAATTATCGAAAAAAAGTTGAAATTTCGATTCACGCACGCTAAGGGGCGCCAAAACGTACGTTGTGGGAGGGGCCTATTTTACTAAAATGGCTATAACTCCAGAAGTAAATGAGGTATCTTCACCAAACTTGGTACACATGTGTAAGAGGTCAATCTGAGGTCACAGTAAAAAAACCGCGGCGATTGGCCACATGGTGGCGCTATAACATGACAAAAACATAAAACAGACTATAACCACCTGACCGTTAGTCCGATTGACTTGAAAATTGGTATGCAGTCTCTTGGTCCAAGGTGCCATGTATATCTATGAGGACATTGGTGTATCTCAAAAAACATGGCCGCCATCGGCCAATGAAGTTTGAGCACCTATTAGACAAGGTTAACGGAGGCCGATCGGAACGAAACTCGATGGGCATGTTCGACTCATGGCCCTAGAGGTCTGTAAGAGTTTTGAAAGAAATCGGCCACAAGTTGGCGCTAACGAGTTTTATGGCTCTGTAATCACGTGGTGTTAGATATATTGTCACAAAATGCATATCATTTGATAGATCTGCTCATGCTGAACAACTTTGCCTCAAGAACCAATGCTCTCAATCAAACCGTTCATTAAATATTCGTAATTATGTTAAAAACCTACTTTTGCGAACTAGTCCTAGGTTTTTCGCCCGATCGGAACCAAACAAGTCTAGGACAATTCTATGGACTCTCTAGATAAATAATTATCAAAAAAAAGTTGAACTTTAGCATTTTTCGCATGGGTATATTGGGTCATAAAGAAAATGGGCGTGGCACAATGCACTCAAAAGCCTATAAATCCTAAACGAAAATTCAGAACTTCACAAAAATTGGTGAACATATGTGCCATAACATTCTGAACAAGCATGTAAAATTTCATGAAGATCGGACGATAGGTGGCGCTATAACTGTTAAAAAGCTTTGAAAACCATATATTTCCTATGGTAAATTGCCTGTTTTGGCTGTAAATGGTCTTTTCCATCTATTATTTCAGTGGTTAGAAGCTTTCCAAATAAAACTTAATGTCTTAAATGCTTATGTGCTTAAAGGCCTTAAATGCTTGAACCCCGATAAATGCTGCTTGCAGCTTTAATTATTATTATTATTCTGCCGTAAAACGCATCGTGCAGCCCAAACCGTAAGGGCTAGAGCTTTGAAACTTTGCCATATGGTAGTACAAAAATCGAGGAGAGGTTATCAAATTATGACCCCGATTGGCCCATAGGTGGCGCTATAGCAACCAAAAGCGCGAAACTGCTCATAACTCCTAGACCGTAAGTCATAGACTCAAGTGTCTTATATCATTGGAAAGCTGGACGCCTGACGAACAAAACGTATATCTCCGATTTTATTTCCGCCATGATAGATTTTCCGCCATTTTGAATTTTGTCGAAAATCTACTTTTGCGAACTAGTCCCTGGTTTTTTGCCCGATCGGAACCAAACCAGTGCAGAATTGTTCTCTGGAGTCTGAATATCAATAATTATCAAAAAAAAGTTGAAATTTCGATTCACGGTCGCTAGGGGGTGCAAAATTAACGTTGTGGGAGGAGCCTATTTTACTAAAATGGCTATAACTCCAGAAGTAAAAGAGGTATTTTAACCAAACCTGGTACACATGTGTAAGACGTCAATATGAGGTCACGGTAAAAAAATCGCGGCGATGGGTCACATGGTGGCGCTATAACATGAAAAAAACATAAAACAGGCTATAACCACCTGACCGTTAGTCCGATTGACTTGAAAATTGGTATGCAGTGTCTTGGTCCAAGGTGCCATGTATGTCTATGAGGACATTGGTGTATCTCAAAAAACATGGCCGCCATCGGCCAATGAAGTTTGAGCACCTATTAGACAAGGTTAACGGAGGCCTATCGGAACGAAACTCGGTGGGCATGTTCGACTCATGGCCCTAGAGGTCTGTAAGAATTTTAAAAGAAATCGGCCACTAGTTGGCGCTAACGAGTTTTATGGCTCTGTAATCACGTGGTGTTACACTTATTGTCACAAAATGCATACCATTTGATAGATCTCCTCTTGTTGAACAACTTTGCCTCAAGAACCATTGCTGTCAATCAAACCGTTCATTAAATATTCGTAATTATGTTAAAAACCTACTTTTGCGAACTAGTCCTAGGTTTTTCGCCCGATCAGAACCAAACGAGTCTAGGACAATTCTATGGACTCTCAAGATCAATAATTATCAAAAAAAAGTTGAACTTTTGCATTTTTCGCATGGGTATATTGGGTCATAAAGAAAATGGGCGTGGCAAAATGCACTCAAAAGCCTATAAATCCTAAACGAAAACTCAGAACTTCACGAAAATTGGTGAGCTTATGTGCCATAACATCATTAACAAGCATGCAAAATTTCATGGAGATCGGACTATAGATGGTGCTATAACTGTTAAAAAGCTTTAAAAAACACATATTTCCTATGGTAAATTGCCTGTATTGGCTGTAAATGGACTTTTCCATCTATTATTTCAGTGGTTAAAAGCTTTCTAAATAAATCTTAATGTCTTAAATGCTTATGTGCCTAAAGGCCTTAAATGCTTGAACCCCGATAAATGCTGCTTGCAGCTTTAATTAGGGGTTCAAGCACGAAGTGCTGAAACCCTATTGTAATTGTACTGATTTTTATTAGGGGTTCAAGCATGAAATGCTGAAACCCTATTGTAATTGTGCTGATTTTTAGGGGTTCAAGCACGAAGTGCTGAAACCCTATTGTAATTGTACTGATTTTTATTAGGGGTTCAAGCACGAAGTGCTGAAACCCTATTGTAATTGTGCTGATTTTTATTATTATTATTATTATTATTATTCTGCCGTAAAACGCATCGTGCAGCCCAAACCGTAAGGGCTAGAGCTTTGAAACTTTGCCATATGGTAGTACAAAAATCGAGGAGAGGTTATCAAATTATGACCCCGATTGGCCCATAGGTGGCGCTATAGCAACCAAAAGCGCGAAACTGCTCATAACTCCTAGACCGTAAGTCATAGACTCAAGTGTCTTATATCATTGGAAAGCTGGACGCCTGACGAACAAAACGTATATCTCCGATTTTATTTCCGCCATGATAGATTTTCCGCCATTTTGAATTTTGTCGAAAATCTACTTTTGCGAATAGTCCCTGGTTTTTTGCCCGATCGGAACCAAACCAGTGCAGAATTGTTCTCTGGAGTCTGAATATCAATAATTATCAAAAAAAAGTTGAAATTTCGATTCACGGTCGCTAGGGGGTGCAAAATTAACGTTGTGGGAGGAGCCTATTTTACTAAAATGGCTATAACTCCAGAAGTAAAAGAGGTATTTTAACCAAACCTGGTACACATGTGTAAGACGTCAATATGAGGTCACGGTAAAAAAATCGCGGCGATTGGTCACATGGTGGCGCTATAACATGAAAAAAACATAAAACAGGCTATAACCACCTGACCGTTAGTCCGATTGACTTGAAAATTGGTATGCAGTGTCTTGGTCCAAGGTGCCATGTATGTCTATGAGGACATTGGTGTATCTCAAAAAACATGGCCGCCATCGGCCAATGAAGTTTGAGCACCTATTAGACAAGGTTAACGGAGGCCTATCGGAACGAAACTCGGTGGGCATGTTCGACTCATGGCCCTAGAGGTCTGTAAGAATTTTAAAAGAAATCGGCCACTAGTTGGCGCTAACGAGTTTTATGGCTCTGTAATCACGTGGTGTTACACTTATTGTCACAAAATGCATACCATTTGATAGATCTCCTCTTGTTGAACAACTTTGCCTCAAGAACCATTGCTGTCAATCAAACCGTTCATTAAATATTCGTAATTATGTTAAAAACCTACTTTTGCGAACTAGTCCTAGGTTTTTCGCCCGATCAGAACCAAACGAGTCTAGGACAATTCTATGGACTCTCAAGATCAATAATTATCAAAAAAAAGTTGAACTTTTGCATTTTTCGCATGGGTATATTGGGTCATAAAGAAAATGGGCGTGGCAAAATGCACTCAAAAGCCTATAAATCCTAAACGAAAACTCAGAACTTCACGAAAATTGGTGAGCTTATGTGCCATAACATCATTAACAAGCATGCAAAATTTCATGGAGATCGGACTATAGATGGTGCTATAACTGTTAAAAAGCTTTAAAAAACACATATTTCCTATGGTAAATTGCCTGTATTGGCTGTAAATGGACTTTTCCATCTATTATTTCAGTGGTTAAAAGCTTTCTAAATAAATCTTAATGTCTTAAATGCTTATGTGCCTAAAGGCCTTAAATGCTTGAACCCCGATAAATGCTGCTTGCAGCTTTAATTATTATTATTATTCTGCCGTAAAACGCATCGTGCAGCCCAAACCGTAAGGGCTAGAGCTTTGAAACTTTGCCAGATGGTAGTACAAAAATCGAGGAGAGGTTATCAAATTATGACCTCGATTGGCCCATAGGTGGCGCTATAACAACCAAAAGCGCGAAAGTGGTCATAACTCCTGGACCGTATGTCGTAGACACAAGTGTCTTATATCATTGGAAAGCTGGTCGTCTGACGAACAAAACGTATATCTCCGATTTCATTTCCGTCATGATAGATTTTCCGCCATTTTGAATTTTGTCGAAAACCTACTTTTGCGAACTAGTCCCTGGTTTTTTGCTCGATCGGAACCAAACCAGTGCAGAATTGTTCTCTGGAGACTGAAGATCAATAATTATCGAAAAAAAGTTGAAATTTCGATTCAGGGTCGCTAGGGGGCGCAAAATTAACGTTGTGGGCGGAGCCTATTTTACTAAAATGGCTATAACTCCAGAAGTAAATGAGGTATTTTCAACAAACTTGGTACACATATGTAAGAGGTCAATCTGAGGACACGGTAAAAAAATCGCGGCGATTGGCCACATGGTGGCGCTATAACATGAAAAAAACATAAAACAGGCTATAACCACCTGACCGTTAGTCCGATTGACTTGAAAATTGGTATGCAGTGTCTTGGTCCAAGGTGCCATGTATGTCTATGAGGACATTGGTGTATCTCAAAAAACATGGCCGCCATTGGCCAATGAAGTTGAGCACCTATTAGACAAGGTTAACGGAGGCCGATCGGAACGAAACTCGGTGGGCATGTTCGACTCATGGCCCTAGAGGTCTGTAAGAATTTTGAAAGAAATCGGCCACTAGTTGGCGCTAACGAGTTTTATGGCTCTGTAATCACGTGGTGTTAGATATATTGTCACAAAATGCATATCATTTGATAGATCTGCTCATGCTGAACAACTTTGCCTCTAGAACCATTGCTGTCAATCAAACCGTTCATTAAATATTCATGAATATGTTAAAAACCTACTTTTGCGAACTAGTCCCTGGTTTTTTGCCCGATCGGAACCAGACCAGTCTAGGACAATTCTATGGACTCTCTAGATCAATAATTATCAAAAAAAAGTTGAACTTTTGTATTTGTATGGCTGTAATAGGGTCATTTATAAAATGGGTGTGGCAAAATACACTCAAAAGCCTATAAATCCTAAATGAAAACTCAGAACTTCACAAAAATTGGTGAGCATATGTGTCATAACATCACAAACAAGCTTGCAAAATTTTATGGAGATTGGACAATAGTTGGCGCTATAACTGTTAAAAAGCTTTAAAACCATATATTTCCTATGGTAAACTGCCTGTATTGGCTGTAAATGGTCTTTTCCATGTCTGATCATATAATTTTCATATCATAATGTTCAAAACTAGTGCAATACAATTCTCTGGACTCACTAGATCAATAATTGTCAGAAAAAGTTGAACTACTTCATTTGGATAGCTATAATAGGTTCACTTCAAAATCTGGCCTTTACCAAGTGTCCCCGAAAGCCTATATCTCTTTAATCAATGCTCAGACCTTCTTAAAAACAAGTCAGAACGTGTGAAATATCACCCTGAACAAGCATGAAAATTTTCAGACAGATCGGACAAAATTTGCCTCTATAACAGTTAAAAAGGTGAAAATGATATGATTTAATGGCATGTTAAGCCAATAAGTGGTATTTTACTGCCCCCTGCTGTTTAAAATAGTCATTTTCTCATATTGGTATTGGTATCAGCCATGGTAAATCATGATAAATGATGGTGTGTGTGTGTGTGTGTGTGTGTGTGTGTGTGTGTGTGTGTGTGTGTGTGTGTGTGTGTGTGTGTGTGTGTGTGTGGTACAAATATAACAAAGGTTTTATTTTCCAACATGAAAACAAACATAACAGAGTGCTAGTGCACAAACAATAACCGACAATGATAATGGATGAGAGGGGAACTTAAATACACAGATCAAGACAAGGACAACAGGTGACGGTTATGATGATGAGGAGCAGGTGATGATGAGGAGGGTGATGAGGAGCAGGTGCAGGTGATGACGACAGATGGTGAATGTGATGAAGACAGAAGGTGAATGTGATGAAGGTGAATGTGACACCAATATCACTGAAACATTTGTGTGTGTGTGTGTGTGTGTGTGTGTGTGTGTGTGTGTGTGTGTGTGTAGCATTATTGTGTGTAGCATATGTAGCAATTATGCATTATTGAGTTAACATGGAAACACTGGTTTGCTTTAGTGCAGAAAACTGGTCAAAATCATGAGGTTTAAAGTGAAAGTGAGCCAATAAGTGGTCTTCTACTGCCCTCTGCTGGCCATTCTACTTATTAATTAAATTTTTCCACATGTGCTTGCATTTATACTTGAATACACACTAAAAATCACTTATATAGCAATAACTATTATAACACAATCATATTTTGTCAGTGTTAATCACTTTATTTGCACTGACACTTCAAATAATTGCTAGTAATGTGGTAAATCATGGTAAATCATGGTTAACTATGCTCTGTGTGTGTGTGTGTGTGTGTGTGTGTGTGTGTGTGTGTGTGTGTGTGTGTGTGTGTGTGTGTGTGTAAGCATGCATTGAGTTAACATAGATAAACTGGTTTGCTTTAGTGCAGAAAACTGGTTTAAAGTGAAAGTGAGCCAATAAGTGGTCTTCTACTGCCCTCTGCTGGCCATTCTACTTATTAATGAAATATTTCAACATGTGCTTGCATTCATACTTGAATACACACAAAAAAAATCACTTATATAGCAATAACTATTATAACACAATCATATTTTGTCAGTGTTAATCACTTTATTTGCACTGACACTTCAAATAATTGCTAGTAATGTGATAAATCAGGCTAGAAACATGGTAAATCAAAGTAAATAATACTAGATTGTCGTTTATCTCCTGGTAAATAATACTAGAACGTGGTATATCATGGTAAATCACGGTTAACTATGCTGTGTGTGTATGTGTGTGTGTGTGTGTGTGTGTTTGTGTGTGTGTGTGTGTGTGTGTGTGTGTGTGTTTGTGTGTGTGTGTGTGTGTGTGTGTGTGTGTGTGTGTGTGTGTGTGTGTGTGTGTGTGTGTGTGTGTGTGTAAGCATGCATTGAGTTAACATGGAAAAACTGGTTTGCTTTAGTGCAGAAAACTGGTTTAAAGTGAAAGTGAGCCAATAAGTGGTCTTCTACTGCCCTCTGCTGGCCATTCTACTTAATAATGAAATATTTTACATGTGCTTTTGCATTCATACTTGGACACACACTAAAAATCACGTATATAACTAACTATTATAACACAATAATATTTTGTCAGTGTTCATCACCTCATTTGCACTGACACTTCACATATTTGCTAGTAATGTGGTTAATCATGCTAGAAACATTGTAAATCATAGTAAATAATACTGAAATGAGGTGTATCAAGGTAAATCATGCTAGAATCCGAATAAATCATTCTGGAACATGGTATATGATAGTAAATCATGCTAGAATCATATTAAATAATTCTAGAATGTGGCAAATCGTTGTGGGAGGAGCCTATTTTACTCAAATGGCTATAACTCAAGAAGTAAATGAGATATCTTCACCAAACTCAGTACACATGTGTATGGGTTCAATTTGAGGTCACAGTAAACAATTCTATGGAGATCGGAGCATAGGTGGCGCTATAACTGTTAAAAAGCTTTAAAACCATATATATCCCATGGCAAATTGCCTGTATTGGCTGTAAATGGTCTTTTCCATCTATTATGTCAGTGGTTACATGCTTGCTAAATAAATCTTAATAACTTTTGATGCTTTTGTGCTTAAATGCCTTAAAGGCCTTAACTGCTTGAACCCCGATAAATGCTGCTTGCAGCTTTAATAGTTCTTGCTCTGCTAAGGAGAAAAACTGAGCGCGCTCTTTGGCCACGCCCACGCTGAGCAGCCAATAGCAGCGTTGCTGATCAATGTTTCTACTATCGATACATATCCCCTTTTAACCAGCGCATGAACGCGCAATTATCTCAGATGACTCAAACCAGCTATACTAATCATATCCGGCAAGTGTGTTCGAAGAACCGAGTTAGCCAGGTCATGATTAGCACGATGATATCATCTTGGATGTCTCATTTGATCTCGGATGTTTTAAGCAACGTACGAAGAACGGGCCCCTGGACTTGCCTCCAACGCTTTCTCACATATTGGTCCTCCTTGTTAAAGACACCTGGTGGTAAGCTTGGTTGAGTTTTCAACAACAATAAATGGTTAGGCGTCAGAGCCTCAAGGTCATTTGGATCTTCTGATGTACTAGTTATTGGTCTGTTGTTGATGATGCTTTCCACTTCACACATGATGGTATGAAGACTGTCATCATTGATAGTCTGTTCCTTTAAGAGAGTGTTGAGTATCTTTCTTACGGTACGGATTTGCCGCTCCCAAACACCACCTTGATGAGAAGCAGTTGGGCTGTTGAATATCCATTCGATCCCTTTTTGTAACAGTGCATTTTCGATTTTGTTATGGTTCAGGTTGCTCAGTGCTTCTCGCAACTCTCTTTCTGCGCCGACAAAATTTGTGCCATTATCTGAGCGCATAACTGACACCTGTCCTCTTCTACTTATAAAACGCCTTAAAGCGTTTATGCATGAATCAGTGTCCAAACTATCAGCTATCTCAATGTGTACTGCTCTGATTGTTAGGCAAGTGAACAACACTCCGTACCTTTTTACAGTACTCCGGCCCTGTTTTACCTCGAAGGGTCCAAAGTAATCTATGCCCACGTTTGTGAAAGGGGGTTTATCGGGTAACAAGCGGTCTTCTGGCAAACTCGCCATTTTTTGCTCTCCAATTCTTCCATTGAATCTGCGACAAACTGAGCATTTATGTATAAGCTTCTGAATTGCTGAGTTGGCATGTGGGACCCAGAATTTTTGTCGGAGAGTGGATAACATGTAGTTTCTACCACAGTGACCACATCTTTGTTGAATGTCATTTAAAATGAGAGTTGAAACCCTGGAACCTTTTGAGAGGATTGCAGGATGTTTAGATTCCTCTGGCATGGCTGCTCTGTTGAGTCTACCACCCACTCTTAGTATCCCATCTTGAAGCACAGGATCAAGCTTGTACAGCTGACTTTTCCTCTTAACAGGAATATTTTTGTTGTTTTTGACTGTATTGAATGAGCTGAATTTCAGCTTGATTCAAGTCCTTCAGTCTCAGTGACTTTTTCTCCATTGTTGATCTGTATTGTTGCATCTGCTCCTGTAAAAGGGACGATTGTTTTCCTGGATCTTTCTCTGATTGTGCAATGGATTCTTGAAACTGTCTTCTTGCTTTACATAATTGTAACAGTGTTTCCTTGAGTCTTAACATCCATACCACTGCCTTTTTCAGGCTAAACCAGCTTGAGTAGTAATGAGTTAACTCATTCAGAATATCATTGTTTTCTCTAATTTTGAGAACGTTGACCTTAAATTCACCTTTGATTTCAGGGTCTTGTTGTGCACCTTGACTCATTTGATCCGGTCTTTGTGGCCATTCTTCTTCTGGTTTCGACAAAAAGTTGGGCCCTTTAACCCACGTTTCCTCTTGTATAAAGTCCTTCGCTTTAAGACCTCTGGTAGCTTGATCTGCAGGGTTTTGTGTTGTCCTGACATACCACTGTAACGGAGTAGTAGCATCTCTTATCAGTGAGATCCTGTTTGCAACGAATGTTTTGAAGCGTGCACTCTCATTGTCAATGTAGCTGAGCACTGTAGTGCTGTCTGTCCAGAAAACAGATTGCTGTAGTGGGATTTGAAGCTCTTGTCTTAGTATTTTGTCTACCTTGACGGCTACGGTTGCTGCTGTCAGTTCAAGTCTAGGGATTGTGATTTGCTTGAGTGGGCTAACTCTTGACTTACCCATCAACAACGAACAATGTTTTTGATTTTGTTCATTGGTAAGTACCAGATAAGTTGCTGTGCCGTAAGCATTCTCGCTGGCATCAGAGAAATGATGCAGCTGCGCTTCTGATGTATTACCAAACTTCTCTGGTTTTACACACCTTTTGATCTGGAAATCTGAGAGGTATTTTAGATCTTCCAACCATCTGAACCACTGATCAGCACGCTTGCCCTCAATCTGTTCATCCCATCCATATCCTTGTTTGCACATATCCCTTAGAAGGAGCTTGACTGGTAGGATGAGTGGCACCAGAAACCCAAGAGGATCATAGATCGAATTAACAACCGATAGGATACCTCTTCTACTCAACGGCTTCTCCTGTACCTTGATGTCGTATGTGAAGGTGTCTTTTTCTGTACACCACTGCATGCCAAGTGCTCTCTCGATGGGCAGAGAATCCTGATCCAAGTCCAGATCTTGGATTACTCCACTGGCCCTTTGTTCTTCTGGGATGGACAATAATACTTTCCTACTATTGCTTACCCACTTTGTTAAGCAGAAACCTCCTTCAGCACACACATTTCTAACATCCTTTGCTAAGTCAATTGCTTCTTCTTCTGTAGATACAGATTTCAAACAGTCATCCACATAAAAATTGTGCAAAACTGTTTCAACAGCCTTTGGAGATGCTACATCCTTTCTGTCCTCTGCTGTCCTTTTCAATGCATAAGAGGCACAGCTAGGTGACGAAGTGGCTCCGAATAAATGCACCATCATCCTAAATTCTTCTATAGGTGCGTCTAGATTGCCCTCTGGCCACCAAAGAAAGCGAAGCAGATCTGCGTCCTCCTCAGGAACCCTCACCTGATAGAACATCGATTCCACATCTGCCATCATGGCTATTGGTTCTTCTCTAAATCTGTAAGGACACCAATAAGCGTGTTTGTGAGGTTTGGACCTTGAAGCAATTGACCGTTCAGAGACATGCCTTGAAACGTAGTACAATCAAAAACCACTCGAATTTCACAGTCACTGCGACCAAGCTGTTCTGTGGGAACTTTAACTGCGTATCCTTTCTCTATTATGCTCCTCATAAAGCTACTGTAGTCTTCAAGCAAACTTGAGTTCCTTTGAAGCTTTCTCTTCAAGTTAGCTGCACGCAGTTCAGCCACACTTCGATTGTTTGGCATCTTGACTGCTTCATTTTTCAATGGTAGTTTCACACAGTAATGTCCATTCTCAAACGTAGTCTTTTCCTGCACCGTTTGCATGAACTGTTTGTCCTCTAAGGACATTTCCTCTTTCTCTTCATAGTGGCGCTCTGGAAAATCAGAATTGTACTGCTGAATCAACAATTGCTCTATTTCCACCACTGAGAGACGATTAACTGAATGATGAGGCAGTTTGGACTTTTCTGAAGTGTTGCTTTCTTTTTTGATGGGTCCATTCACTACCCATCCCAGTGCAGTTTTTACAGCATACGGTCCATCTTGTTGACTGTTTATGATGTACCACGGTTCCATTGCCTTTGAATTGTTGGCTCCAATTAGAAGATCTACATTTGCATCGATATTAGGTATGCTTACTTTGCTTAAGTATGGCCATTTTCTGATGTCTTCTTGTTTAGGAATGTTCTCATTTTGAACAGGGATACTGCTGTGTGTGAAGCCTTTAGGTAACTCAAAGTACTTTGTCTTCCAATGCACACACTTCCAAGTCTGTAAGGATGAAACTGTTTACCAATTTCTGCTCTCCTGGCTTATCTTGACCCATAGTGCTCAGTAGAATCTGCGTTGGCTTCCCTTTCAGGTTCAGTTTCCTTTGCAATTCCTCAGTACAAAATGTAGCTGTACTTCCTGCATCCAAGAAAGCATAAGTTTCTACATATCTGTCACTCCTGTTTGACTTAACCTTTACTAGCACAATTGACAGCACACAGTTATCTCCTCCAGATTCTGTGTAATCATTTGATTGGTGGTTAAGCGAGACTTGGGCACATGAGATCTTCCTGTCTGGTATTTCAACATCTTTTGTTCCTTTTTGGTTCTCCTTAATGTGTAGAATGTCTGGGTGTTTTTGGGAACATTCTTTACATTCCATTCTCTTTTTGCAAGTTTTACTAATATGGCCTTGGGTTAAGCATCCAAAGCATAAGCCTTTAGACTTCAGAAATTCCACATGCACCATATGTGGCTGCTCCTTTATTTCACTACATGACTCAAGAGCATGATCCTTTGTGCAAAACATACATGGTTTCTCAAAGGCATTGAGCATTTTGGGTGGACTGACCTGTCTCTTGACACATATTGAGGTTTTCTTTCCTCCAAGCAAATGTTGGTAGCAAAGCTACTCCTTGTTATTCCTTTTTTAGTAGGATATTTCTCTTTCTGATTCACCTTTGCTGCCACAACATTGCGATGGTCTATTATGTCACCAAAGAGGGGGTCCATGGCCACTTTAGCTTGACGATCTATGTAGTCAACCAAATGAGTAAATCTTGCTCTTACTCCTTGTCGCTCTTTGATGTCGTAAGCCTCTGATCGCCACCTTTCTTTCATCTTGTATGGTAGCTTTGAAAGTATAACTCTCATATTAGTAGGATTGTCCATTTCCTCCATGAACTCTCCATCTTCCATTGTATTCCGACAACCAATCAGGAACAGAGCATATGCACTCAAGGCTTTTCCATCATCAGGCTTAATCTGAGGCCACTTTAACCCTCTGGGGTCTGGGCTGTTTTTGGGGCCCTTGAGATGTTCTGACATGCCCTGACATTTGTGCTTTTTTCAGTTGCTTATAAACATATTAATGGCAAAGGTGTAAATTCACTCTATAAAGCACAAACAGGGCTACCATAATATGTGAGCCACGTGTATGTACATGTTTTCATTTTTGAGAGAATAATGTTTGAGAGAATAATGCATGGTTATTGAAAAAACTAAAAACTAAAATTTCTGAAATAAGGCCACAAAACACATAGTAAATATGTGTCAATAAGACTTTTGAATAATGGATGTCCTCGCCTAGTGTTTTTTCTTCAAAATTATGTGAAAATAGTCTTGCTTTATCGTTCACATAAAACCATACATTGATTTAAATTGATGTAAAACAGGTTTTGCTTGGAAAGCCAATATGCGAGGAGGCGTGAACGAGGAGTGGTTTACAACAATGTCCCACCCACTCTGCATAATGACTCTGCATAATTAGCCATTCATTCAGGTGTGACACTGACTTAGCCACAATGCAAGGACAAAAGATATATTTAGAAGAAGACTTATATTGACCATTTAAGATTTTGCTTACATCTATCTTGTAAATATGTTTTGCCATTTTATTAAAAAGGTTACAATTACAACAATATTACAATTTCAACAATATTTCAAGTGTACTCTTTCTTTGTAAAAAAAAAAATGATTATAGGCCTACATTTTATCTATGTATTCATTACTTTCATATTTCGCCTGACTGTAACGTTGTTTTCATGAAATATTAGGGCATATTGTTAATTTGCAGTTTAATACGTTGCTTATACAAATAGCCTACATTTTATTTCAACATATTTCAGTTGATTTTTACTCATCTCAGTATAGCAATACAGCTTGCTGAAACATCATCATTCATTCACACACGCGATTTAAATTTAAACTGTCTTTGCCAGCTGTGGTAAACAGCGCGCATCTCTGCCGTTCATTCATTCATAAACAGAATCGCTCTCTTTTAATACAGATTCGCTGAGTTATTGTTCATTTTCGGACGCGTTTCAGAATGGACTACACTGGCAGAGAGAAGGCAGAACTCGCTTCGTGTTTATTTTTCTTTATTTGGCAAAAAGCACAACACTTTGTTTTTATTGTGAGTATACACAAAAATAATACACATTTAACAGAATCGATTGATGTATGAAACTTGTTTGTAAAATCAAAGTCAAAAGAGTATTTCGGGTCTCAATTCAACTCATAAGGAAAAAAGCGAGCAGATCACGCCGGCGTGATCTCCGACCTCTGAGGGTTAAAGCTTTATCAATATAGGCACTTGCTATGATTAGCTCATCTCCATAATGCCTTTGTAACAATCGTTTTGCTTCTTTAAAACCTTTGCTTGATGACATATATTCACAGCTTCTAACTATCTCTTGTGGCTCTCCAGCGGTGTATTGTTCGAGATAATATAGCTTGTCTTTTTCATTGTCTGTCTTATGTTCTATGGTATGCTCAAAGGACCTGATGAAGGATTTGAACGTCAGTGGATCACCAGTAAACACTTGGATGTCTTTACTTGGAAGCTGAATTTGTGTCTGCTGTTTCACAAGCAATTCTGTTAATTCATTTTGCTTCTGCATAATTTGAATAATGCTGTCGTCTGCTTGACGATTACTACTGTAGTCTGTGACTCTTGATGTGTCTAATTGTAGCGGTGCAAGAAACACTGGACTTGGAATGGCCTTCATTTTACTTTTCTTCTCAGATAAATGACCTGGTGAATCGTCAGCCTGCTCTGTTTTCAGTTCTTTTGGCTTCTGGTGGATTCCCCTTCTTGACTTAGATTGCATGCTGTGGCTGCCATCTTCTGAGATTTCATGTTCTTTCAGTACCTTTAATTTAGCATTGCTTTCTGCAAGCGCTGTTTCTATATCAAGTTCCTCCATTTTGGCTAAGAGCTGCATCTTTTCGATTTCAAGTTGTTGTTTTTTCTTTAGGGAAGCTGCCCTTGCTAGCAGGGCTGCACGTTTTGATTCTTCACGTGTATATGCAGATGATACGGAGGAGGAAACAGATCGACTTTCTATATCTGAATCACTCTGCTTTTTAGATTTACTCTTGTACACAGATACTTGTGAGGCACTGTCATGAGGAGAAACATCATCCTCCATATCAACATTGTCTTCTTGGCCTTTTTTATCACCAACAGCAGCAATCCAGTTTTTTGTTTTATTTTCAGAAGTCTCATGGAATCCATTTTAGGCTGAAACCAATTTTGTTGATCTGCAATCCTTTCATCTTGAGGCAAAATATCTTGAACTTGTACATTTAAATCCTTAAACTCGGTTAGCAATTGTACAAAGTCAAATTGCATCAAATCTTGTACATTCTGCAGATTGTCCTCATCAATCATCAACTTTTCAATGGTGTTGATTTTACTGGTAAGAGCTGATAATTTCGCTCTTCTCTGTCCAATGCGCCTGTGTAGTTGCTCCTTTAATGCTCTTTCAGTTGGTTTAGGTGCCCTCTTGTGTTCAAAAACTGAAACGTTATCCTCTTCTCCTTCAGCCATCTTAATTCCACTAATGCACAAACTGCTTGCACACGATTAAAAGCACGTCAAATACCTTTCTGTAGGAAACGTGTGCATTTCAGCTTCTTCAAACATGCATTTGTAAATTTAATAGCTCAGCTGTTTAAAGTCCGTTACCTCAAATAGCCTAATGGAACTTCTCTGAGTGACAACGCTCTTCTCTTTGACGATGTTTAAATCCACCGTAGCATTTAAGCACCAATGTCCACTATTCATAATCCACGATCATGAAACGTTAAAGTGTTCATTCGTCCACATAAAAGTGTTCGAGCCCTTTTTAACGTCCTTGTCACGGATTCAAATGCGCGCCGTCCGCGCACCTTCAGTTTCACTTTCCATATCCACCGAGCGAAGTTTTTTTGACTTTCAATGTGATAGCAATCCGTCTAAATTTCCATCTTGTTGCTTCTTCTTCTTTGGGTGAGCATGATTTGAACTCGAATAACATACCGTAGTCCAGCAACTTCCTTTCAGCAAAGTTTAATAACAAAATTAACTGGAAAATGTTACACGGTCAAAAAACTGTATCGCTCCAACATTGCATCACAAGAAAAACTAACCGTCATTGCCGGAAATGACATCATCGTCAATACGAAATATTATATTACACATATAAAATTATTTACTCTTAATTATTTACTGACTGCTTGATACACACAATTATTTATTCCACATCTACATAAAGAAATGTGACTTATGGCTCTTACAGCTATTTCTATATTTAATGAGGGTGCCTCTGCCATGCTGGCTGAAATGGAGAAACTGTGGCTTCAGAGCACAGTTGTAACTGTCAATGCAATGAAGGATGACGACATGGTTAGGATTTCAAAAGCCAATAGTGTCCATTCCGCTAGTGCAAAACGGAGACATAAAAGTGTAAGCACAGCCAAAAAAGTTAAAAGACACCAGCAGGAGATGGAGGAGGGCCCTATATATGGTGCTGGCATGGATATGTAGACTAAAATGTTAGGCGAAGTGTCAGGTGTAAAGGTTGTGTTCTGTTAGTTTGAAGTTTGTGATGTAATGGTCTTCAGTTGAAGGCCATGTTTATGTGTTAATCCAAACAAGTTAATTTAGTCTACTATTTGTATTTATAATACAAATTCTTTCTTATACGACAGGTTTAAAGTTTGTTGTCATACCTTGACAGTTTCGACTGCTGACTCTGCAGTCATCTTCAGAAGCGTCACGTGATGTTGCTGTGGGTGTGATATATTTAGTTTTTGTCACACCTGTGTGATGGACTGTTGATGTGTTGTTTTGATGTGTTGTTTTGGATTGAAGGGTTAAAATTGAAGAATCTATTTCAGATATGCTTCCTTACATAACATCACAGTGAAGAATACTTATTTTAGCTTTTAAGGTTAAGATCTCAGCAAAGTTGCAATTCCTGTTTTCTTTAATGGCTCTTCGAGCCCCAGTTTCACTCAGACTGATGGGATTAGCACACGAATGATTCACTGATAATCTCACCTTTTGTTACCTTAACCTGTATACTCATTTACATGCTTTGTTTGAATTTGTCTCCACCCCCAAAAGTCCCTCCTCCTAAAATGCCTATAAGATAACATGTAAAGTTATGTTAGATCAGATCATGTTGGAAGTTTCTACAGCCGCGTACAGAGGAGTTCTCAATAAAGAATAACTTCCGTTGAACGCAATCCCGACTGTCTCCTGGTCTCTGCTTTGAAGAAAGAAAAACTTTACAACAGGATGTTTTGATCAGTGATGGATGAAGCAATAATGAGTTTTGGATGTTATACAGTGTGATACATGGATTTTACTTGGACCTAAAGCATATTTTGTATGTAATTCATGGCTTTCGATGGAAATTAGAATTTTGCGATAAAAAAACTTCAAAGGCCGTTTTCTCAATTTTTGTGAGTTTTTTTCTCACACTCCTAGTGACGATTTTTCACTTCTGTAGCACCTATATACACCAAACTTTATAGACGTTTCCCTAACTATATTGTGTAGGTTTGTTCAGAGGGATTTGTTGATATATCATTATTGGCCTGATTTATATGACATTTTATGCCTAAAAATAGGGAAAAAAAATCAATTTTTAAGGCTATTGGCAGTATTTTCTGATTTACAGGGTAACAAAATGAGATATTCATAATCCCCTCTGAAAATGTCTTTTCATTGAATATATCAACAAAATGCAAAAATAATTTTGAACCTTGTTTTTTTAAATGGTCAGATTCGTCACTTCAAAATATATGCAAATTAGCGCATATTTAATTCGATATGGCCTGATTATCATATTTAAACATAAAATTAAAGAACTTGCAGTATATTTTTTTTTCTCCTATTCATGTGAGTAATCAACTGGTAAAGTTTCAAGGTGATATCTCTAAGTTAAAATTTGTACCCTGTTCACCTGTAGTGTCTCGCCTTAAGCTCCCTGAAACAGAGGTGTGATTTGTTTTTCTTTTTACATATCTGCCAAAATACCTCTCTATGCACAAGTAACTAAAGAGGCACAGTGCTGAGGAAAGGAGGAAATTAATTGATGTATGATTTTTAGTGGTGGGCCGTTATCGGCGTTAACGCAGAGACTCTTATTGCGCGATAAAAAAAATATCGCCGTTAATCTATTCCCCAAGTTGGGTTGGGAGATGTCTCTACTACACAAGCTATGATGACGCAATCTACCCGCGGCCGCGAAGTAAACCCGGCTGCAACGCATATTCGTCGTCATCTTAAGTAAACACGGCTGAAAGTGAAAGCTGCAACATCCATTATTTGGACTTGGTTCGGATTTAAGCCGTCCGAAAAACAGCAGCAAACTATCCGAGTGTGTGGGGTAACGGTTCGGTAAGTTAACACACGACTAATCCGTTCTACCACCTCAAATTCAAAACGAAACATGATATCACTGAATACCAGCGCGCGCGTATTATTCTCATTCCAATATATCTTAGTGGTGTAACGTTAACACATAATCTCTGTCTACGCCCGATTTTAAGAATAGTTGTTGTGTTTCTTTTTAACTGAAAAGACATCAGTTAGACAATATTATAACTTTAAATTTGGGGTTTCATAAGCTCAAAGCTATAATAAACATTAGACCTAATTAAGATCTCTGCAGCTAGTGTACTTACATTTTATTTATCTGCAAAATTATGTTGTATACTTACAGTTTTGCACAATATATGTTCTCAAAACTGTAGGATTGAAAATAATCCAAGATATTTTAAATGAACAAAGATATTTGCTTGACTGTTTTTCTACCCCCTCTTTCTACCACAATGACCATTTGGAGTTCCTAAGGCACAGAGGGGCTGATAGTGATCTAGGCATGCAAGCCAAATGTTTGTACTTTGGGGGTCAATGAATTGTCACACCTTTAGTACAGTGGTGGAAGTGTAATTATCTGATTGGTCAGTTTGAATGTCTCACAGTTGGGTTTTAGTCACATGGTCAAGGAAAGGATAAAAGAAGATTGTAACTGTTGCTCTGTCTCTTTGATGCTCTGGCTATCTTCTTCTCTTCCTCTCTCTCTCTCTCTCTCTCTCTCTCTCTCTCTCTCTCTCTCTCTCTCTCTCTCTATCTCTCTCTCTCTCTCTCTCTCTCTCTCTCTCTCTCTCAGGTAACATTTTTCATATATGCTGGGTACAATTAATAATATAAGTTATCATCATCTCATACATATATTTTGTAACTATTTTAGGTGTAACCATAACCATAATTTGTCATTAAACCTTTTCAATTGCAACTAATGTGCTAACTAGTTTTGATTCGGATTTGACTTTGAAGTGCTACATATTGCAATACAATATCATCGCTATCTATAGCAACGCTCTCCCACAAATATTAAGCTATTGTAACTGCACTTATTTCCGTCGTTGGTATAAGTGGCAGTGGGTGGTTATAGACAAGAAATGTGCAGTTTTCTACCATCTTGCCAATAACGTTTCTTTAGTCATTCGGCAGTTCTTGCAGCTTGAACCACTGCAGGAATTCCACCCTTACAGATGGTGCCGAAACCCGGGATCCCTTGCAGTGTGTTTTCTGAAATTCACTTTGATCAGAATGAGGACATTTTTTCACAGTTAATTTTGTGAATGGATTAAAGCTGACCTTCTGACCATGGGATGGGTAAGTCTGTTTTCATTGTTTAATGGTATGATAGGAAATGTCTCCATTTGCATGAATTGAATGAAACAGAATTTAGAAGGTTTTGAATAGCTTTAATAGTCCCATTACTGTATAATTTGTAAATATTGTGAATATTCAGATCTCCTCGGGGATGGATGGGAACAAATCTGATAATAGTGATGTATTGTTTGCTTTATGGAGCAAAAAAGTTGAGCCTATCTTGAACAGCAAATATGTACCAAAAAATCTCAATTCAGATGATGAAATTCTCACATATTGGCAAATACTTGGTAGACATGATAAGAAATCAAAACATGGTGAAATAATTGAGGCTTTAAACTACATGCGCTTTAAACGGCTACGTGAGTTAACAACGTGTCTATCTTCAAGTATAGATGCTAAATGTAAAGAAGTGCAATCTAAAAATGCAGAGGCACAAAAGTCTGAGGCAAAGATTCAAGATCTTCAAACACAGCTAGATAATTTACTAGCTGAGCAGTTTGCCCTGACTGAAAAGTGTAAAAATCACAAAGAGACCATTGCAGAACTCAAGGCTAAGCTAAATGCTAAATTGTCTCCCAAAATGCTTAACAGCGATGGGACTAAAAAGCACGTTCGCTTCTTAGAGGAGGTGACTAGCTCTAATGAATCTGAAACGTTTAGTTCAGAAAATGCATGTGCAACTGACCAAGAAAGTGTGCCTATTTCAGTTCTTAAGGTGATGCAACACCGTTATAGCGCAGAGTCATGTACCAGAACGCATGGTGTACAAGCATTAGAGAGTCGTGAAAACCCTCAAACTCCAGGAGAACATAGCAAACATCCCTATGGTAAAGAAAGCAGGTTTTGCAGTTCCTGTCAGAAAATAGGCCATAAAGAGGGAAAATGCTGGTCACTGGGAAGGGGCAGACCTCCTCCTTATTTTCAGAAAAATAGTAAACCACTTTCTAAGAGCAAAAATCAGCGATCTGCACGTACAGGTAAAACTCTTAGTGAGTTAACTGCTTTGTTCATGCAAGGCCTTCAGCTATTAACTTCACTTGCTAGTGGGTTAGTGGCCCAATAGCAAGAAGTTTAATATCCAAATTGCAATGATCCTGTTTGTATGTTCAAATTTGTAATTGTGCGTAACACATTGTGCTCATAGAACACACATTATAGTTGTTTGTGCTACATGTGCACATAGGCTAATTAAGTTAATTCTTTAAAACACATGATTGCTTTACTGTAAGTGTTGTATGAAACACTTAGGTTAAAAGGTTGTAGATGCTAAGAATTCTAGGCCATGTATCTTGTGTAAACTGGAATAACTGTTTACTGGAATTGCATAGCAATTTCAAGTTGCATGTGTGACTATGTTGAATTTGTTTGTCTCCTTAGTGGAAACTCTGCTATTTTTCCATATAGCTGCAGTAAAACCACGCAAAGGAGCATAGAATTGCCATGTGGCCACAATGGTAATCACAATTTGCATTAACCATGAAAATGCTTTCCTCACAACAGGATTCAGTAACTCTGAATTTTGCACTTTTATCATGCTCATTTAACTGAAACATTGGTGTGGAAAGATTTTGAGCCAAATCACACCTCATACCCACATTCTCAGACTGGCTCCCTGTTACAACAACAGGACCAAATTTGCATCACAATTGTAAAACCTCCTCACCTTTGTTTTGGGGCATGATGAATTTACACATAGCCACAGCTAAATGCAGCCACATAATTTGATCTTCACACAAAGTCAAATCTGCATCTATCTGATTCTGCCTCACAAAATTAACGCATACAATGTTATTTAAGTCTTTACATCTAGACTGAATTATAACTGAATTGCATCCAGTAATTGTTTTTGTTTTTCTTTGGATTTACTTTATCACTTAAGTAATCATTTGTCTCACCAAGTTAAATTTTAAATTGTATGTCAGTACTTCTCATTTTTACCCAAGTACAAATATTTGTATTCTCATTAATGCATTTGAAACGATTTCTGCTTATTTGTATTTTGTCCATTTTACTTGCAACAATGTTTATGGACATTAATTCAATTGAATCTCTGTGTTTGGTTACACTGAATATTTTGCTGATACTCTTCATTTAAACCAGCATTTGTTGTTTTGTTATAATGCAATTTATTTAAATGTTTCCAGAAACAGCATAAGAGCTTGTGAGATCTTCTTTTATTCTCTCTTGACCATATTTTTAAGTACATCAATTTAAGGGCTTTTTGCCAGAGACTAATTTTAATCTGACCATATCAAACCTCTGACCAATGACAAATGCCATGTGTCTGCTTTTGCTGTTTGTTGTTATGCTCTTTTAAGACCACAGGATCCCTGCAACCAAAGTTCACATTCTGTGTCCTGCCTCAGAAAGAGGAACCAGTGTTTGCTCACAGATTCAGTGCCTGTTCTTGTGGAGGTGTGAAGTGTTCGATGGATGAATTGCATTTCTATGAACGGTGCAACACCATTTGATGGAGCCTCCTCATGCAGGGCTGAAGGAGAACAAAGACTGAACATTAACCAACCGAGATTGCAACAAGCTTGGACGAAAAGTCTGAAGATACAACTACACGCAACAGAAAGCATGTCTTTATGGATTGTGTCACCTTTGGACTCCATGTGTGTGGCCAACGGTGCCAAGGGGGGAAATTGTAGGATTGAAAATAATCCAAGATATTTTAAATGAACAAAGATATTTGCTTGACTGTTTTTCTACCCCCTCTTTCTACCACAATGACCATTTGGAGTTCCTAAGGCACAGAGGGGCTGATAGTGATCTAGGCATGCAAGCCAAATGTTTGTACTTTGGGGGTCAATGAATTGTCACACCTTTAGTACAGTGGTGGAAGTGTAATTATCTGATTGGTCAGTTTGAATGTCTCACAGTTGGGTTTTAGTCACATGGTCAAGGAAAGGATAAAAGAAGATTGTAACTGTTGCTCTGTCTCTTTGATGCTCTGGCTATCTTCTCTTCCTCTCTCTCTCTCTCTCTCTCTCTCTCTCTCTCTCTATCTCTCTCTCTCTCTCTCTCTCAGGTAACATTTTTCATATATGCTGGGTACAATTAATAATATAAGTTATCATCATCTCATACATATATTTTGTAACTATTTTAGGTGTAACCATAACCATAATTTGTCATTAAACCTTTTCAATTGCAACTAATGTGCTAACTAGTTTTGATTCGGATTTGACTTTGAAGTGCTACATATTGCAATACAATATCATCACTATCTATAGCAACGCTCTCCCACAAATATCAAGCTATTGTAACTGCACTTATTTCCGTCGTTGGTATAAGTGGCAGTGGGTGGTTATAGACAAGAAATGTGCAGTTTTCTACCATCTTGCCAATGACGTTTCTTTAGTCATTCGGCAGTTCTTGCAGCTTGAACCACTGCAGGAATTCCACCCTTACAAAACTACATATACCCTTTAAAAAAAATAATCTAGCAGTTGTTTAGCAGGGTCTGTGTAACCTGTTCTGAGATGGTTTTATTATAATATACTGTATATCGTTATCGCAAGAGGCTGCAATGTATATCACAATATATATTTTAGGCCATATCGCCCATCCCTAATTGATAGCCTATAGTAGTTGATAATAACATAGGCCTACCTAATGTTGCCTACGGACGGTAACAGTACAGAAGTAACCTTTTACAGTCTATGAGTAGAACAGCTTTCTCAAGCAGTTTGTGATGCATTTTGGAAACAGGAGATGAGCCCCTGGTCTAATGCGCCACCTGGCTTGAGAAACCCGTTCTCAAAGACTTAGCCTACTTTTATAGTCATTATTTGGGTAGCACACATATTCTGAATGCCTTCGGCAGAATTCAAATGAGCCATTTTAATCTAGATTAATTTCAAAATTAATCTAGATTAATCTAGATTAAAAAAATTAATCTATGGCCACCTCTAATGATTTTACAAACAAGTCAATTTCTTTTGTCTTTTCATGCCATCAAAATGTCATTAAAATATTTGTTTCACAATTCTATATTTGTTGACAATTTAATTTCAAATTAAATTTCAAATTATGTACAGTGAATAAGGACTCATTCTAAAGTTAAAACCAAAATGATTATTTCATGTGATTATGTCACGGGGTGACAAATAAGCCCGGGACTATCCCTGCTAGAGAAATGTCCCCGCTGAGATTTGGGAAGTGAAACACCGTCCCAAAGCCTGGGTGAGTGCCTGTCGCTATGGTAACCTAGTGGCGGATTGACAGCAGGTGTGGGTAATTTGCGCTGAGCGTTTGAATGGGGCCACACTAGCTCATGAGAGTATAAAAAGTCAGAGGAAGAGAAAGTGGGGGTGGTTCTTCCCCGCGGGGGTTGTGAGAGAGACAGACGCGCAGCACGTGAGCGGCCGTGGCCGCGGTCGCGGCGGGAGGCCGCGGGAGAGAGAGGCACGAGCAGAGGGGGACACGACGAGAATGAGAGGTGGGGCGCGCAGCACGGGAGCGGCCGTGGCCGCGGGAGAGAGAGGACGAGAGAGAGACAGACTAGAGAGACAGATGAGAGAGCCAGAGAGAACTTCGGCTGGAATGCGGGCGGAGGCCTTGGTGCACTGTGGGTCTGTTGAGTTGCAGTTTTATTGTGGAAATGAGCACGAGTGAAACCTTACAGTGTGTGGTGGAAATGTGAGTGTGGGAATTGTTTCTGCTGTTCACTCGCAATCACAGCTGTCTATTCCTCCCTCTGTCTGAGTCCAGTGAAGAGCCTGCTAATGCTGTGAGTTACACGTGTCTATTCCTCCCTCTGTCTGAGTCCAGTGAAGAGCCTGCTAATGCTGTGAGTTACACGTGTCTATTCCTCCCTCTGTCTGAGTCCAGTGAAGAGCCTGCTAATGCTGTGAGTTACACGTGTCTGTTCCTCCCTCTGTCTGAGTCCAGTGAAGAGCCTGCTAATGCTGTGAGTTACACGTGTCTATTCCTCCCTCTGTCTGAGTCCAGTGAAGAGCCTGCTAATGCTGTGAGTTACACGTGTCTATTCCTCCCTCTGTCTGAGTCCAGTGAAGAGCCTGCTAATGCTGTGAGTTACACGTGTCTGTTCCTCCCTCTGTCTGAGTCCAGTGAAGAGCCGGCTAATGCTTGAAGAGCCGGCTAATGCTTGAAGAGCCTGTTAATGCTGGAAGAGCCTGCTAATGCTTGAAGAGCCTGTTAATGCTGGAAGAGCCTGCTAATGCTGTGAGTTACACGTGTCTGTTCCTCCCTCTGTCTGAGTCCAGTGAAGAGCCTGCTAATGCTTGAAGAGCCTGCTAATGCTTGAAGAGCCTGCTAATGCTGGAAGAGCCTGCTAATGCTGTGAGTTACACGTGTCTATTCCTCCCTCTGTCTGAGTCCAGTGAAGAGCCGGCTAATGCTTGAAGAGCCGGCTAATGCTTGAAGAGCCTGTTAATGCTGGAAGAGCCTGCTAATGCTTGAAGAGCTGGCTAATGCTTGAAGAGCCTGTTAATGCTGGAAGAGCCTGCTAATGCTGTGAGTTACACGTGCCTGTTCCTCCCTCTGTCTGAGTCCAGTGAAGAGCCTGCTAATGCTTGAAGAGCCTGCTAATGCTTGAAGAGCCTGCTAATGCTTGAAGAGCCTGCTAATGCTGGAAGAGCCTGCTAATGCTGTGAGTTACACGTGTCTATTCCTCCCTCTGTCTGAGTCCAGTGAAGAGCCGGCTAATGCTTGAAGAGCCGGCTAATGCTTGAAGAGCCGGCTAATGCTTGAAGAGCCTGTTAATGCTGGAAGAGCCTGCTAATGCTTGAAGAGCTGGCTAATGCTTGAAGAGCCTGTTAATGCTGGAAGAGCCTGCTAATGCTGTGAGTTACACGTGTCTGTTCCTCCCTCTGTCTGAGTCCAGTGAAGAGCCTGCTAATGCTGGAAGAGCCTGCTAATGCTGTGAGTTACACGTGTCTGTTCCTCCCTCTGTCTGAGTCCAGTGAAGAGCCTGCTAATGCTTGAAGAGCCTGCTAATGCTTGAAGAGCCTGCTAATGCTGGAAGAGCCTGCTAATGCTGTGAGTTACACGTGTCTATTCCTCCCTCTGTCTGAGTCCAGTGAAGAGCCTGCTAATGCTTGAAGAGCCTGCTAATGCTGAAAGAGCCTGCTAATGCTGGAAGAGCCTGCTAATGCTGTGAGTTACACGTGTCTATTCCTCCCTCTGTCTGAGTCCAGTGAAGAGCCGGCTAATGCTTGAAGAGCCGGCTAATGCTTGAAGAGCCGGCTAATGCTTGAAGAGCCGGCTAATGCTTGAAGAGCCGGCTAATGCTTGAAGAGCCTGTTAATGCTGGAAGAGCCTGCTAATGCTTGAAGAGCCGGCTAATGCTTGAAGAGCCTGCTAATGCTGGAAGAGCCTGCTAATGCTGTGAGTTACACGTGTCTGTTCCTCCCTCTGTCTGAGTCCAGTGAAGAGCCTGCTAATGCTTGAAGAGCCGGCTGATGCTTGAAGAGCCTGCTAATGCTGTGAGTTACACGTTTCTATTCCTCTCTCTGTCTGAGTCCAGTGAAGAGCCTGCTAATGCTGTGCTGAGAAACGCGAAGAGAACGCTGAAGAGAATGCGGAAGCTTCTCTCGCGCTGGATATTTTTTTAGTAAGTTTGGTCTCCCTCACTGCGCGCGGCGGGTCTTTCTCGAAAATAAGCATTTCAGCGTAAAAAACACCATACAGCTGATAATACAGTATATGTCGCTGTGTGTCATCCACACAAATCACGAAAGAAAAAACTGAAACAAATAGCTTTTGTTCCTTCAAAGATACAACATGCCTTGCTGAATTTACCTCACAATAAAACGAGGTGGGTCGCGAATTAAAGAGCAATGTATCTGCTTAATTGAAATTGTTTGTGGAAAACCTTTAAATACAATCAATAAAACTACAATATATAATTTAATAAGATATAGGGCCTACTGCACATAGGCTATGGACTTTTGGAGATTTTGAGATTAAACCTTAAAATAACTTTGCCTTTGCCTGCTCATCAGGCTGGCTCCGACACTCTCCATATGAAAGACGGAACATTAACACCTCTGTCCTGCACCCCCACGATAAAGCAACTATTGCCCCCCCCCCCCCCCCCCCCCCCCCCACAGGCTAGCTGAGTTTGCAAAACAAAACAAAGAGTTTGCCACTTGTTGTGCCAAACACTTTATTATAAACTTCAATATTTAATTCAAAACAATCTCAAAACGCTTTGAGACATTTTGAAAAGCCGTGGATGCATTACTGCCACTGGAACCATGAACGCAACAGAATACTGGTTCTGATTTTATTGTTTGTCGTTTAAACGTCATATATATAAATTATTATAGGCTACAGAAGTAAAGTCATTGTATAATATTTGTTCCTTAGTGTAAAATGGAAATGCATGGCGATTTTATTTTGTAAATAGGCTATAAGCAAAAAAATATGTTTTAGAAGACAAATCTCTCTGCATCAACAATAGAGTAAAATGCATTAATAGGCTAATATAAAAACACCAGTAGTCCAAGTTAGCTCGGGATTCGAACCCGTGTCATCTAAATGATCGTAACGTACGTTCAACCACTCGGCCACTACTCACTCTTTGCGACATGGCCTAACGTTCCAGTGTGTGTTCGCTCACACGAGCGAGAAGCGCTCTTCATTCAAATGAATGCGTTTGTCGAATTCGACATGCCAGAATAAAACCGGGCTTTAGAACAATGCATAGCGCCACTCGTCGTGGTGTGCCAAAAAATTACAATAATTTAGTTTAATTTATTTCAGTGTTAATGTTTGAGTTAAAAAAAATCCTCTACAAATTAAATTAACCCAAAGTCGGCTATAAGAGTCCTTTAGGCTATACGTAAAAAAGCAAAGGGCTTACAGTCTTAACATTTAGGCTACTTTGCTTAAATTCGATACATTTATTTTCAGTAGGGCCCAATACATTTGTAGGGATGTAATTTCAGTATGCTTTACCAACGCTATGTATTCAATTAAAGTTCCAAGAGGTCTGGTCTATATATTTCCCAGCTGACACTAATATGCAAGTGCACAGCAAAAATCACAACTTGTGCTTGCTGCGAACGCAACTTATTTAAGGTGTCTCAACTTTACACAGTCTACCCTACAGTGTGAATTCGTTACAAGGTTTCATTTAATTACATTAACGTGCAGCAATTTGTACAAATAGAGTCTATAGGCCTATACTGTTGTAGCCATTAAATAATCTCATTTAGTATCATATTTGTTAAAATATTATAATGTTGTTTTTTCAATCTATGTTGAATATGAAAAGTGAACAGCGCGAGTAAGATAAGATGCATTATATCGAGAGATGGATATGGAGTGGGTCAGACATGATTTTGACCACTTCATTAAGTTTTGTTTAGTAGAAAACCTTTTTTTAAAGTGAATTTCGTTTTCTATAAATTGTATCTTAATTTTAATAATTTTTTCATTACCCAATTGTCTGGATTCAATAAGTAAGAGAAGCAAACAGACACTAATCATAGAGGCGCCCGCGAGGTCACTTGCATTGCACGTCAGCTGGAGCGCATCTCATCCTCCTAACTTAACGAAACTCAACGTATGCCTCACACAGACATGATAAATACATCAAATACACAAAGCTTGAAATGTCTTCAAACGAAATAATTCAAAACGAAAAAGAAAAAGGCTACTCTCTGATTATGTCTTTGTGCATTTCTCTCTAGGTGCGTTCACTACAAATATGGCGATCGTCAACTTCATCTTTGCAGTCGACACTGTCAGAAAACACTAGTTTATTGATAAAAATCATATGAAGACAAGGCATATATTAAGTTATTTTAGCTGTTATGAGAAAAATAAATCTAACGAAACCTAAAATCTAAATCTAATAAAAAAAAAAAATATATATATATATATTAACGCCAATTTAACATGCCAGAATAAAACCTGATTTTTGAACAATGCGTAACGCCACTCGGCCTGGTGTGCCAAAACACTACATTTTAAACTTCAATGTTTAATTTAAAACAATCTCAAAACGCGTTGTGAAATTTTTTTAAAGCAGTAGCCTAGCCTATATACATTAAGGGCATTGAAACCAGGATCTTAACTAAAACGTGTTCCGCGTAATCTCTCAAAAATTATGCCACACTACTCATGTAATTTTTTTTTTTAAGGACTGCTTTTGAAATCACTATAAATTACTGTGCAATTGTATCGCTCACGAGAGCTCTTCGTTTATCTAATTCCTCAATAGAATAGTAAAAATTCAGCTCATTGCTCCTAATATCGTCTCTATTTTTAACTTTTGATTCTATTTTTTCAGCTGTAAAATTGATTCTATCTTTGGTTCTTTTCTGTTGTAGCCTAATAGGCCTATTTATATATATGAAAAATATGCCTATTAGGCTTAGGGTTTTATATTTAACCCACTTACATTTTAAAATACGGCAATTGCTGCTGTTTTGCACAATGTCCCTTTGCGCCACCTGGCGGTCATTTCGGGAACGACTTTGAAATGCGGCTGGTTTATTTTCGCCGCGGTAATTTTGCCGCGGCGGCTGGCGCGGCGGTAATAGGCATTCTGGTTGTCCACCATCTGTAGGTACGTGGACTTTGCAGGCACACAGTCTTCCACAAGGAAACCCTTATCCACCATTACAGCCATTGTTTGTCTTTAGAAGAGACACAATACACTGACGGCGCCTTCATAGAGAGATGACACAAAGGTTACAGCATCCCAATCAACCCTTTGAAAGTGCAGTGAGATTTGTAGTTGGAGAATACCTCGCTCTGAAGGAGAAAAGAGTTTGGTGTTTGGCAGCTGTGCATACAGCCTATTATGAAACTGTCTGATCTTTTACAGTTTTTTTGTATTGCTTTGCCACAATTTTCACACGCAAGTTTTACATTTTCAAAACTCTTCGTACTAATATCACAACAGATCATCAGAAGTGTGTGTGTGTGTGTTATTAGTGAGTGTGTTTGTGAGTGTGAGTGTGAGTGTATGTGTGCGTGAGAAAGAAAGAGTGAGTGTGGAAGAGAATTTGTGGGCATGCGTGTGTGTGAGTGTGCGTGTGTGTTTGTAAGTTTGTGTATGAGAGTTTGTGTGTGCACGAGAGTGTGAGTGAATGTGTGAGTGTGCGTGCGTGTGTGTGTGTGTGTGTGTGTAGACGTACATTTGTGTAGTCCTGCTGTAATCCAGATCTCTCCTCCATGATCCACACTACAAAACACACATAATGACAGTTAATCAGTAAACACACACACACACACACTTTCTCTCTCTCACTCACTCACTCACACTCTCTCTCTCTGTCTCACACACACACTCACACTCTCTCTCTCTGTCACTCACACACACACACACACACACACACACACACACACACTCTCTCTCTCTCTCTGTCACACACACACACACACACACACACACACACACACACACACACACACACTCTCTTTCTCTCTCACACACTCTCTCTCTCTCTCTCACACACACACGCACACACAAACACAGGTTTGTTTGTGTACATCAGTGACTTTAATTGTCTTTATATGAGGTTGATGATTCACACACACACACACACACACACACACACACACACACACACACACACACACACACACACACACACACACAGGTTTGTCTTTATATCAGGTTAATGATTGACACACATCAGTTCAGGGCTGTAGGCGATTAATCATCATTTAGTTTAAATTACGATTTCTCCATGCGTCTGAAAGTTGTGTTGCTGTTAGTTTGTGCCTAAATGTGTGTTTTTCCACTTTTGATGTGATTTCTACACTCTAGTTTTCAATGAATAGAAAAATTCCATCAAATTGGATTGATTACCATATGAATTATATGTCAGGATTATTCACTCATGTGAGCCACACGAATACAGACCTGCCAACCTGTCGCATTCTGACCTCAAAGTACGATTCGTCACTTTGAACTACGCAAACACCTGGTGACGCCTCTGTTCACGCACAGTCCAAAAAGACTAAGGGACTGTTTGTTATTTATTTAAGGGGCCACCGGAGGAGTTTTGAGATCTGTTGTCAAAAAAGACATGACCCTCCCTTCGCCAGCAATAATTTTTTCTATGACCCTCCAAAATGATTGTGAAAAAAGGCATGACCCTCCCCGATAATTTGTTGATTAGCCTAATTCTGTACTGGTTTGCGCTTGGCAAAGATGTTCAGATAGCCATTGTTTGTTTGTTTTTTAAACCATAAACTCTTGCTTTCTCATCTGGCTGTAACGATAGACCAAACCTACGATTCGGTTCGTATCACGATTTTTTATTTTAGATTTGAAAAAAAAATCATGTTTTCGGTGCTGATGCGGTGTGACGCGTTCAACATGTGGGTGGCGCTGCCAATAAAGCATCTAAAAGCTGTCACAAAGAACCAGCAAAAGTAATGATTATTGTCATATATAGCTAGACATTTTAATTGTTTTTAATAAACAAGTGTTTTCTGTGTCTACTGCAAAGATGAAGTTGACGATGCGTCGCGATCTTCTCAGAACGCGCCAGAGAGAAATGCACATTTCATAAGGAGAAAGCAGTCTGTTTTCCTTCGTTTTGAATTGTTCTGTTTAAAAGTAGACATTTCAAGCTTTCTATATATTTCTCAGGTCTGTGAGGCAAGCAGCTTACCTTACGCTGAGTTTCGGTTCATTTATGAGACAAGATTCCAGTTCACTCGCCCGCGCCTCTGTGTCATGATTATCTATTTTCTGCTATATTTAGACTACTTCTTATTTATTACATCCAGATGAAACATTGATTAAAATTAATAAAAAACCGAAATTCACTTTAAAGAGGCTTTGTGCTTTCTGTTTGAGGTCTCTGTGCAATTTTTAAAAGTCGCTTCAGAGCAGTCATGTCCGTGCGTAATGGAGAACTGTCACGCCCATAACATTTTTTTTTTTTTTCACATAAATGCAAACACGAAAAATAAAATAAAAATAATATAAAATTAAATTTTCTGTGGAGGCCGATCTTTATTCATCCGGTGGGTATATATATTTTGGTGTGCACAGTGTAATTTATAGAATTACTAAAAAATATTTTGCCACCTAAAAGTTAAAGATTTTTTTGTGTCACGTCACATGAGTATTTCCCTCATATTAAATATAAAACGCATGTGTAGACTGATATTTTTCTAATGTCTTGACTCCTTTCAGACGTTTCAAATAAATGCATTTTCTGAGAATTTTTATTTTAAGTTTTGACTGCAAATGTCACGTCCATTCACTGGAATCGCCCAATTTTAACGAATTTATCCTCAAATAGTTTTTGTGGTGTAGGTCTATGTATTTTATGTTAACTTAAATAATAGCCTACTAATAGTGATTTAAAGATGTGGTAGCGCTGCGAAGATCGCGAGTCGTCAACTTCATCTGTCTAGCCGACACTGACATAAAAAATAACTGTTTTATTAGTAAACAATTAAAATGTCTCCTGCTATATTGAACATATTTGCCTGTTCCTTACAAAACACTGACAGTGGGATTTTGGACCGTTTTTTTTTTTTTTTTTTTTTTTTTTTGAGCAGCTGCGGACAAATTATTTCGACACACACACAATATTGATAAACAGGATTTTTTTGTTGCTTTTTTAATACAATAAAAATTTCATTTAATTTATTGTTTAATAAAATTATAAGCCTATTATTTTTAGTTTATTAACAGCAACAACAGCTGTAAAGATGAAGTTGACGATCGCCATCTCCGTAGTAGTGAACACGCCTAGAGAGAAATGCACATCATTACATAACCAGAGAGTAGCCTATTTCTTTTCGTTTTAAATTGTTAAAAAGACATGTCAAGTTTTTTTAAGATATATTTCATGTAGGCTATGTGAGGCATATGCTGAGTTTCGTTAAGTTAGGATGAGATGCGCTCCTGTTTACGAGCAGTGCAAGTGACCACGCGGGCGCCTCTATGATTGTGTTGTCTGCTATATTTGGTATTTGGCAATTGGTTGATAAAAAATAATAATATTAAAATGAAGATAAAATTTATACAAAACGAAATTCACTTAAAAAAATTGTTTTCTGCAAAACAAAACTTAATTAAGTGGTCAAAATCATGTCTGACCCGCTCCATGTCTCTCGATATTGCGTATACTCGTGTGTGCGGTTCACTTTTCATAATCAACATAGATGAAAAAATAACATTATTATATTTTAACAAAAATGAAACTAAATGAGCTTATGTAATGGTAACAACACAGTAGGCCTACAGACTCTGTATTTGTACAAATTGCTGCACATTCATTTTATTCTGAATTTTGCACACACAAGTTGAAAGGCATTTGTTTGTGCATGCATGTAAAACATATCTGCAACATTTATCAAGTTCACTGATAATTATGCGTGCATTTATTAATTAGGCTATTATCTTAATGAATAATGTAACAAGGACGAAGCATGTAAACTGTTTGTTTAGAATTTGGATCGATCATCGCAAATAGATCCGAATGAAGAAACGTACAAAACCATAGGCTATAGAAAATGGGTGGGCCCGGACCTAAATGCCCACCCGGGCCCAATGGTAGCGCCGCGGCTGGTGGTAGCCCTACATCTAACACATCGTGGAAACAAAATAAGAATGGAAACTAAAATATGCAGTATCGCCCTACATCGCACATTCTATCAGCAGTTCTGGCGCCTCAGTCCCAATACTCGACGTACGTTAACATTACATGTTAATGCAGCGGTAGAGTTACACTCACAGGACACTGTGCACTTAACAAAAGTTAATTATTTGCTCGTGCTTTAAAGCTTTGCCGGGTTAACATTTCTTTGGCATTCTGTTCTGACATGGTGTACTTTTTCTAAGCGCGAACTGAAGCGCAGTTAGCGCACACTGTCAAACAGCGCCAAACTGGATTTTTGTTGGATCAGACCCATCTGATATCGAAGGGGGGCTGATAACGCGAGAGCAACATGGAGCTAAATGGAAAAAAATAGCACCAAACAAGCCACTTTGAAATGTTGCTGTTTTAATGAATATAAAAGTTGGGTGACCCTCCCCCTAGACTAAAAAAAGTTGGATGACCCTCCCCTCAACTAAGAATAAAAAGACATGACCCTCCCCTATTTTCCTCCGGTGGCCCCTTCCATAAATACCGAACGGTCCCTAATAGGGATGACGAGAATATTATGTGCCGTTGATAACATACTCTTAAAGAGAGAATTATTTTGGATATATACGTTAAATACTTTAGCTCCTAGAGGCCTCAACGAAGAATTTGACATCAGACCTTTTTTAGGGTAATGTGTTAGTTGTTCTGGTACTCTGAAACTCTCTGTTGTTTGTCTACATTTTTCCAAAAGTACCAGTGCTTCGCCTTCTGAGAAAATAGTTCCCAGTATTTAAACATTTAAAAAATGGCTGTGTCTCATAGTGTTGTCACGATTCTAGAATTTCTAACTTCAATACATTACCTTGAATATCGATATTCGATACCATTTTCGATACCACAGAGAAAAAAACTGCCACAATATTAAGTTTTTTTATTTATTTAAAGCTAAATATAACAAGTCTAGAACATGACAATGAGGTATATTTTACATGAACAAAAACTGTCCTGAGGTAGTGCATAAATGCTGGTTAATACATTAACGTTGCTTATTTGATTAACAGATTTAAATGCAAACGTGCGTGCATCAAACGCGAAAACAATGCTCACGGGGTCGAAATGAAGTCAAGCACCTTAATTTATATAGTGCATTTAACAATACAGATTGTTTCAAAGCACTTAACAGTATCAAATTGGAGGATAGAGTGTCAGTAATGTATATTAAACATTCAATTTTCAGTTAAAGGCATTTCATGATTGAATTCAGAGATGTAATTGTCTAGCTCAGTTTAGTTTAATTAGTATCTGTGTAATCAAATTGATGATAATCGCTAATGAACGCAAATTGCAGAATTAAATCATTTTTTGAATAAAGTTAAATAAGCACAAGTTAATTTACATTTGACCACAGTTAAAATAAAAAAAACGAGACAACACACACTCATATCAACAACGATACTAGGCCATCTTGGTTAATGTTTCTGAAATGTTAAAATGAGAAGAATTACCAACCTCTCGAAATGATTTATATAGATCCGGGCGTCGGTCTTTCAGGTGCTTTGCTATATTAGGTCCAGATCACACTAACGCGTTTTTTTCAGGTCGAAAACGCAAGGCACACAGCACTCATCACACAGAACGAGCAGTGCGCTGCGTTTTTTGTGCTGCTAAGCAACCACTGAAACAGCTGTCCTGTCAGTCAAGTAAACATCAAGTCAGCCTTTTATTAACTTTATTTACTTTCTGTTAACCCTCTGAGGTCGGCAAACGTGCCGGCGCGTTTTGCCGTATTTTCTTCACATTGTAGCACTATAAACTTAAATTTCTCCGTCATTTATGGTCATACAGAAAAAAGAAATATAAAAAAATAATCTGTGATATTTTTACTTTTGTAGGTGTCCACTTACAGTCAAATCAAAACATTGTGCTTTTGTAAAATAAAGAAAATAAACAGGGTGTGTCTTTTTTTTCTTGAGCACGTCTATAAACTGAAACAAAACTCAGCGAATACTTGTCACACATTTATGAGCCATATACCTTTATAAACATTTAAGTGTGTACTTTTAAATGATCGGACTCAAACTGAAAACAAATATTCTCTGTTTAAGTAATTTGTATAAAGTCAACAAGATGTCCAGCTTCTCAAACGCTTCCTAATTATTTTTTAATTTGAACACGCCCACGCGCGCAAAAGAGATTCACATGCAAATCTCCACATGGAACGCGAATGCGCTCGTTACCTCAAAAACAAAGCACCAAAAAACTTCACAAGTCTCTGCTTTTCGTCGAGTTTGAAAGACGCGCCGTGAGCTTACATTGGAATTACCTCAGAAGAAGAAGAACGCGATTTGAAGACAAGAAAGATGTAAGGTAAGAAATTCTTACATGTTAGTTTGTTATTGTTGCATAAATTTCACATTGCAGTTGAACTGTTGCTAGATATATGGTGAATATTATAACATTTAGACCCGTGTTTACTGTTACTGTGTTTGTGGATATCTGCTCAAATGTAGATATGTATATGGTAAGTTAACCATAATGTTTTATATTTGAGCGCGATCGCGTTTGAATGTTATCATATTTGGATCGCGATCGCGTTTGAAAAGCACCAAACGGCTTCATGTTTTTACTATTATCTCATTTCATATCATCATAACGAATGGAAACATTAGAAGTAACATGATAATCAATATATTTTTCTCTAGCTTATTTGTTACTGAAATATTTTGGAAGATTTATAGGCTGATATGGTTATTGTTATTATTATTTTATGCAGCACTGTGCATAGCCTATGCCTACAAGGCACAACAAACCTGGTGTTCATTATATTATATATTGTTGGAAACATTTATGTGTGTGTATTCTGTGAATTTTAAAAAGCAATTTTAACCAGAAAAATCTCAAATTTATTCCGAAAATCGTGCAGGCCTATAGTTTCTCTTGATATCAGATTGTTCACTTTTTTTTTCTTTTTCTTTCAGGGCCCAGATGCCACTCCTGCTAACTTCAACATTCACGTGAGTTTGTACATGAACATGGTAAAGTGAAAATCCAAAACCTTGGAAATGAAAGGTATGTACAATGTTTTTAGGAATGGCACAAAGGTCTCTGTCTTTGGATAACTGTTTTCAATGAGTGCTTTTTTGTCATTTGTTTTGTATCTTTGGATTATGTTGTGTTGTAAATAAATCCAAAAAATCTAAAAAATCTAAAAGCCATTCTTTTTTAAATCTCCTCATTCTTTACGCAAGGTTGCTCAGAATGATAGGGGCCTGATAGCTCCTAATAGGGCCGTTAGGGGAGGTTCTTTGTCTTTCTCAGGTGTCAAAAGCTTACATATTAATGAGCTCCCGCATAAAACTTTTTCACACAAAACACGTCGTAACATTTTTAAATCAATATATTGTCTTATCTGAATGAGCAGTCAGGGTGATTTTCACATAGTTTTGGAGCAAATATTCTAGGCTATGTCATACAATTTTCAAAAGTCTTGTGAAGAATCAGTATGGGTTTCATGACCTTATTTCAGTGACCTTATTTCATGACCTTATTTCAGAAAATACAAAAAAAAATTTTTTTTTTTTGTATTTTCACAAACCACGCATAAATGTCATTATCTCAAAACTACAAACTTTTACATACATGCTGCTGATATATTATTGTAGCAGAGTTTGTGCTGAATACATTGTAATTAGACTTTAGCCATGAAAATGTCACAAGTAACAGAAATAAGCACATATGTCAGAGCATGTCAGAACACCTCCAGGACCCAGAAAACAGCTCAGACCTCAGAGGGTTAACATTGTGGTAGTTACGGTTTGTTAAATTGTTAAGCTCCTGGTAACCCGCGAGAGCACAAGTTTATCCTCCATCATCACACTCTCCGGGAGTTCAAGCAACTAGCTTTCATCACTAACGGAAGGCCCGCGAGGCGCATAAACAGGTGTGCAGAATGCTTGCTGGAAATCAATTGAAAATAGGCGCCTCTCATTGCAAAAAACACGTCAAGTTTGATCGGCCCCATTCACTTCACTTTTGCTATTTAACCAGAGCGAATTAGACGAGTGCGCGTGTGGTGTTCAACGCGCCTTTGGAGAGAAGTGAAAGTGAAAGCTCGGCTAGTATCGATACTTCGGGAAATTAGTATTGGTTCGGATATTTCAGTATCGATATTTATCGAAATATCTATATTTTTGACAACACTAGTGTCTCATATGACCTTGTAATTTGTACACACTGTGACTATACAAATCACAACATGTAAATAGGAAAATGTTGGCGTTATTTTGTCACTTATTGGGATTAGTATGCTAGCTGTAGCCATTTACATACAATCTTTGTGCAAAGCTAGGCTAGCGGTGGGTGCGTCAAACAGACTTGCAGCACGCACGGAGATGAAAAAGGTATGTATGGACTTATATAACTCTGGGGGATACGGTGAATAAGCTAAAGTCCTAAAAAGTCGGCGTGTTCCTTTAATTCTAGGGGTCTCAGTATCATCAAGGACCTTTATGATAAAGGATTATTTTTATCCTTTATCCTTTATCCTTTAGAATCCTTTAGAATCAGAATTGTCAGAAATGTTTGATCTTCCTAAAATGCATATTTTTAGCTTCTTTTAGATCAGACGTTTTGTACAAAATCAGTGTCCCCAGTTTTCTAATCTTCCTCCTGATTATAAAATGGACACCCTTCTTTCTCTTAGTTAGACAGAAAAGGGCTAATCTCTGTAATTAATAGATTGATTAAATCTTGACCCCTCTATTTGACTCAAAAATACTTGGGAACAAGAGCAGTTTGATGCAAAGCAAGATTCTTCATAGAATACACTACACCAATGCCAGACTACACTATTTCACTACACTATTGGCCAGGAGGCTCATTCTCTTTAAGTGGAAACATGCATGCCCTCCTTCATATGATAGATGGATAAACTTATATTGCATTGTATTTTATTATTTTGTACACTTATTGTATTTTTTAACTATTACACTTATAGTATTTTTATTGTTATATGTGTTGTATGTGTAGTGTGGTTGTACTTGGAGCATTGATGGCAGAGGAGAAAAAAGCTGAGCTGTGGTTCATTTAATTTTTATATATACAAGATGTTGTATCTGCTCAAAATGCCAATTAATATATTTTGAAATAAGAAAAGTTGGGTATGTGCACATGCGTCACCCACTAACACAGGCCCCCTTTCAGACATACTTCATAAGTTGCAAAACTATTTTACTGATGAAATCACAGAGCAGAGGTGACAACAAATTTCTGTGCACTTGTATGAGTGTGTGTGTGTGTACTTTGTTTTTATGGGAGAGCGGGATAAAGTGAATAATTTTGTAGGAAAATCATAGAAATGGTTTATGATTAATATCCTGTTGTTTGTTATATTTTCTTTGTCTTAGTGGGTTTTGGTTGTTTTGCTGTAGGCTGTCAGGACCTCTGAAATAAATGAAATCATTTTGCAAAGTGATATGGAACTGTAATGCAGTCAGTACTTGCCTAGAACTACTTTACCTGTGCGTTTACTGTAAATGATTGCACACCTTATAATATTCGTCAGCCAATCAGTATGAAGCATTAAACAGCATAACTAGAGCTAAATCTCTGTAAATTCTCAATAAGAACTTTTGTAAATGTAGTAATGTGAGTAATACGTGAAGATTTAAATGCTGTGTTTGGAGTTGTTTAATCAAGTCTCCATGCTCTACATACTTGAGTTTATCCAGTCTGTAGTTTGGATCCTCCAGTTTATCAGTGAGCAGCTTGACTCCTGAATCTCCTGGGTGATTGTAGCTCAGATCCAGCTCTCTCAGGTGTGAGGGGTTTGAACTCAGAGCTGAAGACACATAACCACAGCCTTCCTCTGTCACCATACAGCCAGACAATCTACAAAGACATACAGCAACAGTCCACATGACATTAGTTTGGCAATCAGGTGTTACTATCACACACTGATCTTGGCTGCGTTTCCCTAAAACAATCTAAGAATAAATTACATTGTTTTGAACTGAAAATATATAATTTACATTTAGACAAGAAACATTAATAGTCATTCAAATAACAGTGAATGTGTGCATATTTTAAAATAAATTATTATTTGCAAGTATTTCAAATGCATTAATTTACAATGAATTATAGTTGCTAATAAATTCTTAATTTCCCTTCAATATCTGTAAAAAAAAAAAAAATTCAAATCTGATTATTGAACTTTTAGAATAATACCAGGATACATATACAGGATATTAGTGAAAAATATATGAAGCTCATAACATCTCTCAGCAAATCATCAAACGATGGAGGGAGATTTTGTTTCCAGAGCAGAAGAATCTGCCGTCTAGCTAATCATGTTGAGAAGGCAAAAGCCGTTGCAGCATTTCCAGACAAGCCAGTGACATTTGGAGAACGTCCAAAAAGTTCAACCAAAGGGCAAGGCTCAATCTGTCTCTTTGTCACTGAAGAAAAACTATTAAAGATTGATAGCCAAAAAGAAGTTAAAGATGGACATAACGCAAAACATATGTAATATATCAGCAGGGGCCTGATGGCAACTATCACAGAGAGGATCAACACCAGGCTTAATTTCTGCCAACCTCACTCCAGTAGTCCAGTAAATTTAATGAATACATTTTAATTGGATAAGACTTTGACGAGCACAAATAGAAGAGGTATGAACACGGGACATGATCTGGTTCCAAGTCTCATCATCAAATGTGAGGCATAGATCCGACTCCCACAGTTGTCTAATAAAATATAGTGAGGATGTGGAGTGTAATGGAAATTTTACATTTAGATGTGTTTTTACTTTCAGATGTGTGCAACTTGTGTTAACGTTGAACATGTATTTTTACTCATAAGCATTTAAAGAAATATAATCATATAAGCTTGCAGGAACAAAATGTTCTGGGTAGCAAAGAGACTGAGTACTCAAGTGACCTATTGTACTTCAAGTGTGAAAAGTATGTGCGCAGCTTTGATCAAATTAAAGATAGGCAAAATGTGTGAAAATGAAGCAGCTAATAACAGGAAACTTTTGCAGACATGGTATATTTTTGCAGACATGGTATTGTCCTGTCTAGATAGAATTTATGTTAGAAGAGATCTTGAACAAAGACGTTGCCTTTTAAGGTAAACCAAGGCGATCTTTTGAGACAGACCAGGAAGTGTTAAGAGTATATAAGCTGGGCAAAAAGGAGAAGTCGGCGCGCTTCTCTTATCAGACTCTGACTGATGGGTGAACAGCCTTTCTTGCAAGAAATAAAGATCTTTATAACTTTTGAAATTTCCAGCTGTCTTCCAATTATTATTTAAAGTCGTTAAAGATTTTCCACGACAAATGGCGACGAGGAGGATGGGATGCAGTAAACCGACGATCGGCGTGACTGAGGGGAACAATTGACCATCCCGAGAGTCCATACTCTGCGGCTCAATATCCTCAAATCTTAAGGAGAGAGAATTGTGCTACTCATCACGACGACCGAGGTGAATGCACTCCTAGAACTGAACTCACAAGGTCATCAAAAGACGGTGAGAGAAAATTATTTACGTAGTAAATAAGAAAATTATTTGCGTATTGAATATTTTTCCTAAAAGGGTCAGGAGTTTGGAATAAGTCTAAAAGTAATTTAAAAACAGAGTTTGAGAATAAGCCTGAAAGTAATTTCTCAAAGGTGTTAATTGTTTTCCCAAAAGGGCCAGAGTTTGAGAATAAGTTGAGTAAGCCGGATAGTAATTTCTCAAACACCAGACATGTGCTTTGCTTGTTTGAAATAAGCCTGATGGTAATTTTCGAACATTACAGAGGCACTCGTTTGGGAAAGACCTACATCGACGGATGCAGGCATTTTTGAAAGTCCTATATTGACGAATATAGGCAGGTGCGTGGTGGCCACGCTGGGGGGAAGAATTAACACAGTGAATATAGTACGTGGTGACCACGTGGGGAGAAAATTTTAAATACGCAAATACAAATACTGCTGAGTAAAATTAGTGCAAAAATGGGTAATGTTAATGATAAAGAGTTGGAGACAGTGGATTTCTCAAAAGGGAACGTGGTAACATCATAGGATACCACAGTTAATTAAATTGTACTGATTTAATGTGTTTTTAATGTCTGAGTGTAAGCCATCTGCAAAAGACAAAGGAAAATTGGACAAAAAGCAAGTCCAAAAAGAAAGGAAAAAGATAATTATGACTTTGATTGTCGAATTATAAATTTATGGTTAAATTAGGCAATTTCCAGACAAAGAAACTCCGTAATTAAACATGAATAATTGCCTGATTTAACTGTAGTATCTGGAAAATGGACAACCTCCAGAAGTGCCACAGGGCATCTGGTAAAGGAACCATAAACAGCAGATTTGTCTTGTCAGATTGGTGATCGCTCATTTTCTCATGCTTTTCTTGTGACTAATACCTGTCCTTGTAATCTTCTGGGAAGAGATTTGATGTGTAAACTAAAGCTGAATTTGTATAGTGATGACAGTGGCCTCACTGCTGATATGAGCATGGTGCGAATGCCAACTGAAATATTATATGTTTTTGAATGGAGCACTCCTCAGTGTGGTCTGCAAAACAAAGCCACACATAGGATGCCTCCTGACCATGATTTCATGGAAGAAAGTGATTTGCATTGCACATGTCATGTTAGCAGTTGAGCCAGATTAGATTTTTGCTGAAAAATGGTCTGAACTAGAGATTGAGGAACTGAAATCCTCGAAAACCTACTTTGGTCAGATAAATGATGTGCTGTAAAGGTGCTGTGACTCACTAAAAGATTGGTGGCCAACCACTGATAAAAATGTGTGGCAATCTGAGAGCACAGGGTTTTACAAACAGTCACTAAGAAAAAATATTAAGGGAATCAGAACTGTTGAAGTGATGTGTGATAGAACAATGGCAAAAAGATGAAGAAATTGATAAAATTATAAATCATAATAATAGGAATATGCATTCTGTGATAATTAGGAAATTTTGAGTCATAAATAAACTTTTATGAGTTAGACTTTAATTATGTATTTATGTAGATGAGATATATAATACCGAGCAACAGGTGTTCTTAAAGTGATGAATAAATAGTACTATATGAATTGCAGATGTTTAAATTTTATACTTTCTATATGAGGGATCGTCTAGAATTTGTATCCCGTTATCCCTGGGAGACAGTGTGGAAAGATGTTTTTGATCCATGACATTCTAAGAGTCAATGGTTTATGTTAACTGGGATAATTGTTCTGCATTGTGCATAGTATGATAATGAAATTGAGTGTCCAATTTAAATATAAATTGTGATGTGAACAAGCACATAACAGACATCTTAGAGTCATATTATTTTGGTTTCTTGTAAAAGAGAAAAGACAAATAATTATTTTGGTTTACATTATACACTGTATTAATTAGAGGAGTTTTTCAGTTTTTTCCTGCGTCTTTGCAAAGAAGAAGTGCTTGCTTTTTTCCGCAATGAAGGACTAAGCTTTTTAATAAATTGAGGAATTGCTGTGTTATAAACTAGAAGAGACTATTGGAAATTAAGCTGTTTAATTTGATTTTATGCGGTTCTCTGAGTGTTCAAGATTTCAGACAGCTGCCTTGAAAAGTGGGATGACTGCAGAAAAATAAAAGAGGAAGTGGGGCCTGAAGCCACTCTCCTAAAAGAGGAAGTTGTCACTTCTAAGAGGGGTCAGATTGGGAGACTGAGACAGTGCAAAGGTGATAATTCACTTGAGACTTTTCCTAAAGACAATTTTGCCATGCATTATGAAATTTTGTGGCAGGATGGATTAACCCCCTGAGGTCGGCTGTCGCGCCGGCGCGATAGGCTCGTTTTTTTCCGTATGAGTGCAAAAAAAAAATAAAAAAAAATATTAATTTTTATCTTATATGCTTGTGTTATACATCAATCGATCCTGTTTAGTGTGTATTTTTTTTGTGTATGCTCATAATAAAAACAAAGTGTTGTGCTTTTTGCCAAATAAAGAAAAATAAACATGATGCGAGTTCTGCCTACTCTCCGTCAGTGAAGTCAATTCTGAAACGCGTCCGAAAATGAACTGTAACTCAGCGAATACTCAGTCAAACAGGCATACAGTCACACAGGCATGAAGCTTGAATTTTCTTCTTTTAAATGAAGTAATTTTTATAAAAAACAAATATTCACAGTTTATGTAATATGTATGCAAAGAGAGAGATGTCAGTCTTCTCATCTCAGCTAATTAAGTTTTAATGTGCTCCGCCCACGGAGAGCGCGCGCTATTCAAACGCAAATGTGAGGCGATCCAAACAAACCTGTGAAACGCCCACATCAGCTGGATAACACACACCGCGAGTTCACTTTCAGACTTATGTACTTTACGATGCTGTGAGGAATACTACTATCTTGATAATAATCCTGCAAAAATTTACCTCAGAAGTTCTGGAAGTATCATTTCGAGGAGCAAACGGATCCCGCTGAGGAATTAGGTCAGTTCTGTTTGCTTTGTTCTAATCTGAATGAATGAACGCACAGATGCGTGCTGTTGTGGAGCTACTACAGCTGGCAAAAATACTGTTTAAATATGAATTGCGTTTCTGTGTATGAATGAATGAACGAACGAACGCACAGATGCGTGCTGTTGTGGAGCTACTACAGCTGGCAAAAATACTGTTTAAATAATATGAATCGCGTTTGAATGAATGAACGCACAGATGCGTGCTGTTGTGGAGCTACTACAGCTGGCAAAAATACTGTTTAAATAATATGAATCGCGTTTGAATGAATGAACGCAAAGATGCGTGCTGTTGTGGAGCTACTACAGCTGGCAAAAATACTGTTTAAATATGAATTGCGTTTCTGTGTATGAATGAATGAACGAACGAACGCACAGATGCGCGCTGTTGTGGAGCTACTACAGCTGGCAAAAATACTGTTTTAATATGAATCGCGAATACAAAGAAAGATTACACTGGAAATATTGTTACAATTTTAAATGTTGTTGTAATTGTATAACCTTAATTGTATATATATATATATATATATATATATATATATATATATATATATATATATATATATATATATATATATAAAAATATATATATAAGGATAGATGTAAACAAAATCTTAAAAGGTCATTTTAAGCCTTCTCTTTAAATAATTTTATTATGCTTTATTAGTGACACATTTGGGAAGAGAATATATTCCAAATCTGAAAATACAGTATGAGAACAATTAACTGCACAATTACTAGAAATGTTTACCTTGGATATTGTACAATTTGCAAGCAAAATTTGTGGAAAAAAACAACAAACCAGTTATATATTGTCCTTGCATTTTTGTGGCTCATTCACACACCTGAATGAAAGGCTCATTACGTATGCAGCCTCATTATGCGGGCCCCATTGACTCCACAGGTGTGAATCACGCCCACCCGCATATGGCCTTTCCAAACAAAAAGTGTTTTACAAGATTTAAATCAATGTATTGTGTTATGTGAATGATTAGGCAGGATGATTTTCACATAATTTTGAAGAAAAAATTCTAGGCAACGTCATCTATTAGTCAAAAGTCTTATTTACATATATTTAGAATGTGTTTTATGGCCTTATTTCAGAAACTTTAGTTTTTTGTTTTTGAAAAAACCATGCATAAACATTATTCTATCAAAAATACAAACATGTACATGCAAGTTGTTCACATATTATGGTAGCCCTGTTTGTGCTAAATAGAGTGAATTTACACCTTTGCCATTAATATGTTTATAAGCAACTGAAAAAAGCACAAATGTCAGGGCATGTCAGAACATCTCAAGGACCCCAAAAACCCCTCAGACCCCAGAGGGTTAAAAGTCAGACCGAGGAGAGTGCCAACAGCCTGACGATCCAATGTATCAATCTGAAGTTCAACTGAATGACAATCCACACAGAAAGACAATCAGCCTTGTGGACTAGGTGCTGCCTTTCCAATGATCACTACAGAGACCGTTTCAAATTTAGTTATTATTTAACTTGATTGTTTTTGATTATCCACTGGTTTCAGCAATTCGTCATTCTTCTCTGTTTAAACTAACTCTTTGAATCTGCTTTCAATAGGTACCAGTCAGTAGCAGCCCTTCTGCAGGAAGTTCAATAGCGGAAGTTAACATTCAGTTAAAACTGAGGCTGGATATGGCATTGAGAGTTATGTAAAAGCATTAATGGGTTATTGACATTGCAGAATTCTTTGGAGAAGAGAAATACAATATAGGCCAAAAGGCTTCTAAAGAGAAATTATGACTAGAAAAGCAAAAAAAATTGGTCACTCCATTTCATTTGGTAGTTTTTAGATTTAATAGAAACAATGTTTTCAATGATTCTAAACTTTTGAAATCACATGCTGTCATCACCAGGGGTACGAGATAGAAATGTTTTTTATTTTTGTCTAGGGATCAAAGATTGTGTGAAGATTTCCAAATCTTCTTTTAAATAGCTTATGAGCAACAACAAAACGTTTGAAAAATTTCAATTGTGCAAAGAATGACAAATTGCATTTGAGAAATTAAAACGGATTCTCTCAACTGCAATTGTAGGTCTATACGATTATTTTAAAGTGTTTAATCTATTTGATTGTGAAAAGTTAGGTTTACGTTCACTGTGTAAACTCAGACATATGATGACTGCATCGGACAATTGAGAATTGATATCGTAACGTTCAGACACTGTCGCAAGGGGAATGCCACAGTGTGTCTACGTTCAGTAGTTTCTGTCGTCGTCGAACTTTGTTACCGTTCATATTTGGTGGTATTCCACTCCTAATAAATATATGTTCCCCATTCAGTTCATAAACTGCTAAGGCAGACATGAATGAATGAATGAATGAATGAATCTCTGGCCAGAGAGGGGTGTGTGGAGTGTGTGAAAGTGAGTGTGTGAATTATGGTGTTCAGAGACATAAATGATGTCAATCAAAACAGCTGTATCTAAACAGATAAAATATGACCCAACAGGGAAGAAAATATTCCCAATAAAATAACAACCATGGATGAATTTGGCTAACTATTGTGGTATGGGTTATTGTTATGGCAGAAATAAACAATGCCACACCTGAGCAGCGTATAACTTTGGGAAGGCAGAGCTTGGCCGTGGGCCAAGTTATAACAAAATATAACGTAGATATAATCTCGCTAGCTAACCACAAAATGTTAGCCGGAGTAAGAACCAATCAAAGCTCGTGTTGTTACCTTGTCAACTTGAGTTGGCCAATCACGTCATTATTTGATCCGGTGCCCAAAGACCCGGATGTGAACTGAAGTCGCGGGCGCGGCGGCCGGTCATGGCCAGTTCTCCGTTGGACGTAACTTCTCCGTTTTTTGGCTACAGTGTATGGCTGCACGGTAGGTAACTGGCTCTAGCATTATCCGAAACATTGTAAAAAGTCTGAATGTATGGGTCTTGGCATATGTACGCCGTCAAAATAGCTACCGCTATCAGTATTTGTACAACTAATGTAAGCCAAGTACCGAATGCTACACACGTGGGTAATGTTAAGCTATTTGTCGTTTTAAATGTAGTATACAAGTTGGCTAGCGTTAGCATCTGAAGTAACTTAGTATGGTAGGATCAGCTTTTTGTGTCTTGTGTTTTTAGTGTCAGTTATGTATAGATTCTTTCTGCATGAGGTATCCAACTGGTAGGAGATGGAGGAGCTCTTTTTGGGAGGCTTGGGCCATCTGATGCAGAACGCAAAACCCGAACCTTGGATGCAGTGTCATCACTGACTTCCTCTGGCAGCAGTTGGGCTTTATCTTCATTGTTATGGGACACCAGGTAGGGGACAGAACAAAGGGGACAAATAATGTGTTTATCAAAGTTTGTTACTTTTAATCTAGTAATCTCACTGTTTAGATATGGAAGAAAGCATGTAATGTCTTTGTTTCAAATAAAACATTCCTAAAAAAAACTAAAAAAACAATGACTTTTGTGTTCAATTCAGTGTCAACCTTACACTATTCACTGTAATCTTACACAAAGATACAAAGTGTTTAAAAATATACATTAGTTAAAATCACATTGTGTAATTAAGATTCACTGGTATTGTGAGATTTATTTAACATGCATTTTTAAACTAACTACAATACACACCTACATAGCCTACATCAGGGGTGGGCAAACTACGGCCCGCGGGCCACATGCGGCCCGTTAGGCTGTTTAATCCGGCCCGCCGAGTATTTAAAAAAATTGTCTTAAGATCGCATTAATTTTGCATTTTTTCTTGCAATACTTTGCGTTATTTATTTATATATATATATATTGCGTTGCATATATTTGACAATCGGAATATCAGATATTGCATGCCATAGCTAACAAATGTAAAAAAGGAAAAATGACATAAAAGCAGATCATCATTCATTCAGCGCTGTTGTGGCTGCGGTGTGTCACGTAACAAGCAATGACGCGTCACCATGGAAACCAAACAGACAGCGCCTTAAGCGCATAGACTTGTTGCACGTTAATGTTTTTTTCCTTTTTTGGAAACTCAATGAGAAAAAAAATGTTTGGTAACCGCTTGCACACCTTAGTTTTTCCTTTGATTTGTCTGCTATTTAGTTTCTTTGCTCCTCTGGATTTGTAGATGTATCCTGCCCGATTCCGTTTACCGACCTTTATCGTCCGGCTTTTGACTACGCTCCCCTGTCTGCCATGTACAGAACCCGTTTTTGTTTTTTTTCATTAAATGTTCTGATCTCCCTTTGCCTTTTATGTTTTATTTTATTATTCTTAAAATAAATTTGTATATTCGTTTATTTCCACAAATGTATGACTTTTGGAAGTGCAAATTGCCATTCAGTTTTAATAAAGTTGAATTAACGTAACCTGTAATTTTTACTCTTCTAAGTGTACACTTGCAGATGTTTTGTTTCTAATTTACTGTTAGGCCATTAAATAATAATAAGGATAAACAATATTTAAAAAGTATAGGCTATAATTATCTAACATCTTTAAAAATTAACATTGTTACGTCCAGACCGTAAGGTTCTGTTTGTGTGTGTTCAGCTGTGCTGTTTTCTCTTTCTCTATCCCGGTCTCTTCATAGGAAAAATGGTTCCACCTGGTACAGATAATCAATGGCCTGCTGTGATTGGATGCTGGGAGTATTTAAACTGCAAACACCATCAGAGCTGAGTTGGTGGTGGCTTGACTGTGTGCAGCAGCAGCAGCAGCAATGAGGTCCCTTCTTCAACCCCAGACCTGAGACTTTGTTGAAGCCAGTAGTGAACAGTGTATCTCTACCTTATATTGTGTGTACTACTTAGTGAAGTAGTTTTCTCTTTTTAGTCTCTTTCTATTTCAATCCCTGATTGAGACTTTAAAGGCAGAAGTGAGTGTTACCTTTAATGGTTTAATCATTGTTTGATTTAATGGATAATTTTCTTTTGGTTTATTTGAAGTTTGTTACTTAATTATTTATTTCTTTATTTTGTGAGGTTAGTAGGGAGGTGGGTGCCATTTATTTTGAATCATACTTTTTTCTCCTGTTTATGCTAGCAAGGGAGTTAGCTTATTTTGTTGTACTTTTGTTTTCTTTTCTTTTAGTTTAGGTAGTCTGATTAATGAGGAGTAAGATTGATTTATGTTTGTTGTTTTGGCTATACCCCCTTCTGAACTTGATACCTCTCTTTTTTTTTTCTTTTGCCTAATTTGTAAATAAAACTACTTTCTTGAATGAGATCACTATGTGGTTATTGTGAAACAACTCTGGGTCTGGAGACGGGGTGGCTTCATGCTGTTGCACATTCATTTCACCACCATCCATTTTTTTACTGTTTCATTCCTCCCCTAGACCAATCAGGAAATCGTAACAACATCAAAACATAACATGCTAAATGGGGGATATCTACCATAAAAAAATTTATTGTCAGAATGTCGTCTCTCAGTTGTTGAATTTCGCACAGACATTGCCACAACATTGTCTGTTTGCTCAGCCCGATCTTATGAAAGTGCGAATACCACGAATTGTATTTGTAGTGCATAATATGTTTTCGCGTGCATATGCACTTTATGGCGTGAAATAGGCACGCACTCCACACCCCTAATCCTAACCAAGGGGTTTACAGTGTGTAGCATGCACGCAAAAAAAAAACAAAAAAAAAAAACATTTTTGGCATATAAATGGCACGAGAAATAAAATTTGTGGTATAGATACGCACTTTCATGAGATCGTGCTTCATACTGCACCTGCCCACACTGCCAAAATAACCAAAACCTGGTTCAATGACCATGGTATTACTGTGTAATTACTGTGTGTTTTCATGTAATATTCGAATTTTTTTTAAATCCTGTTTTCGTGGGTTTTATGAGCTGGAAGCCCAAATTATGTACAAATAAACAACTAAATACTTGAAATCGCGTGGGCCCTGAATCTATAATCTATGGAAGTATGGAATTAATGGAATTATGGAAATAAATGAACTTTTCCATGATATTCTAATTTTTTGGAAAGGGTCTGTATAGTCCACAACAACAGTTGATAATGAAAGACTGCCACCCTTTATTCAAAAGACCTTGAGATATGTTTGGTAATTGTACCTGAATTAATTTAAAATGAATTTGCTATATTTCAATATATTTGTTTGCTTAAAATTTGAATTAACTAACTTTATTCTCATCTGAAAAAAATAAATAATTTATTTCTGTAAAAAATAATACTACCATTAAAAACACATTTTATTTTCTATTTAATCAATGTAGAATGTGTAACTTAAAATAAACAGATTAGTGCTCGGTTTGAGGACAAGAAATGAAAACCAAGAATACGCTAGGGGAAAATCCTTTTCCACGAGAATACTGAAGCCAAAAAATTATCCTTTCATTTTGTATTAATGTAAAACGCGTTGTGGCAGCATACAGACATAGGCGAGGCAGCTCGCGCGCCTATTGGCTGGTCTGCTGGCAACTGCTTAAGCCTATCGAGCGAGACCTAGAGTGACGTCAGACCCAATGAGGGCGCTTCGCGCCCTCTGCGTCACGTCCCGCCGAAACGGGCGTGGCTTAGGTCTATAAATACCGCTCGCAGGCATTATATCTCTGATTTTTCATCCTTCAGCGAAGCAACTCACATCGCTGGATCCGAGAAGAAGCCGCGCTGTTGAAGGAGCACCTCAGCGGGACGAGTCAAGGGAGCTGCTGGCCGCGCCGCCTTCATCGCCTTTCTGCTGCGCTATCCAGCGCCTATATCCTTTTCATTGCACTGTGTGTGTGTGTGTTCGCCGGCGCGACTCACACTATCTAAAAGAGCTGCGTCTTTTTCAAGATGCCTGCTTGTGGCTCGTGCAGAGCCGCACTCAGCGACGGGGACCGCCATGTCATCTGCGCTTCCTGCCTGGGTCAAGAACACGCAGCTCTCGCGCTCGCTGATGGCGGCTGCCATCACTGCGAGCTGTTGCCTTTAGCGACTCTGAGGACTCGCTTGGCACTGTTCACCGAGACTGCGCCCACACCTGCTGTTGTGCCGCGCCGTAAGAAGCGCCGCGCTCAGCGGATCCCGGAGCCCTCTCTCAGCCGTCAAAGCTCGCCGGTGCGCCCGCCTGCTTCTCCGGTTTCATCAGCTTCGCTCACGGACGGACAGCGGCCGCGGTCTGCCGCCGCTTCTGTCGATGACGCTGATGAGATCGACGCGCTGCTTCGAGAGGGGGATTCCTGCTCTCTCATAGCATCAGGCAGCGAGGATTGGGCGGGCTCTGAGGACCCCACCCCTCCTGCCCGTGCTTATACGGGAAAGAGAGCGAGCATTGAGGCGGAGCTCATGCGCGTGCTCACTCAGGCCACGGCGAGCCTTGGCCTCGAGTGGATTACGCCTGAGCAGCCTGCTCACAACCGGCTGGACGGCTACTTCCTGCCTGGGGAGCGCGTTTCACCCGCATCCAAGCCAGCGCCTTTTCTTCCTGAGCTTCATGAAGAAGTCGCTAAATCTTGGGACTCCCCTTTTTCGGCCAGGACACGGGCCTCTGTTTCTTAAGCGTTCTCCGCTGTTGACGACGCAAAGAATAGAGGCTACCACTCCCTGCCGCCGGTTGAAGAGGCTATTGCAGCGCACTTATGCCCGCCCTCCGCTGGACGGCGTGCTAAGATGGCGCTGCCCTCAAAAGCCTGCCGCACGACGTCAACCCTGCTCCGCCGCGCTTTCTCCGCCGCCGGGCAGGCCGCGTCAGCGTTGCACACCATGGCCACGCTCCAGATATACCAGGCCGATCTCCTCCGCCAGCTGGACGAGAGAGGACCTGACGCAATCTGCATGCCGGACTTGAGGAGCGCTACAGACCTCGCTCTTCGCGCCACCAAGTCAGCAGTACAGGCCATTGGACGGAGCATGGCCTCGCTCACGGTGTCTGAGAGACATCTGTGGCTTACGCTCTCTGACATGACTGAGTCGGAACGCACCGCGTTCCTCGACGCGCCGCTTTCCCCTGCCGGCCTCTTCGGAACCTCGTCAAAGATTTCGCCGATAGGTTCGCTGAGGTGCAGAAAGCGACCCAGGCCATGAAGCACTTCCTCCCGAAGCGCTCCAGTTCTGCAGCAGGCCGTGCGAAACCGTCTGCTCAGAGCTCACAGCCTAAGCCTCCGCCCGCCGCCTCCTCTTCTCAACGCCGCCAAACCCAGAGCTCGAGACCGCGCTCTCGCTCATCCAGCCGCCGCCCCGCCCCGCGTGGCCCGCGGCAGAAGGTTGCGTTGAAGCCAGAGGCCCCGAAATCATCCTAGCACGCCTAGGAAAGCGACGGTGTCCAAGTCCCGCTGCGGCCGGACTTCCACCAAAGCTTGCCGCTCGTCCAGTTCCAGGAAATGTGACTGGTCCAGCGTATTTAGCAGCCAACAAGCCGGTTCCATTACCCGCTTGCCTGCACACAAAAGCCGTTTTTACGGCTACCCAGATAAATCCCTTAAAGAGTGTATTTTCTGGTGTCCCGGCCACGGCCGACGGTGTTTCATGTGTAGAAAAAATGCCCGCTACTCAGCGCCCATTCCTGCACACAAGCACAGCCCTTCACACAGGTCGCGCGCACATAAAATCGACTCAGATCGATTGCGCTTCAAATGTAGCAGAAGTGCCCACTACCCAGTGCCCACTAACGCTACTTCCCACGTCTCACGGTCCCTGTAAATACAGGACCCGTATGCATATGCTCTGCTCACGCGAGCAATGCTGTAAAGGTGGTGTACGTGCCCGCTGCTCCGCGCCCACGCCCACACACAGACATGAAACTAGCCCAGCCCTCCTCCTCTCAGCTAAACACCGCGGAGGAGTCGAGCGCGGGCATTCTGCCCGCTGTTATCAGCGCGCCCCCTGCCTCAGATGTCATGAGCGCGACGCTTATGTCACAGCACACAAAAGCCACTGTATCGCGAGCCGATCAGAGCGCGCTTCGCATCCGGCCCCTAGCTACTCGCGCACCTGCGTGGGAAAAGCTTCCCGGGGTTTCGAGATGGGTGCTGAACATCATAAAAGGAGGCTATTCGCTGCAGTTTCGCCGACGCCCTCGCCGCTTCATGGCGCGCGTCGAGACCACGGTAGAATCGAAAGTAGCCCATCTACTTCGAGCCGAAATTTTGAAACTGTTGAGCAAAGGGGCTATAGAACCCCTATCTCAAGCTCGAAGCGAGGGGGGGCTTTACAGCAGATACTTCCTGGTGCCCAAAAAAGACGGGGGTCTCAGACCCATACTAGATCTGCGGCAGTTGAACAGAGCGCTTATGAAGCGCCAGTTCAGGATGCTCACAACCAGAAAAATCCTCGCGCACGTCCGCCAGGGGGACTGGTTTGTGTCAATAGATCTAAAAGACGCGTATTTTCAAATACAGATAGCGTCACGTCACAGGCGATTTTTGAGATTCGCCTTCGAGGGCCAGGCATATCAGTACACAGTCCTGCCTTTCGGCTTGTCCCTGGCACCCCGTACATTTACGAAGTGCATGGATGCAGCGCTCGCACCCCTCAGATTACGGGGCATACGAGTGCTGAACTATCTGGACGACTGGCTGATTCTAGCCCAATCTCACTCAGAGCTCGTAGAGCACAGGACCATTTTACTCGATCACCTCGAGAATCTCGGTCTCGCAGTGAACTGGGAAAAGAGCTCGCTTTTCCCCAGACAGATTATATCTTTTCTGGGAATAGAGCTGAACTCGCTGCTAATGACAGCACGCCTGTCATCTCAGCGCACACTGGACATTCGGCGCGCAGCCGGCTCGTTCCGCTGCGGCGCGATAGTCCCTCTCAAAGCTTTTCAAAGGATGCTCGGTCTGATGGCCTCAGCATCTTCAGTTCTCCAGTTGGGCCTTCTGCGCATGCGCCCACTGCAGTTCTGGCTCAGAAAGAGAGTACCACGCTCAGCGTGGGCCTCCGGTCAGCTTCGCGTCAAGGTCAATCGAGCATGCATTGCAGCTTTGAAACCTTGGGAGGCAAAAGACTGGTACCAATCAGGTGTAAGCCTGGGGACTTCCTCGAGAGTGATGGTGGTGTCCACGGACGCATCCACCTCGGGATGGGGAGCGCTGCTCGAGGGCAGACCGCTTTTTGGCCTATGGTCAAAGCGGGAGAAGCTCTTACATATCAACTGCCTCGAAATGCTGGCAGTGAGCAAAGCGCTCACGCGCTTTTGTCCCCTCATACAGGGACACCACGTGCTAATACGTTCAGACAACGTCTCAGTGGTGTCCTACATAAATCGCCAGGGCGGCCTCAGGTCCCTGACTCTGTACAGGCTAACCAGGCGCCTCCTGATATGGGCCCGCAGCAACCTGCTCTCGCTGAGAGCAGCGCACGTGCCAGGGCTCCTAAACATAGGACCAGACAGACTGTCCAGGAACCAAGTTCCGACAGGAGAATGGTCTTTACAGTCCAGCTGCTGTGGAAGAAATTCGGCAGAGCGGAAGTAGACCTGTTCGCGTCTCAGGAAAACGCTCACTGTCCAGAATTTTTTTCGAAGAGCAAGGACGCGCTGACCCACGAGTGGCCTCGCCGTCCTCTCTACGCTTTTCCCCCCGTCTCCCTCCTGACTCAGGTGGTAGAACGGGTCAGGGAAGAAGGATGCTCAGTGCTGCTTGTAGCCCCACCTTGGATGAGCCAACCTTGGTTCCCAATTGTGATGCAGTTAGCAAGCACCGCCCCGTGGCCAGTGCCTCTGAGGAGGGATCTCCTCTCTCAAGCCAACGGCTCGATTTGGCATCCTCACCCAGAGCTGTGGTCCCTCCATGTGTGGGCCATCAACGGGTACCCGCTGACCTCCCACAGGGAGTGTTAAACACTATCACACAGGCCAGAGCTCCGTCTACGCGACGTCTCTATGCCTCAAAATGGTCAGTGTTCTCTAGCTGGTGCACAGCTCGTGGTGTGTCACCCCTGCATTGCGGTGTGACGGAGGTTCTTTCCTTCCTACAGGAGCTGTTGGATAAGGGCAGGTCCCCCTCCACGCTCAAAGTCTATGTAGCGGCCATAGCAGTGTTCTCTTCGACCACGCTCGGCCAGTCTATTGGAAGGAATGATTTAGTTATTCGCTTCCTTCATGGAGCTAAGAGACTGAATCCTCCCAGACCTCCCACAGTCCCTATATGGGACCTTTCTACGGTACTGGAAGCCATGAAAGGTCATCCATTTGAGCCCTTGCAGGAGATTGATCTTAAACACCTGTCTTTCAAGACGGCGTTTCTTCTGGCTCTCGCTTCAGTGAAGCGCATAGGGGACTTACACGCGCTCTCAGTAAGCGCGACGTGCATGGAATTTGGGCCGAATGACTCTAGAGTTATACTCAAACCTAAGCACGGTTATGTTCCTAAATCCCTCAATACACCGTTCAGAGCACAGGTCATTTCCCTGTCTGCCCTGCCGGTCACTGAAGGAAATATGGACGAAAGCTCCCTTTGCCCAGTCAGGGCGTTAAGAGCTTATGTGTCTCGCTCGTCTGTTTTCAGACAGATGGAGCAGCTCTTTGTTTCGTTCAGCGGGCGTTCTAAGGGACTAGCCGCTTCGAAACAGACCCTATCCAGATGGGTAGTGGACACAATAGCGCTAGCTTACACAACCAAGGGCATGCAGTGCCCGCTGGGTGTCAAAGCGCACTCCACGAGAAGCATGGCTTCATCGTGGGCATGGTCAAGTGGGATTGCCTTGCAAGATATTTGTATGGCGGCAGGCTGGGCCTCTCCGTCTACATTTATAAGGTTTTACAACCTAGAGGTTCCCGCACTACAGGCTAGACTACTGTCGGTCTAGTATGGCCAAAATCTCATAACTGGCGCTGTCAGTTATGCAGCTATTGAGTATTGCAATCCTTGCTCTATGCTGCTATAAGGAAGATAGTGGCTAACCCCCCCCTCTCTTCCAGGATTCCCTGTGAGTCCCCTGGGTGATTATGTACTGTATGAACTCCGGGCTGTCGCCCTTGAGTCTATGGCAGGGGTCGGCAAGTAACTTTGGCCGAGGGCCAATATTTTTTTTTGCCAGTAGGTGGCGGGCCAGCTACACAGAGTAGGCCTATGGATACAAATTAAATACTCTTATATAGGCCTATAATCGCAGAATATGATGGGTCCGTCACTGTCCGTGGATCATTCGTTCAATCGTTTTTTCAAATTAAAACCAAAAATAAAAAGATGAAAAACTACTTGTTTTTCCATTATTTATTTCCTGAACTAAAATGAAAAAACAAATAACGACGGGTTTTCTGATTGTACTCAGATCAAAAATAGAAAAAATTTATTACTGGATTAGACTAATTTTAATTTTGATTTTTTATTTTGAATTTAACACCTTAAGCATATATCAAGGAAATAATTTAAAACAGATCAAGTACTATTGTGGTAACAGATTACAGCCATTTTAATAAAGGTGTGAATCATGCCTCATTCGCTTACAGTCCGACTTTGGAACTTTATTCCTTTTTTATTATTATTATTTATTCGGGACACACACATACACACCTAAGGTTTAAGGAGGTCTGTCAATATAAATATTACGCTATTTTAACATTGTAGGCCTACTGTCAGCAGAGAAAAAAATGCCAAAGAAAAAAATTATGAAATATAAATAACATAAATTAAATAGGACAAAAGCAGCCTATCACTCAAATTTCTAAGCAACCTAAACGAAAATCATATTGCCCTACTGACAAATGAAGTAGGCTATTTTCTGCCGAACTATTTCAAACATCCTTGCAAAAAAAGAATGTTGTTGGCTGACAATGGTTTCAGTACCAAACAGCTCCTCAGAGCTAGGTGTAGCCTACAGGTCCGAATTAAGTGCGGATACGCTGTCAAAAGGTGTTGGAATGGGCTATTGTCAGTCAGACCGCCCGCTCCGTCCAAAGTACACCAGAGTTCTGACCGCTACAGTCTTTTGACGCGCGAATGGACACAAAGTGGTCAAGCGTAACTAGACGTGGCAGGCGCGAATTTGACGCGCTATTCGCGTCCAGTTTGAACGTACAGTTATACTTTAAAATGTAATCCCGCGCCGCATGATTCCCTATGTGTGTTTCACACAGTATGCGGCGGTGAAATCGCCGCGCGACTACGGCTTTTCTCAAGTATTGGAAAAGTTTTGTGCAGCATTTAGGACTTCCATAATAATCCGGCGGGCCAGAAAATATTGCTGGCGGGCCAGTTTTGGCCCGCGGGCCGCCAGTTGCCGTTCCCTGGTCTATGGTATCAGATCCCAGCACGCACGGCGTTTTACAGTAGGTTCCCCTAGCGTATTCTACGCAGTACGAGAGTATCTCTCGTAAGAGAACGTACTCGGTTACTAACGTAACCTCGGTTCTCTCTAGAGAGAGGAACGAGTACTGCGTATCCTGCCATCCCTGCACGCGCTCTGGTTGCTTCGGCTATGAAAAACCAGAGATATAATGCCTGCGAGCGGTATTTATAGACCTAAGCCACGCCCGTTTCGGCGGGACGTGACGCAGAGGGCGCGAAGCGCCCTCATTGGGTCTGACGTCACTCTAGGTCTCGCTCGATAGGCTTAAGCAGTTGCCAGCAGACCAGCCAATAGGCGCGCGAGCTGCCTCGCCTATGTCTGTATGCTGCCGCAACGCGTTTTACATTAATACAAAATTAAAGGATAATTTTTTGGCTTCAGTATTCTCGTGGAAAAGGATTTTCCCCTAGCGTATTCTACGCAGTACTCGTTCCTCTCTCTAGAGAGAACCGAGGTTACGTTAGTAACCGAGTACGTTTTACAGAAATATAAGTTGGCTAAACACTTTGCAGTTTTAATGATGTCCTGTATGAACAAAATGACAATGTATGGTTTTATGTTTCCACTGTTCGATCGCGCCCGTGCCTCTCTCTCTGAAACACACACACACACACACACACTGAACTAATGATGCCCATCTTGTTTGAGAAAATAAGGTTATTGGGCTTTTTGCCTTAGAAAAAACATGTAACGTTATACAGCACTTCATATTGTCGCATACCGGCTGTCAATCGCGTCCCGCTCTTTTGTTATGCGGTCTATGAAAATAAATAAGGTGACAAAAGAAGCCACGGCCCACGGGTGGATCAATAGTCTTCTGACGGTATGTGCACAATGTATAGTATAGCTTGTGTAGACAAAAAGTATATAAAGCATATTTTAATAGGATTTCGTTATCAAGAGAGCAACAATACGGTATCAACTATGCTGGTTGTCAGGGAGACGTGACAGGTTGTCAAGGATACGGGTGATTTGTTTACGTTTTCTGACGCTACGATTTAGCAGTCCTACAAATTTGCCCGTTTAAAATGTAAGAGTTTAAATCGATATCTTCATCAAATGTGCACACATCAAAGTTGGAAACAATGCTTACACTACTTATAAGAATTTTTACATGTCACCTGTAAACAAATTTCCTAGTTCCTTGGCAGGGATCAGTGAAATTCACAATTTCGGGGTCCGGCCCACGGCCTAAGAGCAAGCAAGCTTGCCCTGTCTACCCCATGTTTAACTTTTGACTTTTTACAGGATGTCATGATGGATCTCATTGAACAGAACTGATTCTGTTCCAAATTAGGGCTGTCACTTTACGTTCGAAAATCGATTGCACAATCGATCGGACCAACCAACGCAAGTTTCGAAAACGAAAATAGGGAATCGATTTTAACGGTCTTTTCTCGGAGCGCGTCCAGCTCGTCATGTTATGCCCGCAGCGAACGCGCGTCATTTGCAACTGCAGGCTCTGACAAACACGCATAACAGCAATGATCCTTCTGCATAATGTGTCTCTTTTTACTACAAAACTGTGAATTTTCCCGGTATTCAGACAGTCTCATGCATTCAGATACAGATTCGGGCAACGGTCTATCGCCTACGTAGACGAAATTTGTTTGACATTTCTAATCGTAAACACAGCCATGTTGAAGACTAAGGTAATGTTTTTCATATATGCTGCTATGGCAGTCCACTCTGCTTATTGCTTTTCGAGAATGTTGCACTAGTCATTGTGCGCGAAACTTCACGCCAATAAATCATCAGAAATATTGCTGACTTGTGCGTGTCAGGCGCGGCGCGCCCTCTTTACGTTCGTTCTAATGCCAGTTAGTTGTCCGTGGATTTGCCCATATTTGGCATTTTATTTTTCAATTTTCGATTTTACAATCGATTCAATGAACACTTATGTCTCAAAAATCGAACAGGATTTTTTCACAAAAGTGACAGCCCTATTCCAAATGTATAAAGTATTGTCTTGTTACTGTTTGACATGAAATTTCACAGGTCTCATCAAAAAAGGACGACCGGCCAGACAAGTAGATGAGTCTGGCGACATGATACATGTTGTCACTAACAAAAAAACTCAAGGTCTCCATTCACAGGTTGTTCTTGTGGTTCACTCCACAAACAAGGTCCCATCTGGGGTGCGGAGACACCTCCACCCAAGCATATCGACTTAAACTACACCAACCAGCCTCAGCAACCCCAAACGCCAACGCCAACGCCTGAAAATGCAAGGCATCAAGTGAGGGACAAAGGAAGTGCTAGTAACTTCCCTCCCTTGCCGACGAGGGAAAGCCCATTGCAACGGTTCGCAAAGAATCACCCTGGTTAAGATGGAATGTCCAAGGGGCAACGAGATGATCAACACATCTGGAGGAAGATGTGAACCAACTAATGGTTTAAGCTTAGCATAATAATTAATTGTGTGTGATGTTAATTGATGTTTTATTCAGTTCAATCAAACTGTACGACTGAGAATTGATATAGATCTCATGATTTGAACAATTACTAATTAATTTGAATGTTTCAGGTACATGTAAATTAAGAAGAGGAAAATTTCTTAATTTTGTAGAGTATAGGGACTCTAAATAGGTACATTACTGTAAAGATAATAAATAATCTAGGGACTATTTTTGAAGAAACTTGAGGGTTTTAGAACCCTAATTCAGATATCATAGATGCAAAGAAATTTAATAGTTGTAATAGTTGTTCTCTAATGAGAGAATGGGTGATAAGTTACTTTGCTGGACTAGGTCCAAATAGATAATTGGGTAGACTTCTATAGCGATGAATGAATGACTAAATTAAATATTTTTTAGGTGTTTCCATTTGTTAAAATAGCAAAAGAAAAACTTTCAAAAGGAGATTGATTTTGGGAAACATATTTAATTTCTGGATTATTATTAGTTAAAGAAGTTACCAGTGTGATTATTGAAATGTTCCTTTCATGTATTGTCTAATGTCTGTTTTTGATATCTGAGAGGTGACTGCGGGTCTAGTCTATCTAGGAATACAGTAACAGTATTTGCTTATTTAGCCGGCTTCCAGAAATGAAATATGGACTTGTTTTGTTGGGGAAGGTCTTCAAAGTGTTAAAAAAATGATGTAGGGGGCACAAAGTTAAAACCTAGACCAAGAACAATGTAACACTTTTGAATTTGTATTTAACACAGTTGGAATGTTCAATTTAAAAACTAAAATGAATCTAAACAGTTAAGACATTTCAGTGAAATAGAATATTTGCTCAAAGCAAAATTCTAAAAAGCTTTTTTAATTCAGAATGAAGTTACAGATTTAATGATCTGGATCAATGGATCCATTATGAATTATTCCGCATTTCCAACAAACAGAAGCAGGACATGTTATGTCCATCAGTTAATTCTGGAAAAATAGGACTGTAGGAAGATAGGTAATTAAAGATTAAATGGCAAGACCTGGTTTGAGCTGAGTTAATTTAGTTAAAATTGAGCTGAGTTAAAATTAATGACATTGTTTGAAACAAGATAATACAATTATTGATATTTGTGTTAAGGATAAAAATGAAAATATTTTAGAATTTTTTGGTTAGATTTTATTACACAGATCCTTAAATGGATCTGACTAAGTAAAACAATCGCCTACTTGAATTAAAAGCTAGCGAAATAAGGTTAAGAAAAATGGTTAATCCGCAGTATCAGCCGGTTAAAGGCCAAATAGACCAATGTGATTCAAAATTTAGCTTGATTCAAAGTTAAAAGGCAATGTACTATGGTATGATTAGTTTTTTCTGAAAATAGAATTAGATTGCTAGAATTAGAATGTTGGGAAGAAGATGAAGTTGAGGTTACAGTGCCTGAAGATGAGGTATACGAGAACGATGAACAAACATGAGTTTGACTAAGAAATGAAATGACCATAGGGAAAATTTACCTGTTGTAAATTACTATGATTATGGAGAAGTAAATGTCAAATTGTGTGTATGTTCTTTGAATGAACATGGGGTGGATTGTAATGGAAATTTTACATTTAGATGTGTTTTTACTTTCAGATGTGTGCAACTTGTGTTAACGTTGAACATTTATTTTTACTCATAAGCATTTAAAGAAATATAATCATATAAGCTTGCAGGAACAAAATGTTCTGGGTAGCAAGGAGACTATGACTCAAGGAGGAGACTCAAGTGACCTATTGTACTTCAAGTGTGAAAAGTATGTGCGCAGCTTTGATCAAATTAAAGATAGGCAAAATGTGTGAAAATGAAGCAGCTAATAACAGGAAACTTTTGCAGACATGGTATATTTTTGCAGACATGGTATTGTCCTGTCTAGATAGAATTTATGTTAGAAGAGATCTTGAACAAAGACGTTGCCTTTTAAGGTAAACCAAGGCGATCTTTTGAGACAGACCAGGATGTGTTAAGAGTATATAAGCTGGGCAAAAAGGAGAAGTCGGCGCGCTTCTCTTATCAGACTCTGACTGATGGGTTAACAGCCTTTCTTGCAAGAAATAAAGATCTTTATAACTTTTGAAATTTCCAGCTGTCTTCCAATTATTATTTAAAGTCGTGAAAGAATATCCACGACAGGAGATAGAGGAAATCAGCCTGTATATCGTAGACAATGCACTCCTTTTTATCTAAGGCTACTTCAAGAATCTGATCTAGCGAAGATTTTGGAAGATTCGGAAAGTCAGGGAATGAATTTAACAAAAGTTCTGAGCTGAAAATATCTAAAAAATTGTGTACAAAAGAGAGAGAATTTTTTTTCAATTGTAAAAAGCTGGAAAAAACAATATCAATGTAAATATCATTGACAGACGAAATTCCTGCTCTCTGCAAAATATTAAATGCTTTGTCATTAAGTCGGGGGGGAATGAAGGGTTATGGTTTATAGGTGAAGACACTGGGAAGCGCTGAAGGCAGAAATGAGTTCGGAATTTGGACTAAACATCCGTAACGATTGTCAGACAATATAATTGGCGTAAGGACAGCGCGAGATGGCAGTAAGAGGACCACACAATAGTGCGGCAGGCGAGGCTGGGGAGCAGGAACCCTCTTCAATACCAACCCAAGCCAGGACCCAGTCACTGAGCCCGAAATGACTCTGAAAATAAGAAATAATGAAGGGCAGGCCCACCCTCAAGCTTTGGTTTCTGAAGTATTTCTCTACGGATTCTGGCAGGTCCTTTGATCCAAAAAAAAAGATGAGATGGGATTTAAAAAAAGATTTTGGTATAAAAATTGGGACACATTAAAATAAATACAGAAATCTAGTTAACACGTTCATCTTCACCGAATTCACGCGTCAATCTTTCTGCACTCATTGGAGGAACGTGGTAAAATTAGTCTTGAAAATATCTATGCACTTACGTGTAAATATTAGTCCTAAATATTTAAAATTATGGGAAGCAATTTTAAACATTGAAGCAATCGTTGGTAAATCAGAAATTGGAAAATTTATTGGATATAACGTCTTGGTTACTAACGTAACCTCGGTTCTCTCTAGATGAGGGAACAAGTGTTGCGTAAGCTACGGGAAAATCCCTTTTCTCAAGAATACTGAAGCCAAAAATTATCCTTAATTTTTTATTAATTTAAAGCGCATTTGCTGCACAGAGCAGACACAGGCGAGGCAGCTCGCGCGCCTATTGGTCGCTCTGTAGCAGCTGCTGCAACCTATCGGGAGACTGCTGGGTTACGCAACACTCGTTCCCTCATCTAGAGAGAACCGAGATTACATTAGTAACCAAGACATTCTCTTACGAGAGTACTCTCGTGTTGCGTAAGCTAGCATACGCTACGGGAACCCAATGTAAAACGCTGTGCATGCTTAGTAATGTCCACAACATTGTCCCAAGGGCATGTGCCCGGGGCACACATGATAAGTGGGTAATAGCAAGGCCAACGGGAAGTGGGCCTAGTGAATAACAGAAGGCAATGTGGTTGCCTTATGAATTATTAGGTGCTTGACACAGTATAACAGTCAGGGTGGACTTTAGTCAGCCTGAGCTGTATAATAAAGAGGGAGTGCTTAGCACAGTATGTCAGTCAGGAAAGACGTCAGTCAGCCTGTACTGAGTAAACAGCTGGTACTGAGCTGTCCATTCTGTAATGAATATAAGAATAACACGCAGTCTGGTCGGATCTGATTCGAGCAGAACTGCTGCGTTTGATTTAGACTGAGAACAGTCTCGTCTGTGATGCAGGGACTTCTAGGTTATAAAACCTTATGAATGTAGATGGGGAGGCCCAGCCTGCCGCCATACAAATATCATAAAGAGATACCCCGCTGGACCAGGCCCATGAAGAGGCCACTCAAAGCGGGCAGCTGGGCCAGCGCGTCCCTGCTCTTTGTAAAGAATACTGGGCAGTGAACGTTGTCTGACGACGCGAAGAGGTCGACTTCCGCTTTGTCGAATGTGTCCAATAATAACTGGACTGTGTGAGGGTGAAGGGACCATTCCCCTGGGGGAACGTTGTCCCTGGACAGCATGTCTGGACCCAGGTTCAGACAGCCCAGCATGTGCGCCGCTCTCAGCGAGTGCAGGTTGTGCTGAGACCACACAAGGAGGTGTTCCGCCAGCGTGTGTAGATTCCGTGATCTGACACCACGTTGTTGTCCGTGCAGGACTAAGACGTGGTGTCCCTTTAAAAGGGGAAGGAAAAATCCCAAAGGGTTCTCGACCGCTTTCATCTCCAGACAGTTTATGTGTAGGCGCTGCTCTCGGTCAGACCACAGACCAAAAGTCGGCCTGCCCTCGTAAAGGGAGCCCCAACCTGAGTTGGAGGCATCTGTCTAGACTACTTTCAGTTTCGAGACCGCTCCCAGATCTACGTCCGACTGGTACCAGTCGATCACCTTCCAGGGTTCGAGAACTGTAACACACTTCTGAGTGACCTTGAGGCGTGCATAACCGGTAGTCCACGCGTGATGAGGGACGCATATCTTCAGCCAGTGCTGAAGCGGGCGCATGCGAAGCAGACCCAGCCAAAGCACCGCTGAGGCTGAGGCCATATGGCCCAGCATCCTCTGAAATTTTTTGAGAGAGGTAATGCTGCCGGGTTTGAATGACGCTGCCAGGCGTTGTATACTCAGAGTGCGATGTGGCTTTAGCCGCGCTGTCATTGACACGGAGTCTAAATCTGTCCCCAGGAAAGAAATTCTTTGGCTGGGAGACAGCGAGCTCTTGGTCCAATTGACTTTGAGACCCAAGTTCTACAGATGACTGAGTAGTATAGTCCTGTGCATAATCAGTTCCGCCTCTGACTGCGTTAGAATTAGCCAGTCATCCAGATAGTTCAGCACTTGCATAGCCCGTTGTTTCAGGGGAGCGAGCGCCGCGTCCATGCACTTCGTAAATGTACGGGGTGCTAAAGACAGGCCGAACGGCAGGACGGTGTACTGATAAGCCTGGCCGTCGAAGGCAAATCTCAAGAAAGGCCTGTGACGGGGTGCTATTTGAATCTGGAAGTAAGCATCCTTCAGATCCACTGAGATAAACCAGTCCCTCAGGCGAATTTGCACAAGGTTTTTTGAGCATTTTGAATGATCTCTTCATAAGGGCTTTGTTCAATCGCCTGAGAACCAGGATGGGTCTGAGACCGCCATCCTTTTTGGGTACTAAGAAGTACCGGCTGTAGAAGCCCGACTCGCTCTGTGTCAGGGGAACAGTTTCTACAGCACCTTTTTACAGCAGTCTCACTATTTCGGCGCGAAGCAGATGGGCTACTTATGTATATACTATGTCTTTCACCGTGGTTTCGACCCTGGCTCGAAAGCACGGGGGTCTGCAAGCGAACTGCAGCGAATAGTCTCGTTTTACAATGTTCAACACCCATTCTGACACGCCCGGGATAATTTCCCATGCCCTTGCATGTCTAGCTAGGGGTAAAATGATGTTGGGTCTCTGATCGCTTTGTGTCAGGAATCCAGAGACCCGATCGGGTTGATGCATTGACACTGTGCTTACAGTGCTTGCGTGGGGCGGCGCGCTGAGGGTAGGGGTCGTGCGATTCACACACAACACTCTTGCTGCGGGGAGCGAGGAGTGTTTCATTGAAGGGCGCCTTATCTGTGTATGTGACACAGGGCGTACAGTGTTTAACATTAAGTGTGAGCGCTGAGCAGCGGTCACGCTTCTTACACTTAACACACGATTGGTGTTTACTGATGGAATGTGATAGTGCGCTGCGTGTAGCGGCCGGCAGATTCACACATAACACCCTTGCTATGGGGAGCGGGGAGCATTTTATTGAAACGAGCCCTGCCTGTGTATGTGACACAGGGCGTGCAGTGTTTATTCGTAAGCGTGCCCGCTACTCAGCGCTCACGCTTCTTAGACTTAAAACACGACTCACCCTAAGTGAGTGTGTGTCACTGAGCGGACAGTGTTTATGGGTAGGTGTGTGCACTGAGTAGCGGGCACAATTCCTACATTTGAGAAACATGCGGCTTGAGCCGATTTTGTTAGTTCGGGCCCTGAATGAGTGAGTGTCACTGAATGGGCTGTGCTTATGTATAGGGGTGAACCATGAGAAGTGGGCACAGTTCATACATTTATAACACCTTTGGTGTGCACCGGACCAACAGACATAATGCTCTTTATGAGATTTTTCTGGGTCGCCGTAAAAACGGCATTTGAGTACAGGCGAGCGGGTTGTGTAACGGGCTTGTTGGCTATAAAATACACTCCTCCAGTCACCTCTGTTGTGGGAACTGCGAGAGCGAAGCGTGCTGTCTTCGATGGCGGTCCGGCCGCAGTGGGATTCAACCATCGTCGTCTTCTTAAGGTGGTCAGGAAGACTTGGGAGGCTCGGCATTCAGTGCAATCTTAGGCCTGGGTCCCGCTGACGTGAGTCTCTGGGCTGACGGCGCTGTGAAGCTGGCGGTGGAGGTGGTGGTGGTGCTGTTTTCCGACTGTAAGGCTGCTTTTTGGGGCGGCCTGTAGCGGAACTCGAGCGTCTCGGGATGAAGAGTCGCATGGCCTGCGACGTCTTCTGCACCTCAGAGTAGTGCAGTAAATCCTTTCACAGACGGGCCGAAGAGTCCCGAGGGAGACACGCGTCAAGGAAAGTGGCTCTGTCAGCGTCTTTCACATCTGAAAGTGTGAGCCATAAGTGTCTCTCGTGACAGTGAGAGACGCCATGGTCCTCCCAATGGCCTGTGCAGCGGATTTTGTGGCTTGTTGAGCTAAATCCGTGGCGCTCCTGAGATCCGTGAATTTCTCTGGATCTGGGCCTGCCTCGTCCATGGAACAGAGAAGGTTGGCTTGAAAGACTTGGAGCACGGCCATAGAATGAAGTGCCGATGCAGCCTGACCGGCGGCGGCGTAAGTGTGACCGATGAGGGATGAGGTAGTCCGGCAAGCTTCGGAAGGCAGGGCAGGTTTAGACTGCCACCCCGCGGACGGCGGGCAGAGGTGCGTAGCTACCGCTACCTCGACCGGAGGAATGGAGAGGTAGCCTTTGTCTCTTGCGCCGTCGACAGACGAGAGCGTCGAAGAGACAGGGGCACGCAACCTTGCAGAAAAAGTCGCCTTCCAGCTTTTAGGCAGCTCCTCATGCAGTTCAGGCAGGAATGGAGTGGGCCTCGAGTGAGGCGTTGGGCGGCGTCCAGGTAGAAAACAGCCGTCGAGCCTGTTGGGCGCGGGCTCTTCGGGCAGCGACCAATCAAGGCCGAGGTCCCCCATGGCGCCTTAGTAAGGAGGCGGATAAGTTCGGCGTCGACGCTGGCCCGTACTCTACTGGACTCTTGTATGGAAGGGGCAGGGTCCGGAATGGAGCCCGGCCACTTTTCACTCTCTGAGGTGAGGATGGAACAGCTGTCCTACTCTGCGTTGTCTCCCTCTGAATCGCTCGGGACGGAGGCAGTGGCGCTGGCCATCCATCAGTGAGGAGGGAGAGTCGACCAGCGAAGCATCTGGAGATTCAGCTGGCATGTCTTTGCGGGGAAAAGCAACTTCAGGAGGTCTCTGTGAGCGGCGCTTCTTGCGGCGCGGCCCAGACGAGAGAAGCGGAGGGGTGGGGTCCACATCAAATGATGCCAGTCGAGCCCACAGGGTCGACATGGTCATCACATCGGATTCCAGGCAGCCGCCCTGGGAAAGCACATGTTCCGCGTGGTTCCTGCCCAGGGAGGATGTGGCGGTCCCCGTCACTGAGCTGGGCTCTGCACGAGCCACACTTGGAACGAGGCATTAGAACGCCTCAGCTCTTTTAGGAACAACGCGTGTGTCGAGACAGCGAACATACATGGAAGCTTTTAAAGGATATAAGCGCCTGATAGCGCAGCAGGAACGGCGGCTGAAGGCGGCGAGAAGGCGGTGCGTACGTCACGAGCAGTCTCCTGATAGGTTTCAGCAGTTGCCACAGAGCGACCAATAGGCACTCAAGCTGCCTCGCCTGTGTCTACTCTGTGCAGCAAATGCGCTTTAACCCTCTGGGGTCTGAGATGTTTTCTGGGTCCTGGAGGTGTTCTGACATGCTCTGACATTTGTGCTTATTTCTGTTACTTGTGACATTTTCATGGCTAAAGTCTGATTACGCTGTATTCAGCACAAACTCTGCTACAATAATATATCAGCAGCATGTATGTAAAAGTTTGTAGTTTTGAGATAATGACATTTATGCGTGGTTTGTGAAAATCACAAAGTCACTAAAATAAGGTCATGAAACCCCTACTGATTATTTCTTCACAAGACTTTTGAAAATTGTATCACGTAGCCTAGAATATTTACTCCAAAACTATGTAAAAATCATCCTGACTGCTCATTCAGATAAGACAATATATTGATTTAAAATTTCTAAGACATGTTTTGTGTGAGAAAGCTTTATGCAGGAGGTGTAAACACATCATTAATGTGTATGGATTTTCACACCCGAGAAAGACAAAGACCCTCCCTAATGGTCCTATTAGGAGCTATCAGGCCCTGTCATTCTGAGCAACCTTGCACAAAGAATGAGGAGATTTAAAAAAGAATGGCTTTTTGATTGTTTGGATTTATTTACAACACAACATAATCCTAAGATTCACAACAAATGACAAAAAAGCACACTATTGAAAACAATGATCCAAAGACAGAGACCTTTGTGCCATTCCTAAAAACATTGTACAGACCTTTCATTTCCAAGGTGTTTGATTTTCACTTTACCAAGTTCATATACAGAGACTCATGTGAATGTTGAAGTCAGCAGGACTCAGTGGCATCTGGTCCCTGAAAAAAAAAGTGAACATACTGATATCAAGAGGGAATATAGTTCTAAAATTTATTGGGAATAAATTTTCGATTTTTCTGGTTAAAATTGCTTTTTAAAATTCACAGAATACACACACACAAATGTTTCCAACAATATATATAATGAACACCAGGTTTGTTGTGCCTTGAAAGCATAGGCTATGCACAGTGCTGCATAAAATAATAATAACAATAGCCTATAGCAGCATATAAATCTTCCAAAAGATTTCAATAACAACTACGCTAGAGAAAAATATATTGATTATCATATGTTACTTCAAATGTTTCCATTTGTTATGATGATATGAAATGAGATAATAGTAAAAACATGAAGCCTAATGTTTGGTGCGTTTTGCTTTTCAAACGTGATCGTACTCCAAAATATGACACATTCAAACGCACAGCATGCTCCAAAATATGAAACATTATGGTTACCATATTATACATATCTATGCTTGAGCAGATATCCACAAACACAGTAACAGTAAACACGGGTCTAAATATTATAATATTCACCATATATCTAGCAACAGTTCAACTGCAATGTGAAGTTTATGCAACAATAACAAACTAATAAGTAAGAATTTCTTACCTTACATCTTTCTTGTCTTCAAATCGCGTTCTTCTAGGGTAAATCCAATGTAAGCTCACGGCATGTCTTTCAAACTCGACGAAAAGCAGAGACTTGTGAAGTTTTTTGGTGCTTTGTTTTTGAGGTTACGAGTGCGTTCGCGTTCCATCTGGAGATTTGCATGTGAATCTCTTTTGCGCGCGTGGGTGTGGTCAAATTAAAAATAATGAGCAAGCGCGTGAGAAGCTGGACATCTTTTTGGTTTTATACAAATTACTTAAACAGAGAATATTTGTTTTCAGATTGAATCCGATCATTTAAAAGTACACACTTAAATGTTTATAAAGGTATATGGCTCATAAATGTGTGATAAGTATTCACTGAGTTTTGTTTCAGTTTATAGACGTGCTCAAGAAAAAAAAGTTCACAGCGACGGAGAGGCAGAAAGCACACCCTGTTTATTTTCTTTATTTTACAAAAGCACAATGTTTTGATTCGATTGTAAGTGGACACATACAAAAGTAGAAATATCACAGATTCTTTTTTCATGTTTCTTTTTTCTGTATGACCATAAATGATGGAAAAATTTAAGTTTATTGAGCTACTATGTGAAGAAAATCCAGCAAAACACGCCGGCACGTTTGTCGACCCCAGAGGGTTAAATTAATACAAAATTAAGGATAATTTTTGGCTTCAGTATTTCCCGTAGTGTAAGCTAGCTTACGCAACACGAGAGTACTCTCATAAGAGAACTCACTTTTATTTATATTCAATTTGTAACCGGAGAAGAGGCTAAAGGAATTAATAATCCTCAAAACTTCGGGTAAAGAAACATCCGGATCAGAGATATAGAGCAACGCATCATTGCTGTATAAAGAAATGTTGTGAACAGCACCAGCTCTCCTAATTCCCAGTATGGCCTGCTCACTATGAATGGCAATTGCCATGGGTTCAATTACCAATGCAAAAAGCATTTGTCAAAATCAAAGAAATACAAGACTGACGAAGGGTTGGAGGCAGGCAGCCATTATTAATGTAGTCTAATCTAGACTAAAAACACATATCTTTGGCCTAGTATACACATAACAAATTATAGACTTCTATAATTCAATGTTAGGCTGCATAGATTAGGTCAGTCCAAACCGGAAACACTTCCCATAAATCCGAATGTGCTTGTTAAATCATAAGAAGGATGGCGTCTACGCTAATATTACATACTGAACATATTGGGGAGGAATATAAAAGTTTTATCCAGGATACGAAGTAGAGAGAATAATTTCTTCATCATAATTTGGTGCGTACATATTAGCCAGAGTCACGTTTAAACCATAAAGAAGGCCTGAAACAATAACATATCTACCACCATAATCAACAAAGGTTTGTGAAGGAGAAAACGGAAATCAATAATAATTGGCACCCCTCTAGATTTCCTGACAAATTTAGAATGATAAACTTGTCCAATCCATTTCTTACTAAATTTGGTATAATATGTAAGTGGTTCTCTTGCAAAAAAACCCAAACAAACAATATGAGTATTTAAATGTTCTAAATGTGACATCATCTTGATGTGTTTGATTACATTTTTAATCCTTTGACATTCCAACTGGTAAAATGAACACATGAACCACCTGACTGAGCATTGAGTAAGCTAGTGGTCATTAGATACAACAACAACAAAAAGATAAATGATGAAAACAAATATTCTGAGATTAAGTGAAAGGACAAGAAAACGCAAAAGTAAAGAAAAAAAAGGAAAAAAACATGTTCTACATTAGTACCAACATTACTCATTATCACAAAACACAAACTTTCTCTCCGCTGAACTTTCGGAGAGAGCGCCATAACAAATTGTAAATATATTAAGAAATAGGGAACAAACCAGTTCACAGACCGCATATGAAATTGTAAATAATAAAAAGTCAAGGTTTTGGTCTGTAATGGTCTGTAAATGTTCATAATGCAAAAAAGTCAATAGAGTCTGATACAACGTAGACCTTTAACTCTTCGGAGTCTTGGGCTATTTTGGCTGTTTTTGAGGACTTTTTATTTTTTTTATTTTGCGACATAAACAAATGTTTACCATACCAATGTTTGGTATTGTTTTTTTCAGCACAACATCACCTATATGAACAGACAATTATTTTTTCACTTTTATGTACTGTATCAACATACTGGACCCAAAATCACACAAAAAACACAAAATCCGAATAGAAAAATTATAGTTTTTTTTACTACAAAAAAACACAAACATGCTCAATGAAGCATTTTAAAATGTTTAAAATGTAAACACAAGTTGTAAATGTCAACATATACAGGTAAAATTCAGATATAATCAAGCTATATACAAAAAAATATGATTTACAAAAAAAAAAGATAGTGTAGCCATAGGCTTTTTTTCTCTTTTTAGCTTTGCCACTTTTTGAAAGTTTATGCACACAATTATAGCCTACAGAGAGCTATATTTAAGGCCTTGCATTCCCAGAGTATGAGGGTTCCCAATTAGTGCAAATACAAGATAAAAAAGGTAAAATTGAGATAAAATCTAACTATATACAGCAAAAAGCAGGTGTGGCAATAGGCGTTTTTTTCTTTTTTGCTTAGAAACTCTACAAAACACTTCATGTACAATTACACAGACAGCTACATTACAGGGCTTTCCTTCCTTGAGTAAGAGGGGTTCCTAAAAAGTGCAAATATACTATACAAAAGGTAAAATGAACACAAAATCAAACTATATATACAACTATTTACAACGAATATCAGGTGAGTTTTTATTTATTTATCTGTGCCACTCCTCAAAACAGTTTCTGTCAACAATGAGACCAAAGACATTTGCTTCATTTTCCTTCCACAAAAAACTACCTAAACTACCTAAACTATCTACACTACTCCTAAACTACTCTCAAAATCTATTCAAACTTTTCCAAAAACTAGCAATAATATCTCTCTCTCTCTTTCTATATATATGTCTCTCTGTCTACTCCGTCAATCTCCCGACTCCCGCGGGCGCCTTTCAATTTCACTTCTTTGCTCAGTTGGCTCCTCCTCCACTCCCTAAAATGTGCAGCCTGAAGAGCAGAGTCAGCAGATTCACACATTTTTCTCCGTTTTGTTTTATGACAAAAACCGACGAAGTTATATGAGAATAAATGCAACGCCTGTCGCATCCCATCTTGCGTTCCTTTACGAACGTGTCAATATTTTCAAAAGAAAAATTATATAAAGTTTAAATTATTATATCTCCGTTTTTACTTGGTCTATCAACACAAAACAAAAAGTAAAATAGAGTTTCAAGCCAGCACTTTCGACAGAAGTGGACAGCAGCGCTCAACGTGACTTTGTTTTTATGCTTCGACGTCTTAAACTGGTCATGTGATTTGATCACGCCGGCGTGATCGGTGACTCAGAAGAGTTAATGACATTACATAGCCCAACCTCACTTGCAGGAGTTCATGTGAAGTAGCATTTACTGAAGTGTACTCAAACTCAGCTCCTCGAGGGCCAATGCCCTGCAGAGCTTAGCTCCACCCGAATTAAACATATCTGATCTAGCTAATCAAAGTCATCTGGGGCCTGTTTCAGAAAGGAGGTTAAGTGAAAACTCTGAGTATGTTAACCCTGAAATGAGGGAAACTCTGAGTTTTCTGTTTCAGAATGGGAGGTATATCAGACCTGAGAAAGCAGAGTAAGTCAAGCCCGTTTCTGAAAGAGAGGTAGCTTTTTACTCAGAGTCAGTTACCATGGTAACTTACTCTGTGAACCTAACCTGGTCGGGAGCAGGTTTTCTTCGGTAAATCCAAAGTTTATTTTGGTCTCCTCCCCTTTTTTAAAGAGGAAGTGGTGTTTAAACACCTCATTCATTCTTTCAGTACATTTTTATAAATAAAAATTAATCGTGTATTAATAAATAAAATATTGCTATTTTTACTGCTGCTTTTTATTTTATTTTTTAATAAGATGAAGTCTATATAACTCCTTAACTAGCAACTGAAAATACAGTAGTAGATTAGAGTTACATAGTTTAATTCTGTAGAATTTGTTTAGAACTACATTATGGCATTTACTAAAAATCACTGAACTGTATTCATCTGTGCAACAGAAGTTGATGGACCATCCTCCTGCTGTTCTTCCACACTCTGGGGGACAGGTAAGAATACCCATTTATACTTAGATTTAAACTTAGATTCTATATGTCATGATTCTGCCCTTGTGTCATTGATTTTCTCTAGTCTTGAGGCAGGGTCATGACAGACCCGTGTTTTGTGTGCAAGCACATGGCCTTGTGTTTGGGCCATGTGCTTGTGTTGTCTCGTTACCTTGTCCCGCCCCCTTGTTATCCTCGTTTAGTCATTGCTTTACCCTTGTCACCTGTTTCCCTCATTAGTTTCTCCCTATTTAATCCCCTTGTGTTTGCTGTCCTGTGCTGGTTCATTGTCATTCATTGTATGATACCTACCGTGAATTACCTGTTGAAAGTCTTGTCTAGTAAGAAGAGTTTGATCCTGTCTTTATAGTCTAGTTTATTGTCTGAGTCTAAGTCTAGTGTTGTCAGTCTAAATAGTCTATTCTGTCTTGTTTTGCCCCCTCGTGGGTTTTGTTTTCTGTTTTTTGTCCCAATAAACCTGTAGTGCATACTGTCTGCGATTGGGTTCTACCTGCACCATCATAACAGAATGAACCAGCAAGACCGAACCCAGCAGACATTATGTCCTCTTTTGTCAAGCATAACCCAGATGATCTGAAGGATTGGTGGCACAGGACCATCGCCAACTCTAAGAGGGGCAAACTCCCGATTCCCTCCCAGGGAGAGCTATCATTGAAGGAGTATGCTTGGGTCGCGAATGAGAGGAGGTTTTTCCTGCCTGATGTCCTCCTAAACCGCTACCTCATTGCGGGTCTCAACTCTCCTCCACCCCTGGCTGAACGGGAGAAGCTGGTTGGCCAGTCGTTTGCTGATATGGTGGATTGTTTATCGAGGAGGGAGTCGCGGGGGTCCATCTTGTCTTCACCACCAGTCAAGCTGCCAGTGATTCCGGAGGGTTGTGTCCTAGGTGTTGTTTCCCAGGGGGATCAAGCTGGTCCCACTTCCACTCCCGAGACGTCATCCGGACCCGAAGGTCTTCTCGGCAAGCGAGGGAGACGGACCTCTTGGGAGTCGGCATCAGAGTCCTCTGCGACGGAATCAGCCCTCCTAGAGACTGATCTTCCAAAGCCAGACACAGATCCCGCCATGGTTCCCCAACCACTCACCAGTCCTCCAACGGCATCTGCACCGCGGCCAAGGAAAAAGAAGAGGAAGAAGGGAGTCTCCAATCCTCTGTCTCTGTTTGTTCCAGAGCCCGCTACTGCAAGCGCTGTTCCAGAGCCCGCTACTGAAAGCAATGTCCCAGAGCCCGCTACTGAAAGCAATGTCCCAGAGCCCGCTTCTGCAAGCACTGTCCCAGGCGCTGTCTCAGAGCCCGCTACTGCATGCGCTGTTTCCCAGTCGGCGTTGGGGAGATCCATTCCAGAGACTTGTACCGTGAATGTCGTCTCTGAGTCTTCAGTCATGTCTGCTGAAGAGAAAGCAGCGGCCGATTCCGCTGCAAAGGCTGTGATAGAGTCCGTATCAGCTCGCCAGGAGATGCCAGTCATCATCGCTGCCAGAACCCTGTCCGAATATTTATCCCGTCTTGTCAGAATTCTTGATGTCCCTGTCAGTCCTGTCTTGTCCCCTAACCCTGTGTCCAAGTCTGCTGCAGAGAGTGCTGATCCCAGGCCAGCTGCAGAGAGCGCTGATCCCAGGCCTGCTGCAGAGAGCGCTGATCCCAGGCCAGCTGCAGAGAGAGCTGTTCCCAGGCCAGCTGCAGAGAGTGCTGTACCCAGGTCTGCTGCAGAGATCACTGTACCCAAGTCTGTTGCAGAGAAGGCTGTCTCCATGACTACTGCAGAGAACTTTGTTTCCGAGTCAGCAATGGAGATTGCTGGTTCCGAGTCTGCTTCGGAGAGTGAAGGTTCCAAGTCTGTTTTTGTAAACACGGATTCTGTCCCAGCTTCACAGTCAGCCGCAACGCCTTTCTCCGCTCCCTTGCCACCTGCCACACCCTTTGTCTTCGACCCACTGCCGGCTGCACCGGTCTCCACTGTCACCTGACCTCTGTCTGTTTCCCCGGTCACCCCTGTCATGGCTCAACCTCGGACTGTTTCTCCCAAACCCATTTCCCACTCTACACCACCCAAACCCGCCCAGATCCCTCGTCCTAAGCCCTCGCCCTGTAAACCCAAGCCCACCAGTCCTCCTATTCACCCTGGACAATCCCCTATGAACTCTGTGTTTCCTCCACCTCCCCTGCCTTGTTTGTTGTTTTTGATGTTTAACCCTAATCCAGTTATTGTCTTTTCTTGTTTGCCTTTATTGTTATTTGTCATGTTTTGTTGGTTCGTGTCTGTGTCTCAGTCCGTCATGTCCCGCGTTTGATGTCACCTTGAGGAGCGTCTGGAAGCCGCTCCTTAAGGGGGGGGTTCTGTCATGATTCTGCCCTTGTGTCCTTGATTTTCTCTAGTCTTGAGGCAGGATCATGACAGACCCGTGTTTTGTGTGCAAGCACATGGCCTTGTGTTTGGGCCATGTGCTTGTGTTGTCTCGTTACCTTGTCCCGCCCCCTTGTTATCCTCGTTTAGTCATTGCTTTACCCTTGTCACCTGTTTCCCTCATTAGTTTCTCCCTATTTAATCCCCTTGTGTTTGCTGTCCTGTGCTGGTTTATTGTCATTCATTGTATGATACTTACCGTGAGTTACCTGTTGAAAGTCTTGTCTAGTAAGAAGAGTTTGATCCTGTCTTTATTGTCTAGTTTATTGTCTGAGTCTAAGTCTAGTGTTGTCAGTCTAAATAGTCTATTCTGTCTTGTTTTGCCCCCTCGTGGGTTTTGTTTTCTGTTTTTTGTCCCAATAAACCTTTTGTGTAGTGCATACTGTCTGCGATTGGGTTCTACCTGCACCATCATAACACTATAGGCTACTCCACATAAAAATGTGAAAAAGATCAGAATGTGTACATTGTTTGATGTGTAGACACATAATATTAACATTGCCTCTGTAGGCCTCTCTGTGGGAGCAGAAACTCTTTATCCCCATCGTCCTGTGAAGATGAGCATTCGGTCGAGTACACTTTATAACACTATTTGTCATAATTTCTGGTGTACTGAGAAGGCTACTTACAACTGCCTGGGGTTCTGTTGAGACCGGAGGCTCCAAATATAATTGTTATATATAAATATTGTAAATATTGGTCTACTTATTGCCAATTACTAAATCCCATATCCACCTCAACCACTTGAACAATTCAAGGAGAGACAAGAAACTGCACTTTTAATGTTTTCAAATAAACAATATACAATTGCATGAATTATTCTTGAATTGACCAAAGTGTTTAGAGGGAGAAGGTTACGTTAAAAATATACCTTTTAAAAATGTATGTTAAATATACAGAATTGTTCTATAATCTAATGCAATTACATCAGATTTTACTTTAAATTACAGAAGAATTAAGAGTAATCCCTTTAATTAAATTACAGTATTTAGATTACTTGGTAATTAATTACACCCATCACTGTATAACAGTAATTAAAATGTAAAATCCCCTGAGAAATATGAAGACATCTTTTTGTCTGGCACTGTTGCCATGGTGACTCATAATATCTGCGCTCCATTGATAATGGCTTTTTAAAACTCAGAGTTGATTGAACTACCTCATTTCAGCTGTTCTGAAACCGAAAACTCAGAGTTTCCCATCTCAGGGTAAGTCAACTCAGAGTTCAAGTTTTAACTCAGAGTTGGTTGAACCTCCTTATTGAAACGGGCCCCAGGATTACTAAAAGGTGTTTTGGAGCTGGTTGGATTTAAACTCTGCAGGACAGTGACCCTCCAGGAGCTCAGTTTGAGACCAATGATTTACAGTGAACTGAGACGCTCTGACACACTGAAAACACAGGATCATGAGTTGCTTGTGTGTAAATGAATACAGTGCCACGCTTCACTCTGAAACACAGAGCATGTCAGTGTTAGGTTTATTGACTAGTTTTGGCCACTAGAGGCCCTCATTGGGTTTCATTTCAGTTTCCCACCATCGTATCGCATGTGTTATTTTTCTCACCTGTGCCTCGTTTCCTGTGAATGTATTTAAGTAGCTCTGTTCTTCTGTTTTTTTTGCTTAGTGTTTGATATGTTGACACCAACCTCTCCAGTCTTTGATAAATGCCTCCTGTGAATTTATTTGCTCTATGTGATTTTCTGACATTTGCTTTTGTTGTCCTCATATTTTCTCTTTGACATTTTTAGATGTTTTTAATTGACCTTTTTGGGAAACACTCACCCTCTTGGCTTTTTGTGTTGACCCCTTGGAACAACTGGAGTTACAGTTTTGGAATAACTTTATCATTAGCCTTCTACATTCAGCCCTCACAGCCTAGCTCTAACCTGGGTCCTTATAGTCAGAATGTATTTGTATGAATACAGCCATATCCTGTTCTCTCAACAATGCATTGTTAGTATTAAAAAAAAAACAGCCAACTGATAAGTTTCAGTTAATCGCCATTTGGTGTGTGGTGTTAATTTTGAACCCTGGCTGAGATACTAACTGTGTCCTGTGCACAGCCACTAGATGGCGCTGCTAGCTTTTTCAGTGCTGTCAGAAGCATATCATGCATGATATAGAAGCATTTTACAGTTTTAGTAACTGTTGCAAATTCAATCTTCATACAGTCCATTCCCTTCCCCTCACCCCAAACAATACTGTTATTTAAATTATGCAGTACATGTGGGTCATACATCTGTATAAATATGGAAAAATATCACTTTCCTGTAAATGTTTTGTCTCTTGGGGGTTACCTTGCTTATTGGTCAGCCTCTGATTATAGCATAGTTAATTATTTTAAAACCATTCACCTTAGTATCTCCAGCTGACAGTTTGGACTCTTCAGTCCATCAGAAAGAAGCTTCACTCCAGAATCCTGCAGGTCACTGTTACTCAGGTCCAGCTCTATCAGAAAGGATTTTGAGGATTGTAGAGCTGATGATAAACTCTCACAGGACTGAGCTGTGAGATTACAGCTGTGTAGCCTGTGTAGAGAACAAAACAAAGAGCAGTATTAATGCTTATTAGCATTTATAATCTGGAGCTTGAAAAAAACTTTAACTGTAGTGAATTAGGCACAGCTAAAACAATTTTCTCTTCATAAAACATCAAAGCAGCATTTATTTCACACACATTACTTTTATTCATTTTTCTGAACTGTCTAGGCCTGCAAGATGTTTTTAATTGACCTTTTTGGGAAACACTCACCCTCTTGGCTTTTTGTGTTGACCCTTTGGAACAACTGGAGTTACAGTTTTGGAATAACTTTATCATTAGCCTTCTACATTCAGCCCTCACAGCCTAGCTATAATCTTGGTCCTTACAGTCAGAATGTATATTTTTATGAATACAACCATATCCTGTTCTCCCAACAACATATTATTAGTATTAATTGAAAAAAAAAAATCCCAGCCAACTGATAAGTAACTGTTTCAGTTAATCGCTATTTGGTGTGTGGTGTTAATTTTGAACCCTGGCTGTGATGCTAACTGTGTCTTGTGCACAGCCACTAGATGGCGCTGCTAGCTTGTTCAGTGCTGTCAGAAGCATATCATGCATGATATAGAAGCATTTTACAGTTTTAGTAACTGTTGCAAATTCAATTTTCATTCAGTCCATTCCCTTCCCCTCACCCCAAACAATATTTTTCTTAAATTTATGCAGTCATTGTGGGTCATATGTCTGTATAAACATGGCAAAATATCACATTCCTGCAAATGTTTTGTCTCTTGTGGTGCTAAGCGGCTGCTTACCACCCTTATTGGTTAAGTCAGCCTCTGATTATAGCATAGTTAATTATTTTAAAACCATTCACCTCAGTGTCTCCAGCTGACAGTTTGGGCTCTTCAGTCCATCAGAAAGAAACTTCACTCCAGAATCCTGCAGGTCATTGTTACTCAGGTCCAGCTCTCTCAGAAAGGAGTTTGAGGATTGTAGAGCTGATGATAAACACTCACAGGACTGAGCTGTGAGATTACAGCTGTGTAGCCTGTGTAGAGAACAAAACAAAGAGCAGTAATGCTTATTAGCGTTTATAATCTGGAACTTGAAAAAAACTTTAACTGTAGTGAATTAAGCCAAGCTAAAACAATTATCTCTTCATAAAACATCAAACCAGCATTTATTTTCACACACATTACTTTTATTATTTTTTTCTGAACTGTTTAGGCCAGCAAGTCACCCATTTAAAAAATGAAGGCAATTACAAAAGACTAACAGTGTTTATAAATTAATGTAAAGGAGACTCTTACAGTGCTCTTCTGGTGTTTTTGATCACCGGCAGCAGTCTCACCAGTGCTTCATTAGATCTTCTGTATTTCTGCAGTTCAAACATCTCCTGAGTCTCTTCTGACATCAGGAGCACAAACACCAGACCAGACCATTGAGCAGTGGAGAGATTCTGTGCTGAAAATTTCCCTGAGCTCAGATTCTTCTGGATTTCCTCCACAAAGTTATCTTTCAGTTCACTCAGACAGTGGAAGAGATTGATGGTCCTTTCTACCGATTCCTCCTTCTCTATTTTCTTTTTGATATAGTCAACAGTGTTTTTCATGTCCCCTGTTTTCTGTTCCAGTCCTGGCAGTAGTCCCTTCAGATCACTCTGATTGGATTCCAGTGAGAGACCCAGGAGGAACCGAAGGAAAAGGTCCAGGTGTCCGTTCTCACTCTGTAAAGCCTTCTTGATTGCAGCCTTATGAAGCTGAAACTGTGGCTTTTGGAACAGTTTCCATGTCAGTTTTTCTCTCCAGGATTGAAGAAATAGGTCAGCTTTCTCATCTTTGCCCATCATAAACACATAAAGAGCAGCAAGGAATTCCTGTACACTGAGATGTACGAAGCTGTAAATGTTTCTTGCTGCTACCTTTTCCTCCTGAAACATTCGAGTGCATAACCCAGAGTACAAGGACCCTTCACTGACAGCTAGGCCACATTTCTCAAGATCTTCTTTGTAGAAAATCAGGTTTCCTTTCTCCAGCTGTTGAAAGGCCAGTTTCCCAAGCTTCAGAATAATCTGATCAAAAGACACTGCATTGGAATTAGGTTCGGGCTCATCCCAGTATTTTTCTTCCATCTGTTTCTTCTGAGAAATTAAGAAGCTTGTGTACATCCCTGTGAGAGTTGTGGGAGTTTTGTCATTGCTCTCTCGACCAAGTAGAGGCTGAAGAACAATAAGAGAGATCCAGCAGAAGACAGGAATATGGCACATGATGTACAGACTCCTAGATTTCTTGATGTGACTGATGAGGTGTCCAGCAACCTCAGGACTGCTGTTTTTGATGAAGTATTGCTCTTTCTGCTCATCATTAAATCCTCGCACCTCTGTCACTTGATCAATGTAGTTTCGGGAAATCAGACTGGCTGCTGCTGGTCTGGATGTGATCCAGATGAGAGCAGAGGGAACCAGATGTCTCTTGATAAGGTTTATTATTATCTTACTCACTGTTGTTTTTTCATTTACATTTGTAAATGTGTCATCTTCTTTAAAGTTCAAAGTAAAGCGACATTCATCCAGCCCATCAAAGATGAACATAACTTTACCATCACCTTGAGGAAGAGAGGGCAATTCTTCAGGACTACTAAAGAAGTATTTGTTGAGCAGTCCCATGAGACTGTACTTTTCTTTATTCAAATTCAGTCTACGGAATGGAAGTGGAAATATGAAGGTTATATCCTGATTTTCTGTTCGTTTAGCCCAGTCAAAGATGAATTTATTGACAGAGACAGTTTTTCCCACTCCTGCGATCCCCGTTGTCAGCACTTTTCTGTTTCGTCGACCCGTGTCACACTGGACTTTAAACATGTCATTACACTCGATTGGCTTTTCCTTATCAGTCAATCGGTTGTGATTTGATTCGATCTGTATCACTTCATGGTCGTTAACTCTTCCTCCAGTCTCATTCCCCACCACATATAAATCAGTGTAGATGTCGCTCAGGTATTTCCGATGACCCGTCTCTGAATTACCAACCAATATCTGCTCATAGTCCTGTTTTAATTTGTACTTCAGTCTGAGGCTGGTCTTTGTGTAATCATGAAGAGTAGCTTGACTTTCTGCAGTTGAGCCTTTAAGAAAAAGGAGAAAATACAGCAAAAAGTAAGTGACTGTGTTTTTCATAAATTCCTGCTTCTACTATATTCAAATGAATCACACTCTTACTGCAATAGTGTTTACATGCACATCTTACACTGATTATGCTGAAGTTGACAACACAAATAATGGAAATGCCTTGATTAAAACTTGAATGCAATTGGAATTGGATTTATCGCATTCTCACTATTGGACTCAGACCAACTTAAAGGAATAGTTCTCACCCTCAAATTGTTTCAAACCTGTATTAATGTATTTTTTCCTACTATGGAAGTCAATGGGGTCCATCAACTGTCAAATTATTGATTCATTTGGTTAGTAGCCATGTAATAAGCTCCGCTTCGCGTCGGGCTCCCGATCAGCCTATTGGGGTTGTATTCACTATAACAACTGCCTCGCTCTACATTATCCCTTACGTAAAAAATGACTAGACAGTTTCTTCAAATAAATGTACTTATATAAGATCTTCTGCTGTTCTTCTTGGCCCCGTAATTGTGTGCTGCTGTTATATTTTCTCTTTTTTCCATGTACAGACAGGGATTATTTACCCCTGATCTCTTCTGAATGAGCTCTATCAGCTGCAGACGTCTTCATATTATCTTCAGCCTGACCTGTGTGTGTGAGAGAGAGAGAGGATCACTCACTGGGAAACATAAGTCACACAAACACATAGCAGAGCAAACCATTACATTGGTAAACAACCAATCACATTACTGTCAGAGTGAATTAAATGTTACTTTGCTTGTGATTGTTCTCCAGCTGATCAGACAGATTATTCTGGTTCATCTTCTTCAGAATCTTCACTGTGATCTTCACAGCTTCTTCTGGTCCAAAACATGCTACCATCTTATCCACTGTGTCTAAGATATCTGCTTTCTCCATGTCATTCTTTGTTATACACTCATAATCCTTCTGTAGGTGCCACTTAAATGTCTTTTGTTCAGCTTCTACCAGTTCATTCAGTGAGTTTAACAGCAGCTCTTTAACAGACGCCATCGTCCTTCACAGATTCACAGCTGCAGGATAAAAAGAAAAAGATCTGAATTAGTTTTACTCTTAACCCTCTGGGGTCTGAGGGGTTTTCTGGGCCCTGGAGGTGTTCTGACATGCTCTGACATTTGTGCTTTTTTCAGTTATTTATAAACATGATAATGGCAAAGGTGTAAATTCACTCTATATAGCACAAACAGGGCAACCATAATATGTGCTCAATATGCATGTATATGTTTGAATTTTTAAGAGAATAATGTTTATGCGTGGTTATTGAAAAAAATAAAAATGAAAGTTGCTGAAATAAGATCACAAAACTCATACTAAATATGCGTCAACAAGACTCTTGTCTAATGAATGTTGTCGCTTCGAGTTCTGGCTTCAAAATGATGTGAAAATCATCCTGCCTAATCGTTCAAATAAAACAATACATTGATTTAAATTGAGTAAGACAGGTTTTGCTTGGAAAGCCAATATGCGAGGGGGGCGTGAAGGAGGAGTGGTTTACACCTGTGGGTCCCACCCACTCTGCACAATGAGCCATTCATTCAGGTGTGACACTGACTGAGCCACAATGCAAGGACAAAAGATATATTTAGAATAGGGGTGGGCGGTATGGCCAAAATTCTGTTTCACGGTATGACTAATTTTATTTCACGGTAACGATATATTTCACGATATAGTTATTTATATCTGTAGTTATTCTCGAAAAATCGACAAAAAGGGTTTTGTATAATAAATAAACCCAAATACTTTAGAAATGAGAAGTACTTCACTTTGTTTGATTTTTCTTTTTCTTTTATTTGGTAAATTATTTCTTTGGTAAACTATTTTTAATAGCTAAATATAGTAAACAAAACACTCTCATCAACTTTTAGATGAACTTCTCCCAACTGATTGATATTAAATACAACTCATATAGGTGCAATTCAACTTCAAATAAAGTGTTACTAAATAATTTTTCAGTCTCATGATATTGCTTTACTTCATCAATCTAATATCTGAATATTTTATATTGAACTATTCTATTCATAATAAATTAGGTAGTATATTAATAGTAGATACTAGTTATGTTAAAATGTTTTCCCGGTACATTTTTGCCATGTCTGCTTTTAAAGGGCTTGTTGTGCTCTTTTTGTGATATCTGGCAACCTGTCACCTAAAGCTTTAATCAAGAGAGGTTCAGAAGTGTCAAGTTCATCAAGTTCAGAAGTGCTTAGGAGAACAGCAGTCTAAAACCGAACAGCAGCTACTGTTAGTGTTGACTAAGTAGTGTAAATTATACACATCTTAACTTAACTGCGCCATTATTTACCATAGCTCGGTGAACAGAACACCGACACAACGCGCTCCCTCTCAGTGCGTGTGCACGCACGCGTCTTTTGCATCAGTAAAATGCGATCGGTTAATTTGAGTGACAAGTTGTAATCACGCATTGAATTGAAGCAAGATTTTATCAACTGGTTCAGTGTTGTTTGGAGTTAGATATATATAACTCGCGCTGCATATTTCGTAATTTTTGCCTCAGATACAGGATTATACATTTGCTTTAAGAAGCAGTTTGTACATTACCATGGGCTGGCAACCGTTTGTGTGTCATACTGAATGCGAGTTTCGTGTTTAAAAAGTAACTATACATAAGAGACAGAAAGATAACTATACATTATTTAAGGTTATTTCTATTCGTTACGATATTGATATATATCGAAATACCTACAGTAGTATTTTTTTTAAATATTTTTTTTTTATTCCTCACAGCGCTGCGAGATGGTGTAAACAACAGGTGTAAAAATTCATACACAGAAACGCCATTTAAATTTAAACTGTCTTTTTGCGAGCTGTGGTAAACAGCGCGCATCTCTGTGGCTGCCGTTCATTCATTCACAGAAACGCGATTCAATTGAGAAGGAAAAAAAACTTACTACAGTATTCCTCAGCTCAGTCGGATCCTTGGTCCTCGAAATACTCGCACTTCTGAGGTAGATTTTCCATTATTATTATTCCTCACAGCGCTGCGAGATGGTGTAAACAAGTAGGCTACAATGATCTGATTAAACTTGTGTTTTCTCGAGCTGATATGGTTCACAGGTTTGCGTGGATTGCCTCAGTCATTTGCGTTTGAATAGCAGCGCTCTCCGTGGGCGAAGTCACATTAAAAATAATTAGTTGAGATGAGAACGACTGACATCTCGCTCTTTTCTTACAGATTACATGAACTGAGAATATTTGTTTTTTATATAAATTACTTCATTTAAAAGAAGAGAATTCAAGCTTCATGCCTGTGTGTCTGTATGCCTGTTTGACTGAGTATTCGCTGAGTTATTGTTCATTTTCGGACGCGTTTCAGAATGGACTACACTGACAGAGAGAAGGCAGAACTCGCTTCGTGTTTATTTTTCTTTATTTGGCAAAAAGCACAACACTTTGTTTTTATTGTGAGTATACACAAAAATAATACACATTTAACAGAATCGATTGATGTATGAAACTTGTTTGTAATATCAAAGTCAACAGAGCAAAATTAATCTCGTTTGAACTGATAAAAAAAAAAGCGAGCCTATCGCGCCGGCGCGATTGTCGACCTCAGGGGGTTAACATGTTGACCTAAGGGCTCAGATGTTATATGGATTATGAAATTAAGCTGTGATCGGATCAGGACTCTCATTCAAACTCATCTGTTAAAGTTTGTATCAGTGATTTCAGGCCCCCCCTCCCCCTTTTTGTGATTCGGGGGGGGGACCTGAAATCACTGATACAACCTTTAAAGGGGTCCTATAATGCTCCTTTTTGCATGGCATCTATCTGAAACAGGCTAGCAATGAGTACCCTAGCAACCATCCAGAATACCTTAGCAACAAAATAGCAACACCCTAATGTCCACCCAGAGTACCCTAGCAACCATCCTAAGAAACCGCATAGTAACACCCTAAAATCAATCTATCTATCTGTCTTGTCTGTTTTTCTGATAGACTGTATTGCCTTCAAAAACTTCAAACTTTAAGCATTTAAAACATGTTCAAACTTTCTGGTCAGGCTTTCTCAAACCAACTTCAAAGTTTGTCTCGATTTAGTTTTTAAATCTAGTTCATCTCTTCATCCTGTTTTTGTCTCGATGTAGTTTTTAAATCTAGTTAATCTCTTCATCCTGTTTTTGTCTCTTTAAATGCAAATTAGCTGCTGCTATCAAGCTGCCATTATCAAGAAAAAAACAATGGTAAATTATTGCTTCACGACATTGTCCTGTGATGTTAAAAACCTTGAAATTGAGACATTCTCTCATCTCTAACTCATGAAGACAAACATCCCTTCAACCCACACAATCATGAGATTAAACAACAATAGCAAGCACTGCAGGAGCAGGGAAATAAGTAATATAAAATTTAATAACTGACAATGACAAATAAATAATAATAATGACAATGATAAAATTAATAAATTATGTAAATTAAATAATAATATGAACTAATAAATCAAATGACAACTACATAAATTTATATTAAATTAAATATAAAAGGAAAGAAAATAAAACAGCGGTTATTGAAAACCCTTAGATCCTTCATTCCTCCTCTTAATCGTATGAAAACACTGGATTACATAGACTGATAAATGCAAGCACTGATCATGATCAAAACATACTCTGAAAAGCTTGTGTGATCAGGCCGTACTCTTCCTTCTACATGCTCTTTAACAGAACAGGTCTTCTCTGTCGTACCGTATACCAGCGTCAGTTGAGAGTGTGTGTCAGACGTAAGATGAAAGCCTTACAACAGTCGAGTGTCTCACAAAACAAACCAATGAACAAGAGTCTGACGAGGAACACTCCTGAAACTGTAACTAATAAAGGTGCTTTCACATGATTCCACAGTGGCCCTGTGATGAAGAGATGCAGTTATGATATCGTCACCTGGTCCGTGTGACAGAAACACATGAGCGCAAAGCAAAAAAAATGTTTGTAATTGTTTTGTAATTTAGGGTATTTAAGCCAGACCTCCTCAGCCTTTAGGAGAGAAGGGGTCAGTGAGTTAAGCTGAAGTTGCGTTTGTGCTGTTTAAAGCTTTGAAGCTTTAAAGCTTGACTTTGTAAAGTACAAAAAGTGTGTGCTGAGTTAAAGGGAAGCCTGAGTGTTCTTTCTCTACGAAGCTCCCCCTAGCTCCCCCTAGTGTCTGGTAGTAAATGCTTTCAAACACACTGTTGTAAAAGCGAACTGTTGTCCCTCCCCCCTCGCCACGAGCAAACCAGCTGAGCAGAGGAACCTGCTATTTCAAAACCAGTTATGTCTACTGAGGTAAGTAAAGTAATATTTTCTTTCCAACTGATGGCGAGTTTTTTTTTTTTATTATTGTGTTGTCATGCATACTAGTATTTTTACCGGGAACGAACGATATGAACGAGGCGAACTACTGCTTTCGTGGTTTTTTTTTTTTGGGAGAGTGGGCAATGAGCATAAAAAATATTAGAGATGCACCGATTGATCGGCTGGTGACCGGAATTGGCTGATTTTTACGTGATCGGCCATGACCGGCGACCGGCCGGTCATTCTGACATATGCCGATTTTATGCCGGTCAAATGCACCTTAGGGCGCCGCATGATTAACATCGCGCAACATCAGCATCACATGTGCACAGGGAACGCACATTTAGAAGCCTCGTGAATTACGGCCGTTTCACACGCAATTGTCAGCGCCGCGTGAGCAGTGCGTCTTTTTTTTTCGGTGTGCATGTTAATCAATGAGTGCATTCACACCGGCAGCAGGAGCAGCACGTGAGCGTCAAGCAGGAGCGTCGCGTGAGCAGCAGTGAAGCGCGGGTTTTCCGCGCGGGCCTATTTTTGCTGCTTTGCTCACGCTCACTTAAAGGGTTACTTCAGGATTTAGCATTAAGCTTTGTATTAGTAGAAAACCTGTAGTATTTTCGAATTACCATGCTTTCCACCCTCATATCCCCCTGAGGCAAGAGATTTATGTATTTTTTGTCTGGAAAAAATCCTCCGATGACGCAAAAATCGTCATTTTGCGTCATCGGAGGATTTTCTGGACAGAGGCTAAAGACTACAGCCAGTAGATGGCGTTGTTCCGCATGTTTTCAGGCCGCCCATAGAGGATGGGATCTCACTCACAGAATGTACACAGTGTCAGCCTCTTTCTTTGGAAGCTAAGCTAGCAGGCTCTTGTTCTGTGGAGAAAGCTGAATAGTAGGAGAAAGCTGAGTAAGTAACCATCCTCCTTTTCCCGGACTTGTCCGGCGGGCGAGATCGTTCAAAATGTCCGGGATTCAGCTTTTGCTTTCTGCGGTCGCCATTCATTGTTTACATGCACACCTTTCAATCTAACTGAATTCATTCCGATTGGTGAATTTGAATGTAGTGTTTACATGAACGCTAAACAAGTGATCGGTTGATGTGCGTTTTACCATTGCTAAGAAAAATTCCCGCTCCTCCGTGAGAGATGGGAGACCCGGCGCGTCTCAGTAATGACTCCACCGGCCTCGCGCCGTTCTCCCGCGGCCGTCAGCCTCGTCCTGCTCGCCACAGTAAACATGATGAATGGCGACTGTAGAACGCAAAAGCCGAATCCCGGACATTTTGGATGATCTCTAAATCCCTCGCAAACTCATCACGTAGGCTAGCTTTGTTGTTTACAACTGCGAACTCTTACCGGTAGGCGTGGCCTCCTAAGGCAGCGAAGCAAGTGCATTCTGCGAGTTGTTGTCTTTCATCCACATAAGCCAAAAATACATTTTCTGGCTTTTCTCAGTCTAGAAAGCTCCAAATTAAAAAATTTCTTCACATTTCTTCTATTTAAATGACCTATTTTCATCTTCCCAGAGGTGAAGTATCCCTTTAAAGTGAAAGCACACTTTTGATGGACAAACTAAAAATGAATTCACACAAAAAGTGCTCAAAATGCACAGAATAAGTATGTCTAGTGTGTTTTAACAAGAACTCCAGTATGCCAGAAAAGAAAACGAAGACCCATTTAAACTTGTTTTCATTATTCAGTTTTGGTTGCAAGTATGGTTATGATTATAAATAAAGTAAGTATATATATATATATATACATATATATATATATATATATATATATATATATATATATATATATATATATATATATATATATATATATTACTGCCATTACCTGTTTTCATACAGAAGTTTAGTTTGCTAAATATATAAAACAATTTTAGTTGGATATTGGATATGAAAAGAAGGAAATGTTCTTCCATAACACTGCACTTTAGATGTGAGTCAATTTCCCACACCAGGAGTAATTTATATAGTTCTATTTTATAGCGATTATCTGTTCAAAAAATGATCTATGTAATATGAAAAATGTTCTATTAAAGAAAGGTAGAAAATAAATATTTTGGTGCTGTAAAGTGGTTAAAAAAAATGAAATCGGAATCGGTTAAATCGGTATCGGCAGGTCAAACTCGATGAAAAATTGGAAATCGGAATCGGCCTAGAAAATTGTAATCGGTGCATCTCTAAAAAAATATATTTATCGGAGGCTAATATTTGTCTAAAGTTATATTAGCAAGGTCTATAAGTTCATCTGGTAGAATGACGGTTTACCTTTGCTTGTCTAAGAAAACATCAGAACGTTTTTTCTAGCTCGATCATGATATGTGCAACATGTTTATTGCCTATTATCAGACGCGTTGACTTAGTGACATAAAATAAAAGTGTAGGCCATCGTAATTCAACTCATATCTGTAAAGTGGGATGCTTGCCGTAAACTGATCCTGCTTCTCGCAAGAGTCGCGATGTCTGAGACTTTGTGAGACTGAAGGACGTGGGTAGGATACAACGAACTTGCAAGCGGGATATTCTTCCTACAGGTAGTAGGGGCGGGCGAGAGAGTCTTCATTCGCCCTGTAATGAGTCATTTAACCATATACCGACTTACGCAGATGATTAATTAACACGAAAACGTTGCCTGGTGTCCCTTTAAGTATTTGTAACTATTCTATTTTCTTTTTCAATTTGTTTGATTTTCTTTATCCGTATTCAAAGACTTGTAATTATTACCCCAATTATTACTATTTGCAGAGGTGAAAAGTAACAAATTACATTTACTCGCGTTACTGTAATTGAGTATTTTTTGCACTTTTTTAAAATATGTAATTTTACTTTTACTTAATTATGTTTTGTTTTAAGTATTGTAATTCGCTTGGTCCCTAAAGGCATATGTTATGACAGGCCTCAATATTGATCCGAACAATGCGTCCCACTCAGAGTTTAGCTAAATTGTGCACTGCTCTTCCAGTGTTGTCTGGGATATATGAACATGTAACAGTTGTATGTTCCTCCCTGGGAGGCTAACAGAATATCAAGAGCCCTCGCTTTAGTAAAACAAGCTTCCTCATTACATGCACTTCTTCTGCAATGTCCGCAACAGAACTAAGTGAGTTTTGCTGTGTCCTCAAACACCAAAGGTGGACTCATGTAGTGTCTGTACTTCATTCTATACATTGATCATATTTTCAGTTTCAGAGATTCAATTCTCAATCTGTGTCAGGATTAAAAGATGTTTCACATAATCCTCTCCTCTGACATTACTCACATCGCCAGTAATAGAAGCCAAATAGCATCCTTAAAATCCCTTACAAAGGAATAGATAAGCTTTGTTACCACAAACAATGTGTGTGTTATTAGTTTTGATTTCTCACTGTTAGAAGAGTTTTGTCACATCTGGAAAATTCACACATCTGGCTTAGACTTGCTCACTACATTCTTCCCTTCAAGGCACCAGGAAGAATTCACTTATTCCCTCCAGATTTCACATTAAGACAAACTGATATCTATAATCAGTACTGTTGTATGCAGTCAAATGCCATGAACTATAATGTTAATGAGAATAATTTCAGTAGTGACATACACTGCTCGTGAACAGCAGTTTGTTGTGCCAGGAATAATCAGCCACATTATATACACATCTGTAATAGGGCTGTCAATCGATTAAAAATTTTAATCAATTAATCGCATGATTGTCATGAGTTAACTTGTGATTAATCGCAAATTTTTTATTTGTTCTAAATGTACCTTAAATTTATACTTTTCAAGTTTGTAATACTCTAATCAACGTGAGCATGGATAAATATGGATGCTTTATGCAAATGTATGTTTATTATTGAAACCATATCAACATAGAGCATGAAGACGAGACATGTTTCAAAGGTCATAGATGTTTTTCAAAGAACTTGTTCATGTCTATTAGACACATGTAGAGAGAACAAAGAAATGCCAGGTTCCCATTACTTCTCTTTCTTTGCACTGAGCAATTAACACAACAGGGCAGCTCTTCTGAAAATGCTAAATGTACATTTATTATTTATTATTAGGCTACATTATAGTTTGTCTCTCTCTGTGCCCATTTTGATGAAGCTAAATTCTCGATAAAACTGTTTTCATTGGTATATTTTACTGTTTCTGTTGTCAAACAACGGAATGAATATGAAATGGTGACTGAAACGCGACCCATTAAGACATAACCAGCTCTCCCTTCCAAGATGTTAATCTGCACAAAAATCCTGATAATCGAGCCGTCGTCTGATGAAATCAAATACACATAAGATAAACACAATATCTGTTTTGCGATTTCGCCTATACTTGCATGTAAAATTAGAGAAGCAACATCATACAGTGAGGAAAATAAGTATTTGAACACCCTGCTATTTTGCAAGTTCTCCCACTTAGAAATCATGGAGGGGTCTGAAATTGTCATCGTAGGTGCATGTCCACTGTGAGAGACATAATCAAAAAAAAAAAAAAATCCAGAAATCACAATGTATGATTTTTTAACTATTTATTTGTATGATACAGCTGCAAATAAGTATTTGAACACCTGAGAAAATCAATGTTAATATTTGGTACAGTAGCCTCTGTTTGCAATTAGAGAGGTCAAACGTTTCCTGTAGTTTTTCACCAGGTTTGCACACACTGCAGAAGGGATTTTGGCCCACTCCTCCACACAGATCTTCTCTAGATCAGTCAGGTTTCTGGGCTGTCGCTTAGAAACACAGAGTTTGAGCTCCCTCCAAAGATTCTCTATTGGGATTAGGTCTGGAGACTGGCTAGGCCACGCCAGAACCTTGATATGCTTCTTACAGAGCCACTCCTTGGTTATCCTGGCTGTGTGCTTTGGGTCATTGTCATGTTGGAAGACCCAGCCTCGACCTAATACAGTGCAGTCGCCCTGTCCCATGTGCAGAAAAACACCCCCAAAGCATGATGCTACCACCCCCATGCTTCACAGTAGGGATGGTGTTCTTGGGATGGTACTCATCATTCTTCTTCCTCCAAACACGTTTAGTGGAATTATGACCAAAAAGTTCTATTTTGGTCTCATCTGACCACATGACTTTCTCCCATGACTCCTCTGGATCATCCAAATGGTCATTGGCAAACTTAAGACGGGCCTTGACGTGCTGGTTAAAGCAGGAGAACCTTCCGTGCCATGCATGATTTCAAACCATGACGTCTTAGTGTATTACCAACAGTAACCTTGGAAACGGTGGTCCCAGCTCTTTTCAGGTCATTGACCAGCTCCTCCCGTGTAGTTCTGGGCTGATTTCTCACCTTCCATTTTCTAATGATTGCTCCAACAACAGTGGACCTTTTTTCACCAAGCTGCTTGGCAATTTCCCCGTAGCCCTTTCCAGCCTTGTGGAGGTGTACAATTTTGTCTCTAGTGTCTTTGGACAGCTCTTTGGTCTTGGCCATGTTAGTAGTTGGATTCTTACTGATTGTATGGGGTGGACAGGTGTCTTTATGCAGCTAACGACCTCAAACAGGTGCATCTAATTTAGGATAATAAATGGAGTGGAGGTGGACATTTTAAAGGCAGACTAACAGGTCTTTGAGGGTCAGAATTCTAGCTGATAGACAGGTGTTCAAATACTTATTTGCAGCTGTATCATACAAATAAATAGTTAAAAAATCATATATTGTGATTTCTGGATTTTTTTTTTTAGATTATGTCTCTCACAGTGGACATGCACCTACGATGACAATTTCAGACCCCTCCATGATTTCCAAGTGGGAGAACTTTCAAAATAGCAGGGTGTTCAAATACTTATTTTCCTAACTGTATCTGTGTTTAACTGAATTAAAGCGCTGCTCCTCTCTCCAGCGCGAGACGCAGAGAGAGAGCGACAGAGAGAGAGAGAGGCGCGCGCGAGTACTGGGAGAGCAGTACCGGTAGATTCTCAGAAACTAAATAAGGTTTGGGCGCTTTGTTGAAGGGAAAAAATCGCTAAATGGGTCTGCAATGTCGCTAAGTTGGCAACACTGTGTATCTTCATTTCTCCAACTAGGTTTTGGGCCACGGGTCAAACAGAAAATACGCGCTGCGTTAATCGTGCGTTAAAAAAATAGTGCCATTAATATGATTTTGCGTTAACGCGTTATTAACGCGCTAACTTTGACAGCCCTAATCTGTAAGCATTTGATTTTGTCAATGGTTCAAAATTGCATTTAGCACAAGTTTCACCCAAAAGTCATTGTGAAAATCTATTTCTTTTTACCTCATAATCTCTGTTTTTAATTTTTCCCTTTTACACTTTTGCCATTTGTTGTCTCAACATTAAGGCAGTCTATGCTATAGTACTGTTACTCTAAACGAGTTATCTGACAGGTTTATCATTTTCATACTAGAAATAGTTAATTTCTTTGATGATGCATCATACTACGGTAGTTAAGCAGTGAGTAATGTTGTTGTACAGGAAACATAGTTTAGATTGTTGAATGGCAGGGCTGTCCTTCACCAAATTACACAAACATCTCATTAAAATGTCTACAAAACTATAAAACTGATCTGAGATCAGGTAAAAACCATAAACACAGGTTTACTGGGATCGACCCCAACAGCGAACCTTTGAAATTTAGAAACATTTGGAAACAGTTGTGACGTAACAAAGCCTTTTTTTTACCGAATTTACGTGACGAAAGCGCCATCACTAGTGAAGACAAACATCTGACTGAACAAGATCCAAACTGGAGTAGGATCTCGGTGCTCTTTGATGTGGGATAGTTCAACTCGCAAAAATCATATAAGGCCAAGGCACTCGAGAATTTAGAAAAAAAAAAAGGCTTTTTTCATGGCTATAACATTTTTATAAGCATTCATATATCCGCACAGCAAGTGTGTGTGAGGATCGCATGCCAAGCCCATACAGAGGAGTGAGAGGAGTTAGTTTCAACCACAGAAGAATGTGAATGCAATCTAGCATAGTTTCCACTGATGCATATGTTAACTGAAGTATTCTCTCTAAGGAATGAGGATTGTGTAGCATGAGATATACATTGAATTTTAAACATGAACATGTTTCTCTACCTTGTAAAAATAATGTAAGTTACTGGTCAGCATATAAATGCCCAACCTTTGTGTATTGACGAATGAAGACCATTTCTCCAGTGAATTGTTTTTCTCTGATATGTCTTGACATATAATGATAAATAAGAGATCTCATGGCATCTCATATGGTGTTCGCTTCTACAAAAATTAGTCATTAACTTCAATGTTACACACTGTAGTGTCACCAAATTCAGTTTACACATCAATGGTTTGTGGCAAGACATGTGTGGCAATACCCATTTCCATTTTTTGAGACGTCCTTCAACTTTTTCTAAAACATTGTCCCAATTTTTCTAAAACTTTTTCCCAGTACACACAAAAGTATCATCTCCAAGATAAACACCAAGATATTTAAACCCACCCTTGTTCCAAATTAACCCGGCAGGTAAAACAAGTTTTCTACTTAACTCATCACTGATTGTTACAGCTTCACTTTTCCACCCAGTTCATTTTAGCAGAGGACAATACACCAAAAACATTAATATTTTCTACAAGGGTGTCAATGTCTTCTTGTTTTTTGACAATGACAACAACATTATCGGCAAAAGCAGATCATTTAAAAAACTGTTTCACATCCAGGAGGGTTTACACCGAAAAGAGATTGTCTTAATTTGTGCAGAAGAGGCTCTATGGCCAAGGAGTACAGCATACCAGATAATGAACATCCTTGTCTGACCCCCCATGCACTTTAAAAGGAGCACTTAAACCACTGTTGATCTTTAAAATATTCTCAATGTCACTATACAAGACTCGGATCATGTTTATAAGGCCAGAGTTGAACCCAAATGCATCTAATGTTTGCCACAAATACTGGTGTTCGACTCTGTCAAAGGCCTTTTCTTGATAAACTGAAATCAGGCAAATTTCAAAACCCAATGAATTGGAGAGGACCAAAACATCATGAATTAAAATGATAGTCAGATATCAACCTATTGGGTATACAATATGTCTGCTCAACATGAATAATATGCAACTTTTTTCAGTCTCATTGCAACCACCTTTGACAAAAGTTTGTAGTCAACTGTCAGTTCTTGATCTCTTGTAAATCCCCTTTTTTGGGGAGAAGAGTGAGGATTGCTCTCCTGCAGCTCAATGGTAAGTGTCCTTTACTTAAACTGTCTCTGAGAACAAGCAACAAATCTTAGCCAATCACAGGCCAGAAAACTTTATAAACGTCCACAGGAAGGCCATCAATGCCTGGAGCTTTAGCGCTTTCTAAACTCTCACAATTTGGACCACATTAAGTTTTGTTTTGAATAAAGCCTTTCTTTAAAGTGAATTTCGTTTGGTATAAATTGTATCTTAATTTTAAACAATGTTTCATCAATCAATTGCCTGGATTTAATAAATAAGAAGCAAATATATCACGCACAGATGCCAATGGCACATGTCATTATGCTTATTGGCACATCCGGTCTTCATTGGCATGTGCCAGTGGATAGTGGCATGTATTGACATTATCGCGACACACTGACACTGATATAACACCTGACTGACACAGAGTCACAGAACATGTCACCGTATGTTGTGAACTTGTGACACCTCCAGTAGTGACTGACAGATGAATCGACGTCTATACTTACGTAATTGTGACACAAAATCCTAAATAAATAGCCTAATTTTGGGATATTTTATATATCAATTAAATGCATTACAGTCAGTAATATTTTTTTTCAAATGTGTTATTTGTGTCATGTCTGTTTTTGATTGGCATGTGCTACTGAATGTTTTGTAATACCAGTGCTACCTTATGTTGTTTATCTCGCAAAGTCACAAACTGCCCAACATAAGCCCAAGTATATTAACGATGAGTAGTATGAAAAAGCCTCAAAACTAGGGGTGTCCCTGACTATGGATTTTCATAGTCGAATCAGAATTGTCATGTCTTGCCTATAGTCGACTAATAGTCGAATCATGTGTATGGGGGTGGGAGCGGGGCTTAACATTTCAAAGCCGCGATGTACAGAAAATCACACAAAGATATAGAAGAAATGTATAAAAACATTGATTTTAAATCAATAAAATACATTTTTAAATGACTAAAATCATTTATTGATTTTGGATCAATAAAACTAAGAAATAACATAAATAACCCCAGAAAGGCCACACTGCAGACAGGATTTGCATTTCACATGCAAATCAAATTAAATCGGCTAAATTACCGGCTGTGCGAGCAGGCTCTAAGTACAGCACAACATCGATGCACCGAAAAAATAAACAATTAATTTACTAAATTAAATTAGAACAATATACCTTTCTAATAAATAAAAATACAAAACAAAATAAATCAGAATCAACCCAGATAGCATGTATAATCGGCCCGAGCTCGGCTGCCCCGCGGCGCCTGCGGCTCAGACTCGGCATCGGCGTGTGTTAACCGGCCCGCAGCTCGCTCTGGCACATGCATTTTTGTTACGGCTGTAAGCACTGGGCCGATTCATGTTCACCGTAACTGGTAACTCGGCTCTGCTGTATGATCTGGACCACTTCTGGAAATGACTCGGCTTAGGTTAAATCAAGGATGGTTTTAATGTAGCAATAATTAACATAAAAATTATTTTAAAATTGACGTAAATTCCTGACTGTATCTTAGGATGTTATACTCGTCGAATGTCGTTGTCCAAAACAAAATATCTGCGGTAAATAATAATAATAATAGAGTCATTTTGCACAGAGCAATTTTTAATATTTATAACCATAGCAAAAATATTTAGTTGTCATGAAGATTCTTTACGTGTATTTTAAAAATGCATGGCCGCTTGACATCACTCGCACAGTCATGGTGATTGCAGTCGCGCATCGGCTGAGTAGTTGGGTAGTCTAAAATTAACACCGAGTCTAAAATTCATTTTACTGGCTATTTCAAATGTTTACCAGCAGTGACGGTTAAACTCTGGGCGCTCGGCTCAGATGCGTTTACCGGTATGAAGCCGATTTCAACAGTTGCTGCAGCGAGCGTCAGCACGCAAGACGTGTGCACAACTTTCGGTGAGATAAAACTCAACGCCTGACTTAAAATCATCCCTTTTCGATCATGCGTCATTACAGTGAACTTGAGGTAAGTTGTGTTCAATTTCCTTAAAAAGCATCAACATTTCACGCCGAGCATATCAATCGAGTTACGTCGACCTACATATTTCGAACTGTTGCTGATTAAATGTTGATTATTATCGATCCGTTTAAACTTTGTTCATGTTCATTTGACAGTGCTTCCCTAGATGAAACGAAAAAGAAAGAATTCAGAACTCGAATTCTATTAATTAGGACAACAATATATATAAAAAAATTCTGAGTAAAGTAGTGCAAATGGGGGTAATATGAAAGCTTTTATGGCGCGAACGAAGCTAACATTGACTAACGTTAGCTGCGCTGTTTTTGCGCTAGCAGCTCATATTTTCGTTCTGCTAGTTAGCAAAGAATTAGTTGCTAGGCTAGACACCATTTTATTGAATGCAATTTACGTGAATAATATTTACGAGCACAGTCTTTGATCTGTGGAAGAAAATAAAGTGGAACAAATGTTAGCTGGCTTAAGGCCAATTCCGCACAGACAAACGCCAACAAACACGTTTTGTCCTAAAGTATGTGCACATTTTGATCCTGTAAGAAAATATTTATTTTACTTATATAGAGGAATGATGTGGGATTTTGGTCTGCTGAAAGCTGGGTCATGTCTGTTGCTGAGTGAGATCGGGACTTATGAAAATGAACTGAGGACCCTTATAACGGTAGAGGAGCAGCTGCGCCTGCGCCGGCGACCTCACAGTTGCTGGGGATTATGATTACGCTGACACGTTGCTCCTGGTTTTACAGGTATGATACAACATATGTTCATGCTGCAAATATTTTGTGTATTAATGTTCTGGGTTGTGAAGATCTATGTGCAGACCGTCCGCCATTTTGTGAACGCTGTGTATGACGTCGTGAAGTGCATTTAATGGCCTTTTGCACAGGGGCCTGTAACAGATGCACTCTCGACATTTAACAATATAAAACGAGAAGAAAGTCGTGTCTGAAAGCAGCAATCTTTTACTTGTATTGCTAAAATGAACGAATATCTCGTGTTTTTCCATGGGTGCTTGAGTTTGTCGGTGTCGGTTGGGGCAGTGTGAACATGACGCTTATTTTTCATAACATTCTGAATACAACGGCCAACTTTTGTTGGTGACTTTTTTTTGTTGGTGTTTGCTGGCGTTTGTCTGCGGTGTGAATTGGCCTCTAGTTGTACTTTTATGGCGCAAACTGAAATCGCACTTTATAGCTAACATCAACATTACCTTTGGCTAAATGCGGTCTGTACAGACAGGTTTGAAAAGTTTATTAGCTACCCTAGGGCTGGGCGATATGACTGAAAACTGTATCATGATGTAAGCGTTTCATATCAGTCGATAATATTGATATTTTTTATGACCTATTTAAAATAAGGACCAGGAGAAAAATATATTACATTCAACATTTTTATTTTAAACTTAACCTTCCTCTGATTATAATCCCCTCAGTTATAAAGGCAGAAATGTCAACACAACCATGGAAAGCAACACCATGGAAGACACAAAAAACAGGTCTTCTCGGGAGGCTGTGCCTACAGGTAGGAATTCTACAAAGTGATCTCTCTCGGTTTACTCTGATCTACGTACAATGTTTTGCTACTAATCTGTTATGCCTGCTTTTTCTTGTGTCTTACAGCAATTGCTAAGGAGATCCTCATCCAGCTTGATTCTATCAGACAGCAGCAGTTGCTCATCCTGATGCAGCTCCTACAAATCTCCAGCAGTTCCAGACTTCATGCCAGACCCAACACATTTTGGGCTCCTACTTTCAACTATTGAGGATCTACAATGTTTGGAGGAGATGTTAAAGAATCCAGAGGAGAAGAAGAATTTGGTGAGTTAAGTTATGCATTAATCAGATCATTCCTAAAAGTCAGTCCCCACTCTCACTCATGCTATATTCCTTAAATAACTAATGAGGTACATGTCTTTGTTTCAGACTGTTCTCCTTGGAATGGTCGGAGGCATGACTCTTAAAGACACTGTGGGGCGGGTCCTGAAAAGAGCAATGAACACTTCGCTGGCGAGACACACATTATAAGTGTGGTTCTGGGTGAGTGTCAGTGCTGGATAACTGCACTGTGGTGACATCCCATGGCTCTACAGTGCAACCTATTTATTTATTTATTTATTTACTGGCTGTGACAGTGACAAAGTATTTAGGAGCACCAGTGCGACTGACCTGATCAGGTTCTATGGGTGCACCCTCCATTGAAACTAGAGCTGCAACGATTCCTCGATTAACCCTCTGAGGTCGACAAACGCGCCGGCGCGTTTTGCTGGATTTTCTCCACATTGTAGCACTATAAACTTAAATTTCTCCGTCATTTATGGTCATACAGAAAAAAGAAATATAAAAAAAGAATCTGTGGTATTTCTACTTTTGTATGTGTCCACTTCCAATCAAATCAAAACATTGTGCTTTTGTAAAATAAAGAAAATAAACAGGTTGTGCGTTCTGCCTCTGAACTTTTTTTTCTTGAGCACGTCTATAAACTGAAACAAAACTCAGCGAATACTTGTCACACATTTATGAGCCATACACCTTTATAAACATTTAAGTGTGTACTTTTAAATGATCGGATTCAAAACGAAAACAAATATTCTCTGTTTAAGTAATTTGTATAAAACCAACAAGATGTCCAGCTTCTCAAACGCTTCCTAATTATTTTTAATTCGGCCACGCCCACTCGCGCAAAAGATATTCACATGCAAATCTCCACATGGAACGCGATCACGCTCATTACCTCAACAACAAAACACTTCACTTCACTTTTCGTCGAGTTTGAAAGACTTGCCTGAGCTTACATTGGATTTACATCAGAAGAAGAAGAACGATATTTGAAGACAAGAAAGATAAGGTAAGAAATTCTTACATATTAGTTTGCTATTGTTGCATAAATTTCACAATGCAGTTGAACTGTTGCTAGATATATGGTGAATATTATAATATTTAGACCCGTGTTTACTGTTACTGTGTTTGTGGATATCTGCTCATACGTAGATATGTATATGGTAGGCCTAACCATAATGTTTTATATTTGATCGCGATCGCGTTTTAATGTATCATATTTTTGATCGCGATCGCGTTTTAATGTATCATATTGTTGATCGCGATCGCGTTTGAATGTATCATATTTTGGAAAAGCAAAACGCTCCAAACGGCTTCATGTTTTTACTATTATCTCATTTCATATCATCATAACGAATGGAAACATTTGAAGTAACATGATAATCAATATATTTTTCTCTAGCTTAGTTGTTACTGAAATCTTTTTGAAAATATATATAGGCTGCTATATTGTTATTATTTTATGCAGCACTGCGCATAGCCTATACCTACAAGGCACAACAAACCTGGTGTTCATTATATATTGTTGGAAACATTTGTGTGAGTGTGTGTGTGTATTCTGTGAATTTTAAAAAGCAATTTTAACAAGAAAAATCTAAAATGTATTCCCAAAATCGTGCCTTTCTATTGATATCAGTATGTGCACTTTTTTTTTTTTTTTTTAGGGCCCAGATGCCACTGAGTCCTTCTGACTTCAACATTCACAGTACATGTCTCTGTACATGAACATGGTAAAGTGAAAATCAAACACCTTAGAAAATGAAAGGTATGTACAATGTTTTTAGGAATGGCACAAAGGTCTCTTTCTTCAATAAGTGCTTTTTTGTTGTGTATCTTTGGATTATGTTGTGTTGTAAATAAATCCAAACAATTTTAAAAGCCATTCTTTTTTAAATCTCCTCATTCTTTGTGCAAGGTTGGTCAGAATGATGGGCCCTGATAAGCTCCTAATAGGGCCATTAGGGAGGTTCTTTGTCTTTCTCAGGTGTGGAAAGCTTTCATATTAATGAGGTGATCCGCCCCTTCGCATATTGCTTTCTAACACAAAACACGTCGTAAAATTTTTAAATCAATATATTGTCTTCTCTGAATGAGCAGTCAGGGTGATTCTCACATAGTTTTAGAGCAAATATTCTAGGCTACGTGATACAATTTTCAAAAGTCTTGTGAAGAAATAATCAGTATGGGTTTCATGACCTTATTTCAGTGAGAATTTATTTTTGTATTTTCACAAACCACGCATAAATGTCATTATCTCAAAACTACAAACTTTTACATACATGCTGCTGATATATTATTGTAGCAGAGTTTGTGCTGAATACAGTGTAATTAGACTTTAGCCATGAAAATGTCACAAGTAACAGAAATAACCACAAATGTCAGAGCATGTCAGAACACCTCCAGGGCCCAGAAAACAGCTCAGACCCCAGAGGGTTAAAGTCGAGCACTCGATTTAAAAAAATTCTCAATTGCAATTTACCCGTGTTGAGTAACCGGCAAAATACTGGAAGTGGCGCATTCCACAGACGAGAATCTATGAATAACATTATTACACCGTTTTCTAAGGCTACGCGATCTATTTAAAACCATTTACAATCATAATATAGCATAGTGCTATCATGAAATCACAAAGGCTGTGATTTAGTTAAGAATATGCGCTTTAAAAAAAAAAATGCCCCGGCAAGTCATTTTATCAAATATCGCCTTTTAATGGGTAGGTTAATTTGTCATTGATCAGAAGGTGCTCCTAAATTTTTGATTGTGCTCCTAAACTTTTTAAATTAAAAAGAAATGTAAGTGTAGAGCCCTGCATCCAAATTAAGTTTTGGTGGTTGCTGAGTAACATCACATGGTCATGCTGCTCTCTTCTATCTTGTGTTTTTCTCAGATGCAGTCCGCCGGAATGCCCTGACCAAAGATTTTACAGAAGAGGAAACCGAGCTGCTCATCACCAGGTGGCTGTGGCTAGCCTCTGATAGGGATGGTGGCCGAAGCCAGAGGGCGAACAGGCAGACAACGTAGACAACTCAAAAATCGCGGTGGGCCAGAATTAAATGTTTCAAAGTTAAAAATGTTGATATTGGAAAATGGTATTTGAACTCCTTGATTCTACATAATGCTGTGATATTATTTCTATTCTATTCTATTCTTTTCAATTCAAATCTGTTATTAAAAAGTGTGTGCGTAGACTACTCAAAAACGCATCTGGGCCAGAATTAAATGTTTAAAAGTGAAAATGTTGATATTGGAAAATGGTATTTGAACTCCTTGATTCTACAATTAATGCTGTGATATTATTTCTATTCTATTCTGTTCTATTCTATTCTATTCTTTTCAATTCAAATCTGTTATTAAAAAGTGTGTGTGCGTAGACAACTCAAATGCAGTGGGCCAGAATTAAATGTTTCAAAGTTAAAAATGTTGATATTGGAAAATGGTATTTGAACTCCTTGATTCTACATTAATGCTGTGATATTATTTATATTCTATTCAAATCTGTTATTAAAAAGTGTGTTTATCCTATTTTTGAAGTGTGGTCCAATAAAACATGCATTAAACATGAAACCTGTCTTCCTTGTGCTGTTTTACTTTGTTTATCTTGCATAAATAACGGCTGCTAAGCAATTTTAGTATTAACCTGATATGAATGGAATTCAAAGTTCAAATAAGCCCAAATAAGGAACGGGATTGGAGGCGAGCTTACGTCCTCTCACTCGGGGTTCCGCAATCGGGCCGTGTTAAAACCGAGCGCTCGCAGAGCAATCGGACCTAGATTCATGCCGAGCATTGGCCGAGTGTTTTAGCCTTAATCGGGCCGCGTTAAAACCGAGCGCTCGCAGAGCAATCGGACCTAGATTCATGCCGAGAATTGGCCGAGTGTTTTAGCCTTAATCGGGCCGCTTTCGGCCCGCACAATTTTTGCTAGCTGGGAAGTCACAAGATGAGCAAATGTGTGCAAAATGCCTAAAGTGCAGGGGAACATATATTCAAAACACAAGCCACAAATAGTTCTCTTACGAGAGTTCTCTCGTACTGCGTTTGAATAAACGCTGCGGGAAAAGTCTCTTTCACGAAATACTGAAGCAAAATTATCCTTAATTTTCATATTTGTAAAACGCATTGCAGCAGTGCACAGCCATGGCGAGACGGCTCGCTCACTCATTGGCTGTTCTGCGGCAACTGCATGAGCCTATCGAGCGAGGGCTGATGCAACATCAGACCAATGAGAGCGCTTCGCGCGCTCCTCGTCACATCCCGCCGAAACGGGTGTGGCCATCCCCTATAAAAGGAGCTCGAGTAGGCTGATTCAACTGATTTTCATCTCTTCAGCGAAGCTCACGCATCGCTGGATCACGGAGAAGCAAGCGTCGTCGAGGCAAGCTTTTCAGCGGGACGAGCCCTTGAAGCCGCTGGCCTTCGCCGCCTCTACTGCCGTACCTGCTGCGCTTTCCGGCGCTTCATATCCTTTACCTGCTCTGTTCTGTGTGTGTGTGTGCAGTGTTCCCCGAACACTCACCCCTAAAAGAGCCGCGTCTTTATCAAGATGCCATCCTGTGGCTCGTGCCGAGCCCCGCTCACCGAGGGAGACCGCCACGTTATTTGCGTCTCCTGCCTGGGCGAAGATCACGCAGCGCTCGCTGACGGCGGCTGCCCTCACTGCGAGCTTTTGCCGATGGTGACTCTGCTGAGTCGCCTGGCACATTTCTCCGAGCCTGCGCCCCCCGCCGCGGTGCCGCGCCGCAAGAAGCGCCGCTCGCAGCGGGCCCCGGAACCCACCTCTTCCCGACAAAGCTCGCCGGCTCGCCCGCCAGCTTCGCCGGCTTCCCCCGAAGCACTTCCCGATGCTCAGCGCCCGCAGTCTGCCGCCGCTTCATCTGAGGAAGTTGTTTCTGAAGTCGAGTCGGTCGATAAGGATTCCTGCTCTCTGCTAGCTTCAGGCAGTGAGGACTGGGCGAGCTCTGCGGATCTCACGCCTCCTGCCCGAAAGCCGTCGGCTAGAGCTAGCATCGAGAGGGAGCTCATGCGAGTACTCGCGTTGGCCGCGGCGAGCCTCGGCCTCGAGTGGTCTGCACCGGAACTCCCCTCGCGCACCCGGCTTGATGGTAGCTTCCTCCCTGGTGAGCGCACTTCTCCTGTGTCTAAGCCCGCTCCGTTTCTTCCTGAGCTTCATGAAGAAGTGGCGAAGGCCTGGAACGCTCCCTTTTCTGCACGAACACGTTCGTCTGTATCCCCAGCATTTTCCTCCCTGGATAATGCTCAGGACCGAGGCTACCTCACTCTGCCGCCGGTGGAACAGGCGATAGCAGCCCACCTTTGCCCGCCCTCTGCTGGACGGCGGACTAAGCCAGTGCTGCCGTCGAAAGCCTGCCGCATGACGTCGTCGCTGCTCGCGCGGATCTTCTCCGCCGCTGGGCAGGCGGCATCGGCCCTGCACACCATGGCCACGCTTCAGGTGTTCCAAGGCGATCTCCTCCGCAAACTGGACGAGATAGGACCTGAAGCTATCTGCATCACGGACCTGAGAAGCGCGTCGGATCTTTCCCTCCGCGCTACCAAGGCTGCAGCACAAGCCATGGGACGCTGTATGGCTTCCGCTACCGTAGCCGAGAGGCATTTGTGGCTGACGCTCACGGAGATGGCTGATGCAGAGCGCAACGCGTTCCTCGACGCCCCGCTATCCTCCGCTGGCCTCTTTGGATCTTCTCTCTCCGAGTTCGTGGAGAGATTTTCCGAAGCCCAGAAAGCGTCACAGGCATTCAAGCACTTCCTGCCGAAGCGCTCCAGTTCCGCAGCGGGCCGTGAGAAACAGGCCCCTCGGAGCTCACAGCCTCAGCCCCCGGCCGCCCCCTCACAGCGACAGCAGCGCAGCTCACGCCCTCGCTCTCGCTCTACCAGCCGCCGCCCCACTCACCGCGGGCCGCGACCAAGGGTTGTGTTGAAGCCGGAAGCCCCAAAGAAGTCCTAGCACGCCTAGGAAAGCGCAGGTGTGTAAGCCCCGTTGCGACCGGGCCCTCACCAAAGCGCACCGCTGTCTCAGTCCCAGGAATTGCGACTGCTTCAGCGTTCTCAGCAGAGCACAAGCCCGCACAGCTGCCCGCTTGCCTGCACACAAAAGCCGTTTTTACGGCTACCCAGATAAATCCCGAAAAGAGTGTATTTTCTGGTGTCCCGGCCAAGGCCGATGGTGCTATAAATGTAGTGTTGATGCCCACTTCCCTGTGCCCATCCCTACACACAAGCACAGCCCTGCACACAGGGCCCGTACTCATAAGATCGACGCAGTTCGATCGCGCCACAAACATAGTCAAAGTGCCCACTTCCCAGTGCCCACAAACGCTATGTCTGGCAAGCCACAGGCTCCCTGTAAAAACGGGACCTGTGCGCGCCCGCTCTGTTCAAGCAGACAGCGCGGCCAAAGCAGTAAACGTGCCCGGTCCCCGCCCACGTTCACTTGTAGGCTGCATGAGTCCCATGAGACCTTCTCAGACCTCCCTCGTTCAGATAAACACTGTAGCGGGGTCGAGGATGAGCGTTTTGCCCGCTGTATTACGCGCGCTCCCCGCCTCAAATGTCACAGGCGTAACGCCTATGCTAGCGCGCCCCGAAGCGCCGCCGTCGCACAGCGAACAGAGCGCGCTTCGCATCCAACCCCTAGCCGGCCATGCAGACGCATGGGCCGCGCTTCCAGGGGTTTCGGACTGGGTGCTAGACATTATAAAGAAAGGCTTCTCGCTACAGTTTTGTCGGCGCCCTCCACGCTTCACAGCGCGCGTCGAAACTACGGTGAATTCAGAAGTAGCACACCTACTTCGCGCCGAAATATCAAAACTGTTGAGCAAAGGGGCGATACAACATGTATCCCAAGCTCAAAGCGAAGGGGGGCTATACAGCAGATACTTCCTAGTCCCCAAAAAGGACGGTGGTATCAGACCCATACTAGATCTAAGACGACTAAACAGAGCTTTAGTGAAACGCAGTTTCAAAATGCTCACGACCAGCAAAATCCTCGCGCACATTCGCCGAGAAGACTGGTTTATGTCGATAGATCTAAAGGACGCGTATTTCCAAATACAGATAGCGTCACGCCACAGGCGATTCTTGAGATTCGCCTTCGAGGGTCGGGCATACCAGTATACAGTCCTGCCATTCGGCTTGTCCCTGGCACCCCGTACATTTACGAAGTGCATGGACGCAGCGCTCGCCCCCCTCAGACTCAGGGGCATGCGAGTGCTGAACTATTTGGACGACTGGCTGATCATAGCTCAATCACGATCTCAGCTCGTGGAGCACAGAACCATGTTACTCGATCACCTCGAGAATCTTGGTATCACGATCAATTGGACGAAGAGCTCCCTGAACCCCAGCCAAACTATATCGTTTCTGGGCATCGTTCTGGACTCTCGTTCTATGACGGCGCGGCTGTCGCAACAGCGCGCGCTGCGCATACAGCACGCAGCGAGATCCTTCCGCTGCGGTGCGATTATCCCGCTCAAACGGTTTCAGAGGATGCTGGGCCTCATGGCCTCAGCATCATCAGTTCTCCAGCTGGGCCTGCTTCGCATGCGCCCTCTGCAGTTCTGGTTGAAAGCGCGAGTGCCACGCGGAGCGTGGGCACTCAGCCGACTGCGCCTCAAAGTCGATCAAGACTGCGCAGCAGCCCTGAGACCATGGGCGGCGGGCGATTGGTACCGTTCAGGTGTAAGCCTGGGGACTTCCTCGAGAGTGAAAGTGGTGTCTACGGACGCATCCACCTCGGGATGGGGAGCGCTGCTCGAGGGCAGGCCGTTCTTTGGCCTTTGGTCAGAACGAGAAAAGCTCCATCATATCAACTGCCTGGAAATGCTAGCAGTTCACAACGCGCTGACGCGCTTTTGTCCCCACATCAAGGACCAACACGTCGTAGTCCGCTCGGACAACACGGCCATGGTGTCCTACATAAATCGCCAGGGCGGTCTCGGATCCAGTTCCCTTTACAGGCTGGCCGAGCGCCTCCTAATATGGGCTCAGCACAACCTGAGCTCGCTGAGAGCGGTGCATGTGCCCGGGACACTCAACCTGGGTCCAGACAGGCTGTCCAGGAACAATGTTCCCACGGGCGAATGGTCTCTACACCCACAAACAGTCCGGCTGTTGTGGCAGAGATTCGGCAGGGCGGAGGTGGACCTATTCGCGTCCCCAGAAAACGCTCATTGCCCCGTGTTCTTTTCAAAGAACGACAGCGCGCTGTCCCACAAGTGGCCGCACTGCCCGCTATACGCGTTTCCCCCAGTCTCCCTCCTACCTCAGGTGCTGGAGCGAGTCAGGGAAGTGAAATGCCCAGTACTGCTTATAGCACCGTTCTGGGACAACCAAGCCTGGTTTCCAGTCCTGATGCAGTTAGCAGACTCCGCTCCATGGCCAGTGCCATTGAGGAGAGATCTCCTCTCGCAGGCCAGGGGCTCGATTTGGCACCCACACCCAGAGCTGTGGTCCCTTCATGCGTGGACGCTCAACGGTTACCCGTTGGCCTCACGGATGGAGTGCTGAACACCATCACTCAGGCTAGAGCGCCTTCCACCAGGCGGCTTTATGCCTCGAAGTGGTCGGTTTTCTCCAGCTGGTGTACAGCTCGGGGCCTGTCACCCCTCGATTGTGAGGTGACGGAGGTTCTCTCCTTCCTACAAGAGCTGTTGGACAAGGGCAGATCCCCTTCCACGCTCAAAGTCTATGTGGCGGCTATCGCAGCGTGCTCGACAGCAACGCCAGGCCAGTCACTGGGAAGGAACGATTTAGTCATCCGCTTCCTCAGGGGAGCTAGGAGGCTGAATCCCCCCAGACCTCCCTCAGTCCCGGTGTGGGACCTTTCTACGGTCTTGGCAGCCATGAAAGGTCCCCCCTTTGAGCCTATCCAATCTGTTAGCCTCAAACATCTGTCTTTCAAAACGGTGTTTTTGATGGCCCTCGCTTCGGTGAAGCGCATAGGCGATCTGCACGCGCTCTCTGTGAGTCCAACGTGCTTGGAGTTTGGGCCCAATGACTCCAAAGTCATACTCAAACCTAAGCACGGCTACGTGCCGAAATCCCTCAACACTCCGTTTAGGGCTCAGGTTATTTCCCTGTCTGCCCTGCCGGGATCAAACGAGGAAGGGGACTCGAGCTGTCTTTGCCCCGTTAGGGCTTTAAGAGCTTATGTGTCCCGCTCCGCTGCCTTCAGACAGACGGAGCAGCTCTTTGTCTCGTTCAGTGGACGTTCCAAGGGAACGGCTGTTTCGAAACAGAGCCTGTCCAGGTGGGTGGTTGACGCCATAACAATGGCTTATACTACCAAGGGCCTTCAGTGCCCGTTGGGCATTAGAGCGCATTCCACAAGAGGCGTTGCCTCATCGTGGGCCTGGTCTAGCGGGATTTCCTTACAGGAAATATGTACGGCGGCGGGCTGGGCCTCGCCGTCTACATTCATAAGGTTCTACAACCTAGAAGTTCCCGCCTTGCAGGCCAGGTTGTTTTCGGTTTAGCCGTATCAGCTGTCTACCACGACACTGATTTCGCAGGCGCACAACGCCACCGAAGACTTCACCGCACTTGCAAGCCAAGTATTTTCGGTGTATTCGAGTCAGCTGTCTAAACACGGCACTGATATCGCAGACGCACAGCGCCGCCGAAGTTTTCTGGGCAGAATTGTGTAAGACCCATGTTCTTCCCACATTAGCCAGGCTCCCTCCTGCCTATGTGATGTTATATCGCGTCTAGAACGCACCTATTTGGGCGAAAGTGTGTAAGTCCCACATTTCCCACATCAGCCAGGCTCTCCCTGCCTATGTGACGTTGTATCGCGCTTAAGGGCGCATCCATTTGGGCGAAATTACGTAAGACCCACATCTCCCACATCAGCCAGGTTTTTCCCCTGCCTATGTGGCGCTGTTTTGCGCCTAAGGGCGCATATATCTGGGCAAATTTGCGTAAGACCCACATTTCCCACATTAGCCAGGCCTTCCCCTGCCTATGTGATGGTATATCGCGTCTTAGGACGCAGCTATCTGAGGGTGGTTGTCCCCCCCCCCCTCCAGACTCTCCGAGTCTACCGGGTGATTATGCACTGTATACCTGGACTAGCTTCCAGTGGTCGGTGTTTTCTCATCCCAGCACGCACGACGTCTTACAAGTGGTTCCCGCAGCGTTTATTCAAACGCAGTACGAGAGAACTCTCGTAAGAGAACGTACTCGGTTACTAACGTAACCTCGGTTCTCTCTAGAAGAGGGAACGAGTACTGCGTTCCCTGCCGTGCGCGCGGTTCGCTCTGGTTCGCTTCGGCGATGAAAACCAGTTGAATCAGCCTACTCGAGCTCCTTTTATAGGGGATGGCCACACCCGTTTCGGCGGGATGTGACGAGGAGCGCGCGAAGCGCTCTCATTGGTCTGATGTTGCATCAGCCCTCGCTCGATAGGCTCATGCAGTTGCCGCAGAACAGCCAATGAGTGAGCGAGCCGTCTCGCCATGGCTGTGCACTGCTGCAATGCGTTTTACAAATATGAAAATTAAGGATAATTTTGCTTCAGTATTTCGTGAAAAGAGACTTTTCCCGCAGCGTTTATTCAAACGCAGTACTCGTTCCCTCTTCTAGAGAGAACCGAGGTTACGTTAGTAACCGAGTACGTTAGATTAGATAACCCTGACAGATCAATAAATAAAATAAAAATAAAAAAAATATTAAAATAACGAGTAGCCAGAATGTTCAACTTTGTCTTTTTAACTGCAGAAACAACAATATGCTAAACTGGAGTGGCAGTCTTTTTAGCTAAAAATGTTCACAGCATCCAAAAATCAAATTAGAACCGTCTGAAAAGTTTTGAAATCACTTCTACCCTACCTGATCGAGAGAACAAATCCAGCCTTTCACTCTGTCTGCGTCCGTTGGAGTCTTTTCAAATTGTGCACGCAGATAAAATACATTCTAACGTGAAACGTGTTAACGTTGGCCGGCAGAAGTGCGATCATGGTTTTCCTGATGCTAAATCCAGCCTTGGAGAATATCCTTTCTGATGGTGTACATCCACACTTTAGATTTTCTTATCCCAGACATTGTTAAAGATTTAAATCCTTGCCGCCAAGACGCTCCTCTGTCGGTCACGGATTGAAAGTGAAACTTAAATCTGTCACGGGGTGTTTGGATTTATTCATGCACGTTAAAAAATATTTATTAAAAGCTTCTTTCTTTGCATATTTTTATATACAGCATTATCATAATAGGCTGAATATTAACGTATTGACAGAAAACCGGTAGTTCTATGTGAAATCAGACATTGAGCGCTCTCATCCCAGCTAGCAAAAAATGTGCGGGCCGAAAGCGGCCCGATTAAGGCTAAAACACTCGGCCAATCCTCGGCATGAATCTAGGTCCGATTGCTCTGCGAGCGCTCGGTTTTAACGCGGCCCGATTAAGGCTAAAGACACTCGGCCGAGCGCTCGGTTTTAACGCAGCCCGATTGCGGAAACCCGAGTGAGAGGACGTAAGCTCGCCTCCAATCCCGTTCCTTATTTGGGCTTATTTGAACTTTGAACTATGATTTCCATTCATATCAGGTTAATACTAAAATTGCTTAGCAGCCGTTATTTATGCAAGATAAACAAAATAAAACAGCACACAAGGAAGACAGGTTTCATGTTTAATGCATTTTTTATTGGACCACACTACAAAAATAGGATAAACACACTTTTTAATAACAGATTTGAATAGAATAGAAATAATATCACAGCATTAATGTAGAATCAAGGAGTTCAAATACAACTTTCCAATATCAACATTTTTAACTTTGAAACATTTAATTCTGGCCCACTGCGTTTTTGAGTCGTCTACGCACACACACTTTTTAATAACAGATTTGAATTGAAAAGAATATATTAGAAATAATATCACAGCATTAATGTAGAATCAAGGAGTTAAAAATACCATTTTCCAATATCAACATTTTTAACTTTGAAACATTTAATTCTGGCCCACTGCGTTTGAGTTGTCTACGCACACACACTTTTTAATAACAGATTTGAATTGAAAAGAATAGAACAGAATAGAATAGAAATAATATCACAGCATTAATGTAGAATAAAGGAGTTCAAATACCATTTTCCAATATCAACATTTTTAACTTTGAAACATTTAATTCTGGCCCACCGCGTTTGAGTTGTCTACGTTGTCTGCCTGTTCGCTCTCTGGCTTCGGCCACCATCCCTATCAGAGGCTAGCCACAGCCACCTGGTGATGAGCAGCTCGGTTTCCTCTTCTGTAGAATCTTTGGTCAGGGCATTGCGGCGGACTACATCTGAGAAAAACACAAGATAGAAGAGGGCAGCATGACCACATGATGTTACTCAGCAACCACCAAAACTTAATTTGGATGCAGGGCTCTACACTTACATTTCTTTTTAATTTAAAATGTTTAGGAGCACAGTGAAAAATTTAGGAGCACCTTCTGATCAATGACAAATTAACCTACCCATTAAAAGGCGATATTTGATAAAATTACTTGCCAGGGCATTTTTTTTTTAAAAAGCGCATATTCTTAACTAAATCACAGCCTTTGTGATTTCATGATAGCACTATGCTATATTATGATTGTAAATGGTTTTAAATAGATCGCGTAGCCTTAGAAAACGGTGTAATAATGTTATTCATGGATTCTCGTCTGTGGAATGCGCCACTTCCAGTATTTTGCCGGTTACTCAACACGGGTAAATTGCAATTGAGGATTTTTTTAAATCGAGTGCTCGACTTTAATCGAGGAATCGTTGCAGCTCTAGTTTCAATGGAGGGTGCACCCATAGAACCTGCTCAGGTCAGTCGCACTGGTGCTCTTAAATACTTTGTCACTGTCACAGCCAGTACAATAAATAAATAAATAAATAGGTTGCACTGTAGAGCCCTGGGATGTCACCACAGTGCAGTTATCCAGCACTGACACTCACCCAGAACCACACTTTTAATGAGTCTCGCCAGCGAAGTGTTCATTGCTCTTTTCAGGACCCACCCCACAGTGTCTTTAAGAGTCATGCCTCCAACCATTCCAAGGAGAACAGTCTGAAACAAAGACATGTAACTCGTTAGTTATTTAAGGAATATAACATGAGTGAGAGTGGGGACTGACTTTTAGGAATGATCTGATTAATGCATAATTTAACTCACCAAATTCTTCTTCTCCTCTGGATTCTTTAACATCTCCTCCAAATATTGTAGCTTCTCAATAGTTGAAAGTGGGAGCCCAAAATGTGTTGGGTCTGGAATGAAGTCTGGAACTGCTGGAGATTTGTAGGAGCTGCATCAGGATGAGCAACTGCTGCTCTCTGATAGAATCAAGCTGGATGAGGATCTCCTTAGCAATTGCTGTAAGACACATGAAAAAGCAGGCATAACAGATTAGTAGCAAAACATTGTACGTAGATATGTCAGAGTAAACCGAGAGAGATCACTTTGTAGAATTCCTACCTGTGGGCACAGCCTCCTGAGAAGACCTGTTTTGTGTCTTCCATGGTGATGCTTTCCATGGTTGTGTTGACATTTCTGCCTTTATAACTGAGGGGGTTATAATCAGAGGAAGGTTAAGTTTAAAATAAAAATGTTGAATGTAATATATTTTTCTCCTGGTCCTTATTTTAAATAGGTCATAAAAAATATCAATATTATCGACCGATATGAAACGCTTACATCATGATACAGTTTTCAGTCATATCGCCCAGCCCTAGGTTAGCTAATAAACTTTTCAAACCTGCCTGTACAGACCGCATTTAGCCAAAGGTAATGTTAGCTATAAAGTGCGATTTCAGTTTGCGCCATAAAAGTACAACTAGAGGCCAATTCACACCGCAGACAAACGCCAGCAAACACCAACAAAAAAAAGTCACCAACAAAAGTTGGTCGTTGTATTCAGAATGTTATGAAAAATAAGTGTCATGTTCACACTGCCCCAACAGACACCCGACAAACTCAAGCACCCAAGGAAAAACACGAGATATTCATTAATTTTAACCAATACAAGTAAAAGATTGCAGCTTTCAGACACAACTTTCTTCTCGTTTTATATTTTGTTAAATGTCGAGAGTGCATCTGTTACAGGCCCCTGTGCAAAAGGCCATTAAATGCACTTCACGACGTCATACACAGCGTTCACAAAATGGCGGACGGTCTGCACATAGATCTTAACAACCGAGAACATTAATACACAAAATATTTGCAGCATGAACATATGTTGTATCATACCTGTAAAACCAGGAGCAAACGTGTCAGCGTAATCATAATCCCCAGCAACTGTGAGGTCGCCGGCGCAGCTGCTCCTCTACCGTTATAAAAGTCCTCAGTTCATTTTCATAATAAGAGTCCCGATCTCACCCAGCAACAGACATGACCCAGCTTTCAGCAGACCAAAGTCCCACATCATTCCTCTATTTACAGAAGTAAAATAAATATTTTTTTACAGGATCAAAATGTGCACATACTTTAGGACAAAACGTGTTTGTTGGCGTTTGTCAGGTATGAATTGGCCTTAAGCCAGCTAACATTTGTTCCACTTTATTTTCTTCCACAGATCAAAGACTGTGCTCGTAAATATTATTCACGTAAATTGCATTCAATAAAAATGGTGTCTAGCCTAGCAACTAATTATTTGCCAACTAGCAGAACGAAAATATGAGCTGCTAGCGCAAAAACAGTGCAGCTAACGTTAGTCAACGTAGCTTCGTTCGCGCCAGTAGCTTTCATATTAATAGAATTAATAGAATTCGAGTTCTGAATTCTTTCTTTTCGTTTCATCTAGGGAAGCACTGTCAAATGAACATGAACAAGGTTTAAACGGTTCGATAATAATCAACATTTAATCAGCAACAGTTCGAAATATGTAGGTCGACGTAACACTATGCTCGGCGTGAAATGTTGATGCTTTTTAAGGAAATTGAACACAAGACTTACCTCAAGTTCACTGTAATGACGCAGGATCGAAAAGGGATGATTTTAAGTCAGGCGTTGAGTTTTATCTCACCGAAAGTTGTGCACACGTCTTGCGTGCTGACGCTCGCTGCAGCAACTGTTGAAATCGGCTTCATACTGGTAAACGCATCTGAGCCGAGCGCCCAGAGTTTAACCGTCACTGCTGGTAAACATTTGAAATAGCCAGTAAAATGAATTTTAGACTCAGTGTTAATTTTAGACTACCCAACTACTCAGCCGATGCGCGACTGCAATCACCGTGACTGTGCGAGTGATGTCAAGCGCCCATGCATGTTTAAAATACACGTAAAGAATCGTCATGACAACTAAAAAATTTTGCTATGGAAAATGTGCAAAATGACTCTATTATTATTATTATTTACCGCAGTTATTTTGTTTTGGACAACGACATTCGACGAGTAGGCTATAACATCCTAAGATACAGTCAGGAATTTACGTCAATTTTAAAATAATTTTTATGTTAATTATTGCTACATTAAAACCATCCTTGATTTAACCTAAGCCGAGTCATTTCCAGAAGTGGTCCAGATCATACAGCAGAGAGTTACCAGTTACGGTGAATATGAATCGGCCCAGTGCTTTACAGCCGTAACAAAAATGCATGTGCCAGAGCGAGCTGCGGGCCACAATCGGCCCGGTTAACACACGCCGATGCCGAGTCTGAGCCGCAGGCGCCGCGGGGCAGCCGAGCTCGGGCCGATTATACATGCTATCTGGGGTATAGCCAAAGTGGAATCCCAGCTAACAAGGGACATCCCCCGGACTTTTCGAACGTCCCTTTAGGTCCGCATTTGGTCCGCTTTGTAACGTTCGCTGACGGACATTCCGATGACGTTTGCATTTGGTCCGCATTGTAACGTTCGCTGACGGACATTCCGATGACGTTCGCATTTGGTCCGCTTTGTAACGTTCGCTGATGGACATTCCGATGAAGTTCGCATTTGGTCCGCGTTGTAACGTTCGCTGACGGACATCCCGATGACGTTCGCATTTGGTCCGCATTGTAACGTTCGCTGACGGACATTGCGATGACGTTCGCATTTGGTCCGCTTTGTAACGTTCGCTGACGGACGTTCCGATGACGTTCGCATTTGGTCCGCTTTGTAACGTTCGCTGACGGACGTTCTGAGGACATTTGTCCAGGCCAGTTTACGAACGTCCCTTTTTCGTCAGTCACCTGCCATTTCCATGACAACACTTGCAAAATCCAGTCACCCATGCGTTTGCTTTTATCATAGACCAACGCTACTTTTGCTTAATCATAGGGTAACGCCCCTTTCTGGGGGAAAACAAACGGATTAACGGATTCCCCTGAGAACAGAACTCGCTCAACAGACATGATCTGAATTCTGTTTACTCCGGTAACTTAAGAACAAAAATAACATGCCCAAAAGTTGTTGCGTGGTGAGCTGCACCTCAAATGTTTGTAAAAGCCCTGGTTTAAAATTTATACCTTTAGCATGCCGAATAAAACAAGCGGAAAGAAGAATGTTATGGCTTCAAGCGATAAAGAGGGAAGCACCAGATGGAGGGTTATTGGACCCAAAGACCCCTCACACATATGTATGTGGGAAACATTTCATAACAGGTAAGCCGATTATTTAATTCATCCCCCCAAACTAACATTAAGTAGTGTACTAGCTAGTTACTGGCTTTAATTTCGTTACCATACCAACTAGCTGCTAAGCCAGTTAGTGCTAGATAGCATCTAAAGTTAGCTAATGTTATGGCTAGGCAGCTAGGATACCGCCTAGTTTTCATATGCATGTATTGAAACGGTATTTTACAATGTTAAACCAATTCCAGGAAGCCATATTAAAGAACCCCTGCACCCGGATTTTGTGCCCACAATATTTCCTCACCGTACTGTGGCAGACCCAAACCAGAAATTAAATCGGTATAAACACGCCAGGAAACGTGAGCAGACGTCACCCCTTCTCAAACGCAAGGTGGCAAAAACGACTGCTGTGAGCCCAGATCTACCTACAAGTAAGTTTAATGACATGCACTCGTTGAGATTGTATTAAAGGTGGTATCAGTGATCACTAATACCACCTTTAAGATGGTCAGGCTAAAGCTGGATTGGGGTTAGATGTGCGGGCTAAAGCAACTTATTCTTCTCGTTAGTTCTCGATGAAGGCCATTGCCCAGCTGACAACGATGATGCTGAAGTTGTCCCTGATGAAATGCGTGAGTCAAGGAACTGCCTGTCATCTTATTCTGTGGAGGGAAATGATGGAAAGTGCCGACAGATGACTGGACTCAGCTGGACGATGTTTTTGAGCCTATTTACATTTCTTAATCAGTTCGTGAAGAGACGAGGCTACATCTCCCTTCCACCGCGGGACCAGCTGTTTATTACACTGATAAAACTACGTCAAAACCCATCCTTTTTTTTCTTAAGTCACGTTCTGAAAATGCCTCAAACAACTGTCAGGCAAATTTTTATCCGATGGCTTGACCTGATGTATGGGAAAATTTCCTTTTTAGTTCACTGGCCTGATAGGGAATGTTTTTCAATGATACCTCCAGAAATGAAGGCCCAGTTCCCACGACTCACAGCAATCATAGATTGTTTTGAAATCAGGACAGAGTACCCCAGCAACCTTAAAGCTAGGTGAGTGTCACAAGAAATGTGTTTACACACTCTCACATCCCATATTAAAATAAAAGGCTATGTCATTGCTATTATGTATCCTTTCTTAGAGCAAAATCATACTCTAACTACAAGAAATGGACAACAGTGAAATATTTAATAGCATGCAGTCCATCTGGCAGCATTACATTTTTGTCAAATGGATGGGGAGGAAGGGCCTCTGATGTGCATATTGTTCGACAGTCAGGATTCCTGTCCTCAGTGTACCATTCTCCAGGTGATCAGGTAAAATTGGAATTACGTGTATTTCAACTAACCACATTCATGTAATTTGACCCTCTGGTGAGAAAGCAGAACAAAGTAGGCTAAATACAATGCAATATTATGGTGGATTTTTTTTAATCTCTAGATATTGGCAGACAGGGGGTTTACACTCCAGGATGACTTTGCCTTACTCGGTGTCGAGCTGATAACACCATCATTCACAAAAGGGAGGAAGCAGTTACCTGGGAGAGAGGTGGAAATGTCTCGTAGGAAGTCAAACATACGGATTCATATTGGTAAGTAAATAATTATTTTATTATTGTAATGATTATTGTAATGCCGTTTTATTTGAAAAGTCAATTTACAAAAGCGGCTCCTTTTTTGTTGTTGTCGTCCTTACAGAGCGGTTGATTGGTGTGCTGAAAGGTCGCTTTCACATCCTTGACGGTCCACTCCCTCGCTGTCTGGTTCAGTCTGCACGGGACAAAAACCAAGGGCAAGCAACAGTTGACAAAGTTGTAAATGTTTGTGCAGCACTTGTAAACATGTCACAAAGTATTATTAAATAAATACTAAAATATGTTCTGGTTCAGTCTGCCCGGGACAAAAACCAAGGGCAAGCAACAGTTAACAAACTTGTAAATGTTTGTGCAGCACTTGTTTTTTTTTGTTTTTTTTTTACTTAAAGGGATAGTTCACCCAAAAATGAAAATTCTGTCATCGTTTACTCACCCTCAAGTTGTTCCAAGCCTGTATGAGTTTCTTTGTTCTGCTGAACACAAAGGAAGATATTTGGAAGAATGTTTGTAACCAAACAGATCTCGGTCCCCAATGACTACCATAGTATATATTTTTTCCTACTATGGAAGTCAATGGGAACCGAGATCTGTTTGATTACAAACATTCTTCCAATATCTTTCTTTGTGTTCAGCAGAACAAAGAAACTCATACAGGTTTGGAACAACTTGAGGGTGAGTAAACGATGACAGAATTTTCATTTTTGAGTGAACTATCCCTTTAAAGTAGTAGCCTATTTATTGCTATTTGTATATATATATATTGTTCTGGTTTTCAAACCCTTGTGAGGGTAAAATTGGTTTATCACACTTCTTTTGTATATTTTTTATTTCAAGAACAAATACTATTATTTGTACAGAGATTGTGCAGCACTTGTAAACCAGTCACAAAGTATTATTCAATAAATACTAAAATATGTGCAATAGTGTCTCTATTTTTTTTTATAGATTATTTAAAAAAGATGATTATTTTTCTCACCTCACTTTGTAGCACTGTTGTCATCAATCGTAGGTGGATGTGTTTTGCCCAAAATCTGCTGATCACGTCCACCATTCCGTGAATGAATTCATCATCTTTTAAGATTCTAAAGATGGTGGTCTGCTGTGGGGTCCAAGTAACAAAGTCTGCATACTGTGCTGCACACACAAACATTTGCAGCTGAACCTTTTGCAAGGAGGAAGAGGGAAAGGAAGTATTATTAAAATGTGCCTACAGTATTTGTTAAAGAATGTCACAATTCTGTTGACAGCTACTGATTTATTTGTGTATAGCTTTGCCTTTGCAGAGTAAACTGTACCTGAGTGTAGTAAGCATGGTTGGGCTTCAAAGAAAACAATGTGGAAAGGTGCCCTTTCTCATCATCTGTCCAGCTAACTGACTGCTGACCTGCCCACTTATACGGACACTTTGCCTCCCACCACTCCCTTGCCGCAACAATCACATGACACATAGGCGTCACATGATACACCAAAGTATGGTCTTTCATGGCTGATTCTAAAGCCTGATCTGTCCACTCTTAATCCTTCATGCACTTTGCATACATCTTCAGTTGTCAATATGTTGGTAGATAATTGGTCAGTGGCTGGGCCAATGCCCAGTGCATATTTGTAGGTCTCTAGGGCATGTTTTTCATTGTCTCTTCCCCACTTAAGGTAAGGACTATTTATGTTTTTAGCCTCTGACATGATTGTTCTGATTACAGTGTTTGAGGGTTTCTCTTGGTTAGTGTGAAGAACAGTGTGAGCAAACGAGCTGGTGATTCTTCCTACTCGGTGCCTGAGCCAGGCCTTACAGGCTGCCTGCATTACAGTCTCTGCCTCCACTCTGTCTGCCTCTTCCTTGGTAAAGGTTAGTGTTTCAAACCACGAGGAGTGGTGTGGTGTGGAGCCTGCATATTTACTGAAAGTACTCAGCACCACAGGACATTCACCTGTCTCGTCTAGCATTTGTAAAAATTGTGCCTGTTGGCTTGCTGAGGCTTTGGGGATGGGTCTTTTGACCTTGCCTATGACTCTCCTGCCTCTGCCTCCAAAATCTATTGAGCGGATTTCTGATGGCTCAACTTTTTTTGTAGAAACAGCGTTCCATTGGCAGGCTATACTGGTACTTACAGTGGTGGTGATACCCAGGCGGACTGAAGCTTCCAATTTATACAGAACTGCACCCACATGGGAACAGCTTTCCCCTAGTCTTGGGTAAAAAACAAAAAAGACAGTGTCAATTCCACGAAAACATGAGCACAAGTCAACCACTTTTTTTCTGCCCTACAAAACAAAAAGGCAGTAACTGCATTTTTGGTCAAAAATGAGTTGTTATCATTTTCATGACATTCAAGGCATCCTTTGTTATGTGACAAAACATCTTATCTCAAATGTGTGTCGTTTTGGAGAAAAATGGTAGGCTAAAAGTTTTAGGAGAATCTGTAGTTACTGCCTTTTTCCTTGGTATGGTGCCACATTTTTGGTAAGTAATACAAAGCAAGAATACAGTAACTGCAAAATAGGGGTAAAATATCAAATTAAATATGAGGATTGATATATACAAAGGATAAGCTAATATAAAGTAACAAAACAGCCACATGTCCAATAATCTACCTACAACTACTTAGGCTGGATGACAGGATAACTTTAAAGTCATTTTTCTCAGTTCTGCACTCTGCTTAGTTACTGCCTTTTTGCTTTGTAGGGTATGGATCTCTTACCCTGCCATGCAGTCACAGTGAGCTGCTCTAACTTTGCCACTTTTCCACAGCTACCCAGGTGTTGTGGGGCTTGTTAGTCACCCTCCAAGAAGGTTTAACACTGCTTTTGAAAACAAAGCACTTGTCTGTTTTTATGTGTAAAACAGCCTGGACCCAACCACTGATGAAAAACTTATGGGCCTCCAGGGACCTTTTATTTTTCATTGTTTCCGATGTGTACAGGCCTGTCAGACACAAACAGTTACATTGTTTATCATTTCTGGCTATAGTGGTGTCTGCTCTATCTTAAGATTAGCACTAGGCCTATATGACTTTTCGACGACCACTGCTCTGGGCTATATGTAACAACACGAACGGCAGTAGATCAAGCCTTCTAGGCTAGATAGTCTAGCGCAATGTCACAACATCCAATTTGACAGCCCCATACATACATAACATACATTGGTCCCATATATATTTTACCGTACTAAGTAAACCTTTTTACAACTTTCAAAGTCCTAGCACTTTCTAGACACAAGCAGAACCCAGCCAAGTCCACTTTAGTCCTAGCCTGCCACTATTTCAACAGTAAAATCAGTTAACAGCCAAGGTAGCGTGCCTAGTGAGAGCTAATCACGTAACTTAGCTGCTAGCAGCTTCGTCTTTCTAACTAACGTTAGTATAGCTAGTCGACAACAAAACTATGTCAATAGCTTAAATCAAGTGAAATATGATCCAAGTAAACCACCGACTCCTCTTGACATGCCCTCATCGTCTAGTTTGTCATACTGTGAGTGTGTTAATGACAGAAAAATAGGCTACTTACTTGGTGATTCCACGAGATAGTGGTAGATGTCTAAATAGTCCATATTTGGCCACTGCGTGGGGTCATTAATCCAGTTTTCGACGACCATTTCAAAGGGACACATCTTTAACCCGTATCCAGTAGCTTCTTTAAATACCGCTCGCGGTCCTCGGTCGGCAAAGAGTGTGTGTATGTTTGTGCCATGTTTGTGTGTGTGTTTTTGCTATCAAGAAACTTTAAACTTTGCAGATCTAGAGCGAGTTCTGTTCACAGGGGAATCCGTTTGTTTTCCCCCAAAAAGGGGCGTTACCCTTCGATGACGCAAAAGTAGCATTGGTCTATCAGACCTGACACCTTGCAACTAATATAGCTAAGCTAAAAATAATTAAGCTAAAATTTAAATGTAAATAAACTATAGTAAACATATTATTTGAATTAATTGTAAAATTAAGTTCATGTTAAAAATGTTAGTGTTTTAATGTTAATGTTAAGTGTAACGGAAAGCAGATGATCAGGTCTGCCTTTTTGTTGATTAATCAAATCTAATCAACAAACAAAAGGTACTGATTAACCCCTCAAAACAAAACAACAGTGTTAGCAGATGCTCGGTCAGGTCCCCTGAGTTAATCTCATCAACTCAAGAAGATATTCACACTGAAAAGGAAGGACAAAGTTCGCCATGCGGTTCCACGTGTGCACGACTCTGCATACACACACACAAAACACAGACTCCTTATCATGCCCGACCACTTGTGGTCAAAATTACCTTTTTAAAATGTTTAAAATGTATTTCTTGCTGTGCTTATGATCCTTATACCCGAAATACGATATCTATAAGCTTTATTGATATGTAATCAGTTTAATATGCATGTAATCACGAGAAATCCTGTTTCTTTGTGTTGTTGACTAACAGAATTGTCATTCGCGGTATTGTTTTGTTCAGAAGAACACAACGGTGTTGAATATTTAGCACAGAATATTAGAGGATGCATTATTTGATTAATACCAGTTTTATAAATGTTTATGAACGAAGTTTATTCCGCCAGCATTAGTTAGAAGAGGCGTGTACCTTTCCAAATGAAAGGACATGACCTCGTCCTCCCAGGCGATTGGGTCACGCACGCAAGGGGGCGTGACTTGAGCTCCTTCAAAACACAGCGGGCTCTCTCACCTCTCTTTCTCTCACCTCGCTCTCATCTTTCCTCCTCTTCTACCGGCGCGACGCTTCCCAGAGGAACATCCCGGAAGGCCTCGGACAAACACATGTTCGAGTCGTAGCAGCCGTTCTTTTGCAACTAAGTTATATTTGCCTCTTCCTTCACGGAAGATGAAGACGAACTTTCTCGGTAACGTTACATTTCAGTGAGCCTTTTCAAGCTTCCCGCGACACCGGAAGACGCAGTCGAAACAGGACCTCGTCCGCGCTTTCAGCATCAACCAAACAGAGAACAGACTTGCAAGTATATTTATTTGATAAAAGCTGCTTTCCTGGGGTCCGGCTTTAGGTTTCTGTATGTAACAATTACTAGCTTTTCCCTTCTCTCTATTGCTCTCTTTCTTTCTTTCATTTCATTTTATTCTTATCACGTATGTTATTATTGTTTAAATGTTTGTTTGTGTTTATTGTTTGCATTTTTACGTACGTTTCTATTCGTAGCTCATATAATCTTTAGTCACATTTATTAAAATCCATTTATACTTTTCACTGTCTCTGTGTTTGAAAACCCACCATTCTAAAGTCAATGAAATGAAAGATCTTAAGCTACAAGCTCGATATTAGACTACATTCAGTAGTTTTAATTAATAAACTCAGAAGGTTTGATGTCCGTGGCCAGGAGATCAAACTTTCTTGGAGTTTGTAAAGAGATAACCCTTCTTAACTGTGATAATCTCACCTTTATTCGCTGGACGAATAACGATTAGATCAGTTACAGAACCAGTTAATCTCTATAATTGATAAAATAAATGTACACGCGACTTATGAATTATGACCATGAGTCATAATTATTAATATTTCCAAAATTCCCTATATTCTTGAGCTAATTCAAATTTACCCAAAGTCGTATTCGCTACATTTTGGTGGAGTTATTTTAGGCAGTTTCAAACTTTATTTGGTGGAACAAATTCAGTTTCAGTTGAATGTGTATTATTGGTTTAATAATTGTAGGCTATACGCGCGTTTTGAATTGTGAGGTAAGTCGCTAAGGCGAACTCACCCAGCTGAAGGCAGGCACAAAGCCAGCTCAGCTCTGCTAAAACTGCAGTTCATGATATTACATTTGTCTCTGTAAAGACGAAGCAAAACTCTTTACAGTTAGTTCATGTAATACGATTTAAACCGACTAAATGAAGACGAAAGGATCTCTTTTAGGACGAAGACGTAAATCTGACCTGAGCAGTGACTCAGTTTTTCAGTCGTAATAGGCCTTATTATATACAATACGTTAACGATAAGCTCCTGGTCAGAAATTGGCCTCGCGATCCAATTTCGTAAACCTACGCATTATCATAAAGTGCTATTTTGATTAATGCTTATGGGAGAGGAGCAGATGCAATAATTCCTGTTCCTGTAATGAGCAGATGTTTAATTCCTGTTCATAGCTGTAAGTAAACAGAAGAAAAAATTCCTGTTCACAGCTGAAATAAACAGAAGATAATCCCTGTTTATTCAAACCGTTTCATGTATAATGTGTAAGTAAACCGAAGTCTAATGCCTGTTTACTCACAGCTCGATTAATTAAAAACGGAAGTTTTAATGCCTGTTTTATTTAAACCGTTTCATATATAATGTGTAATTAAATAGATGTGTAATTCCTGTTAGTCACATGTTATGAAACTCGTGTAATTTTCCGCATGCAACAGAGCGCGAAATACTTGTGATTTCCACAGATAAAAAAAAATCTGCTGTCTAAATTGCTGAATCACGTCACCGACACTAGAGGGCAGCCTCTAGGTGTGTGGCAGTTCTCAAATCACGCGCGCCCCACCGACGTCATCCTGCGTGAGTGTCGCCTCCCACTGACGTCAGCCTGCGCGAGCGCAACTACGCCATCTCGTGCCGTTATAAGATAATACCTGCTTTCAATTTCTTTTTCTCTCTGCATTCATTTTCTCTCTCAAATACTTAACTGCATTCAAGCTTAGCTTATGCTAATATGATTTGGAGTTAGACAATTCCTTTTTCTGTTTTTGACTGTCACACTTTAAGTTAAGTTCGGAAAAAAGAAAACTTTTCAAATTAAAAACTTAGATTTGATTCACTCAGTTCATTGATAGGTCCACCTAGGAAGAAGCACGCCACCGTGTGGCCATCTTGGGTCGACTTATCAATATCTGTTTAACCCCCAGTCTGCAATTGAAGTGTCTCATTGCTACCCTTTTCCTTTGATTATTTTTATAATCAATACTAATAATTTCAGTGTTATTGTAGGGATTATAGGAAGTCATTCTGAATTTCAGTTTAATTAATTTTAGTATTGATACATCACTGTCATCATTCTAATTTTCTTTCCTTCCTTATTTTTATTATTTTGAACCTCCCCTTGCATGCTTAGTTGAATTCCAATTCAAACTAGTTTGAATTTTAATTCAAAATTGTGTCTAATCAGCCAGGGAAGACCACTGAGAAGACATACGGCCCTCACCCTAGTGGCACAAACCCACTGCCGGGGCCTATCCCTCTGCCTGGAGGGAATTTGATGAAACCAGAAAGCCTTAATTTACATTGAGTCTAACATCTTAATCCCTTATTGTGTATCTATTGGCAGGACTCAGTCAGTGTTTATAGGCTTAGGCCTCTTTATTTTTATTTTATAACACTCCCCGTGTTATTGCTTGTGACATTTCATTGCAGACCAATTCACTTCCTTGGGTTGTGTTTCCCTTTGATCTTCCCTACCTTCAACTTTGTTTTTATTTTAATTTTTCTCCATTTCTGTTGTGATTTGTTTCTCTCATTTCACTGACAGACAGAACCTAAGAGAGACCCCAGGAAAGTGAATAGAGTAACGATCAGAGCCGGCGTCATTAGACGACCCCCAGGCTACCGCCTGTCAAAATCTCTATTGTGGGCTTTATCCATACCCACGAAATTGGCTCCGCTAACTGTCGGCATCAGTTAGCCCCGAAATTCTCATAAACGGCCTAGCCCGTATGAGTATAGCTCATTTGACCCTAAAACAAACTTGCATTTTGTCTCTTTTTGTGTGTGCTGTGCTTCTCTTGCCATGTAATCAGTTTAATATGCATGTAATCACGAGAAATCCTGTTTCTTTGTGTTGTTGACTAACAGAATTGTCATTCGCGGTATTGTTTTGTTCAGAAGAACACAACGGTGTTGAATATTTAGCACAGAATATTAGAGGATGCATTATTTGATTAATACCAGTATTATAAATGTTTATGAACGAAGTTTATTCCGCCAGCATTAGTTAGAAGAGGCCTGTACCTTTCCAAATGAAAGGACATGACCACAATACGTCCTCCCAGGCGATTGGGTCACGCACGCAAGGGGGCGTGACTTGAGCTCCTTCAAAACACAGCGGGCTCTCTCACCTCTCTCTCTCTCACCTCGCTCTCATCCTTCCTCCTCTTCTACCGGCGCGACGCTTCCCCGAGGAACATCCCGGAAGGCCTCGGACAAACACATGTTCGAGTCGTAGCAGCCGTTCTTTTGCAACTAAGTTATATTTGCCTCTTCCTTCACGGAAGATGAAGACGAACTTTCTCGGTAACGTTACATTTCAGTGAGCCTTTTCAAGCTTCCCGCGACACCGGAAGACGCAGTCGAAACAGGACCTCGTCCGCGCTTTCAGCATCAACCAAACAGAGAACAGACTTGCAAGTATATTTATCTGATAAAAGCTGCTTTCCTGGGGTCCGGCTTTAGGTTTCTGTATGTAAAAATTACTAGCTTTTCCCTTCTCTCTATTGCTCTCTTTCTTTCTTTCATTTCATTTTATTCTTATCACGTATGTTATTATTGTTTAAATGTTTGTTTGTGTTTATTGTTTGCATTTTTACGTACGTTTCTATTCGTAGCTCATATAATCTTTAGTCACATTTATTAAAATCCATTTATACTTTTCACTGTCTCTGTGTTTGAAAACCCACCATTCTAAAGTCAATGAAACGAAAGATCTTAAGCTACAAGCTCGATATTAGACTACATTCAGTAGTTTTAATTAATAAACTCAGAAGGTTTGATGTCCGTGGCCAGGAGATCAAACTTTCTTGGAGTTTGTAAAGAGATAACCCTTCTTAACTGTGATAATCTCACCTTTATTCGCTGGACGAATAATGATTAGATCAGTTACAGAACCAGTTAATCTCTATAATTGATAAAATAAATGTACACGCGACTTATGAATTATGACCATGAGTCATAATTATTATTTCCAAAATTCCCTATATTCTTGAGCTAATTCAAATTTACCCAAAGTCGTATTCGCTACATAAGATAATAACTTAATGCTACTTAGTAACTTCTATCACTAATTAAAGATGTAATCAAATCACGAGTCTGTTTTCAGCGTTATAATTTAAACATCAAAAACATGATACTTGATTCAATTGAATATAAGCTACAATTTACATTCATGCATGAAGAAAATAAGGTTGAATCTGTCACGAATCCGGTCTGTGGCCTTCTGCCCGATAGCCACCAGAGGTCGCTTCTCCATCATATTGACTCACACAGCACACTGGACTGCATTTCCCATCATTCATTGCACGGACGACACACCCAGCTGATTACACTAATCACTCTCCCAGCTGAGAACTATCTCACAATCACTATCACCAATTACACTCTTTATAAGCCTTGGACTTTCTCTCTGTGATCGCCGAGTATTGTTTAGCGCTTATCCTAGCGATAGCTACTCTACGGAGCCGAGTTGTTTATGCCTTGCCTGTTTTCTTGTGTTTTGACATCTGCCCGTGTTTCCAGGATTAACCCTCTGCCTTGCCCTTTGGACTCTGTTTGCCCCTCGTTTGGATCTTTGCTTGTGTACCTGGATTATCTCTCTGCATGGCCCTGTTGGATATTGTTTGCTAATCGTAGACCCACGCTTGCCCTAGGATTTCTCTTGTGTCTTGCCCTAACTAAACCTGCTTGCCGTTGTCTGACCCTGCCTGTTTACTATGTTTATGAATAAAAGCTTGCACATGGATCCGCACGCCTCATGTCTTGTTCGCCCCGTAACAGAATCCCAGGACAGATCTCTAAAAGAATGCATCGACTTCAGAAAACGTGAAGAATGTAAAAGCACATTTCTGGGAAGAAAGTGGAAAATAACACAGGTAAGACAAATACAATTATCCTAACTGTCCTATCCTATCCTAAATTATCAAACTGTTTGGTGACGGGTTTTATTCAAAAGAAGTTATTTTAGGAAAAATATTATTCCAATTATTGCATTTAAGACTGATAGCACATGCAGCTCAAATAACAAAAAAAAAGTGTAATATAGCTACACTGGGAGAAACCATAGACTGTAAAAAATTGGGAGAAACAAGCAAGTGACGATCAAGTACACCTAAGCGAGTGACGTCATTCCTTATGTTACGCAACATATCCATGGCAACGCTCAGCTGCGTAGTGACAGTTGACGGTTCTCCTCAGACGCAGCCTTGTGTTTTCTCTTTCGTCTGTCTAAAAGGTATTTTTAATTTTTAGATTAGTATACATTAGTTACCGTAACCACTGTCCATCTTTAAATTATATGAAAATGTTACCTTTTAAAGCGTTTGCTGAAGTTGTCCGCCGTGTACTGCTGCTAACCGTTATGCTAACACTACGAAGCTAATGTTATCTGTTAAGATGAGATGAGACGACTTTATATTTCACATGGATATATTATATAGACATATAAAATCATAACACTACTGAATGTGTTCATTTTGTTGTTTTAGGTAGAAAGCCAAGGGGAAGAATTCCCATCGGACTAACCCCACAGCTGCCAGCGCGTTTGAAGACACATAACAGTTACACACACACACACACACGGAAAGGACACAACACCTTTACAATTGTTCAAATAAAATACATTTACTTTGTTCCTTACAACGTGTATGTTTTCTTTGGTTAGCCAGAAGTAGAATAAAATAAAATGATATTCAGGGGACTAAACGCGAAAGTCCCCTAAATGTTCCGAATGGCTGCTGGTGGCCCTGTGAATGTCCTCTTGAACGCCCGGAGGACGTCTTTGCGAACGTCCGCGGGACATCAAGCGGACTCCACATGGGGACGTTCGGGGGGACGTTCTCACAGGCTATTTAGGGGACGTTCTGGGGACCTTTTTTTTGTTAGCTGGGATGATCCTCGTTTCATAACACCTCTGCGAAGATTCGACTGTGAGATAGGTAGTCGAATCAGGCTCCTCCGATCGAAGCATCGAATCTTCGACTATTCGGGGTCACCCCTACTCCAAACATCACATAAATCATTTTAACAAGACAATTCCAAATCATTTTAACAAGACAAATCTTACTGGCTCCATGTGGTTCTTGGTGGTTTCTGTCAAGAGTTGCATTTTCAGTGCAGTTAAAATCACCACCTAGGAACATGTATCCATCATCGCGACAGTTACTTATTACAGTATTTCAGTATTTAGAGAGTTTAAAAAGACCACCCTTTCTGTGCCTACAGTTGGAGCATAAACATTGATGAAAGTCATTTTTTCACTTTAAAATACAGCTTGTATTTTTAACAAGCGACCTTCAATGATTTCTTCAGTAACACAAGAAATGGGTAAAAAAATGTCTAGAAAACAGGATACCAACTCCACCACTGTTACTACTCTTATGACTCACTGAGAACAACTTCCCCATCCCAATCTTTCTTCCATGCAGTTTCATTTTCAACGGTGCTATGCATTTCTTGTAAAACAAATGACAATTAATTCCTTAACTTTAAACAAACTGATAAGGGAAACTCTCTTTGCATCCTCTCTGGCACCATTGATGTTTAAAGAACCCAGCTTTATGTCACACATAGCAAATGTTAATTTTAACAAAACCGAGAGGTTAACACAAACAAAGAAAAACAAAAACAAAAGACACTTAACCATCATTAGCTATTTAACTTTTATCATTTTTTTTAGACTGTAAAGTTTTTTTGGTCTGTAAAGGTCAGTTGGCTGGGGTGTTCTGTATTTTTATGAATAGTTTAACTGAATCAAGGAACAATTTTAGATCTGGGAAAAACTCATCAACTTTAAAAGAGACATATCATGCTTTTAAATCGTTCCTTTTTACATATAAATCATACATTTGTAGTCTATATAAAGTGGAACTGCAATGCTTGGGTCTGAATTCCTCATTATTATAGCTCCACAGGCCCCTTTTCTACCCCTTTTCTGATGTGCGTCTAAGAGCAACTCGTTTTGGTGCGGTCTCTTTAAATACAATTGAGACACTTCTTACCCCACCCCCTCTCCAGGATGCAGCGGTGACACTCGGTTCAAATCCACCCCGTTCGGCCATTTTTGTAGTTTGATAGCAGAGATACGATTATCTAGCGGCACAGAAACTTTTTATTCACACGTTATTAACAAAATGTCAACAACGGAAGACTTGTCCAGCCAGCCTTACATGTTCGAGCCAGAGTCGGAGCTGGACGAGCGGAGAGAATCGCGACCGGGTCTCTCTCTCTGCTCGTTCTTTCAGTTAAACATGCGCCCTGTCACAAGCGCAGCAGTTCATCTACATTAGACGGTGTAATGAAGCGTGTGGGTTACTACATCCAACAACCGAACATTTTAACTTACCCTCTCGTAACTTCTGCATCTTTTAGCTTGGACTACAAAATTGCAGCGAGAAATAAAAATGGCGGATTGCTCGAAGTGTTGGGCTGGAAGTCAATGTCCTTATTTGGCAGTTCCGCTGCAAATACTGTGAAGTAATAGTTCACAAAACGTCATAGATAACAGAAAAATCGGAACAGGGGTCCGTTCTTCGTACGTCGCTAACTCACTTAGCTGGATTTGATTGTTGGTGATTTGGCATGATCTTGGATTGTTTGGTTCTTCAACGCTCATCCTGGACTTGCTGTCATAGCAACATGTGCGCAATCTTAAACCTGCTCGGGAGCAGGCTTATTTCATGTTAACAGGATTAGATCCCGGCTTCATAAGCGGAGCTGATACGGGTCCAGCGCAGCGAGATAGTGCACTTTCTTTCTGAGATATATGTTTTTTCTCATGATTCGTGAAATTGTCGTTTTTTGTCGCTTTTATGTTTAAAAAAGTTTTAGGTTTTTTTTTTTTTTTTTGTGGCATTTCCAAGCCACTTAGTTGTAAAGCAGTTTTTTTTTTTAGGCTATCATAATTTTTTATGAAGATCATACAATCATGACTATGCCGATTACTGTGTCACTCAGGCTTCACTAATGTTATTGGTACCATAGACTATAGACTGCCATCAAGGCCTCAATGAAGGGGATTATGTGAACAGAAAGGGGATTCACAATGTAAATGTGCAGCCCAGTTACTATTGTGATTCTTAATATTCCAGATTAGTAATATTATATCAAATTAAAAAAAGGCAGTTGACTAAAATCTTCCATATGACAAATGTGAAAGCAAAATGGCCAGGATCTGTGCATGACTTAAGAATTTTCAGAGATTCACATTTATGCACATTATTTGAAAGTGGTAAGAAAAGATCCACAATTAAATATCAAGCTCACTGTATTACATACACTTATGCTGATCCTAACAGAACTGCATTTTGTTCATAGGTGATTATGACATGTTCCTGCCTGCAGACAGGTGTTTTATGACCCCATTCCCTGACCCAAACCAGTTACAATGCAGCTCTAGCCAGGACAAGGGCACACAATGAAATGAACTTTGGCTAACTAAAGAGAAGATTTCAGTGTCTGAAAAGTCTGAGGGTTGCACACTTGACAGGGCCTGTGACATTGTTGCCTGTGCCATATTACACAACATTGCCAAAAAAAAAAAAGACAAATATGCTTAGTTCCTTGAGTTTTATTTCAATTGTTCTTTGTAAAGAAAAGCCAGTGGTCAAGTGCCTGCAACAAGAGATATTAGACACATGCCTCATGCAACAAATAAAAAGGAAAAGTTGGCTATACACTGCCCACCTGTAGGCCTATGTCTCCTCTGTCTGTGCAGACTCTTCTGTAGGCCTTTCTGTAGATGTGGAATCCTGCAACTTATATTGCAGCCATAAAGCATACAAGTATAAATTAAGTAAAAAATTTGATGCACTTGCAGGTAGGCTAGTTTCTCCATATGACAGTTATCTGAAAGGGTTTATTCACTGTCCAGTGCAATGGAAACCAATGGACAAAGTCTTATACTTTCTTTCCTTTGGAAAGTTAGAAAATGTCCACTTACTGCACATATTTCAGCCACCATTTTCTTGGGAACAGATACAAGTGTTGGTGTATTATGTAAAAGTACAAAAGAGGAAAACACATTGTCATTACAATGAACTACACTCGGGAAAAATGAGATCAATAACTCATGGCAAAATATTTTTACATTTACATAAGTTTATCAGTTTTCACTTTCACAAGTCAAAGCAATTCATCATTACTCAAGATTTAACAGTTGAAATGACTATACGGCCTTAATTTAGCAAACATGATTTTACAGTGTAGGCTACTAAGATCTTTTCTATTTTTTTCTCAGCCTTTTTCTTGGTTGCTTTTATAAACAGACAACCATTTATTTAACAGTGCCTTTTATAAAAGAGACTATAACTAAAAATTACCATTATGTAGAATATTTTTGTACTTCACTTTCATTTGTTCCCATGTTCTAGTATGGTGACTGACATTACAATGCACAAAGTAATTATGCAATTATTCAAATACAAAAATATAGGCTAATAAGCAGGCCCGGGGCGGGTAATCGGGAGAATTCCCGGTGGGCCGCTTCACTTTTGGGCCGGTCGAGGATTTTATTTATTTTTTCACATTTGTCACGTTAGTTAAATTAGGCTACACACGTTCCGCATTCTGACACCGCAGCGCGCAGCCTCTGTATGGGTTGTACCATGTTGGGGAGTTCTCCCCTTCCCTCCTATAGAATTGGTTGGGTCCATAGCCCGTCTTTTCCAAAACGTTTTCTCAGGTAGGCCACCGCGGGCCGCGGCACCGCCGGCGCCTACCGATAGCTGGGCCGGCCCTACCTTAACGCGTCAGGGAGGATGGATGGAAGGTAGAGGCCAGGAGGTATGGAAGCTTGTTTCCGCCACAGAATAAAACATTTTAAAAGATAATAGCGACTTCTCAATTTCTCAGAATTGCGAGATATAAAGTCAGAAAGGCGTGAAATAAAGTCGCAATTGCGTGTTATAAAGTCAGAATTGCGAGATATAAAGTCAGAAAGGCGTGAAATAAAGTCGCAATTGCGTGTTATAAAGTCAGAATTGCAAGATATAAAGTCAGAATTGTGTGAAATAAAGTTGCAATTGCTTCTTATAAAGTCTAAGTGAATTATTATTTAACCTTTACATTATTTGATGAACCATGGTATTAATACAAACTACACAATAGTAAGAGCTGAACTGTTGCTTCATTTATCCAATTTGGAAAAAGTGCTAATTTGGAATTCCACCATGGAAAAAGTGGGCCGGTCTTGGGCCTGAAACTCCCGGGCTGAAAAGTGGCCCCACTCCGGCCCTGCTAATAAGTGATAGAAACATCTAACATGGCCATTTCTAACGGATTTAAATTGTCTGCTACTTTTTGCCAGCCCTCTCTCCTGGCTTTTGCAGACTTTGTGGTGTTCCCTGGCGTTAAAATTAAACAATAAAATTCCGAATAAACTTCGAATAATTAGTTCTTGCTCTGCTGAGGAGAAAAACTGAGCACGCTCTTTGGCCACGCTGAGCAGCCAATAGCAGCGTTGCTGATCAATGTTTCTACTATCGATACATATCCCCTTTTAACCAGCGCATGAACGTGCAATTATCTCAGATAACTCAATCCAGCGATACTAATCATATCTGGCAAGTGTGTTCTAAGAACCGAGTTAGCCAGATCATGATTCGCACGATGATATCATCTTGGATGTGTCATTTGATCTCGGATGTAATAAGCAACGTACGAAGAACGGCCCCCGGTTGAAAAATAAGGCCAAAACAGAATATAAAGATATCAACGAAGCACCTGAAAAGAATAATTTAAACTTTTCTGTTGTAGCGACAATGACTATGACATGCGGTCACATGCTGTTCAAATTAGTAAATCCTGATCTCCAAACACATCCTTCGTTGTCTCCTAAGGCAACGAGTCTGTTCATGGTGCCTCTAAGTCTACCATGAACGGTCAAAATTGCATCGTGGTGGCTCCCCTGAGAGACATCTGAGTCATACAGTACATTAACGTAAACAAAGGGAACCCTTGTAAAATCCCCCCTCTCTGTAAACAAAACCACATACCTTTGAATCACGTGACAAGACTCGAGACATTCCAGATACTCCACACACACACACACACACACACACACACACACACACACACCAAGAGACCAACCTTTGTGTGTCTCAGGATAAGCAATATTTTTTTTTAAATATATGTACAATTCCATTATGCATATGTGGTTAGTTTGCCTTATAATAGAGGTGTGGTTTGCTAGAGTAAAATTTTGAATTCTGAAGGTTCATTGAAAGAAAATCCCTCAATAGTGTCTTGTAACTCGACCTGGTCATAAACTTTTATGACTCCAAAGCTGCAGCTCATCCAGTTCCTCTGCAAGCCAACATTCCAGACATTTCCACACATGTGATCCAATAACAATGATTTTGATATGTATTTTTATGTGTGTATAATTGGCCAGATAATGTCTGAGGTATCTATGCAACGTTATTATGTTAATCAAAATCACTATGCTAGTGATTATGAGGAAATTATGTAACCCTGTATTTCTTTCATGCAAAAACGTCATTCGAGGTGTCAATGTAATGGGAAAAACTTGTCGGAGTCGAATCTTGACTGCAAAGTACAATAATATGCATTTATTCCAGGAAATACCATATTTCTAAATATGAATGTTATTTTTCAATCTCTCACATGAAAGTCAAAGTAGGCGTTTCTTTCACATACAAGCAACTGATTCCCGCCTCAGAGCAGAAGATCTGATTTGCTGTTGTCACAAAACAGGGCGTAAACAGATGTCTTTAAAAAGCAAGAGACCCTGTTTCATCTCTCTCTCCTCCTCTCGCTCTGGCCTTCTCTATCGAACAAACACATGTTCGAGTTGTACAGATGGTGGACAACCAGAATGCCTATTACCAGACACATTACAAAGTCGTTCCAGAAATGACCGCCAGGTGGCGCAAAGGGACATTGTGCAAAACAGCAGCAGTTGCCGTATTTTAAAATGTAAGTGGGTTAAATATAAAACCCTAAGCCTAATAGGCATATTTTTCATATATATAAATAGGCCTATTAGGCTACAACAGAATAGAACCAAAGATAGAATCAATTTTAGAACTGAAAAAATAGAATCAAAAGTTAAAAATAGAGACGATATTAGGAGCAATGACGCTGAATATTTTTACGATTCTATTGAAGAATTAGATAAATGAAGAGCTCTCGTGAGCGATACAATTGCATAGTAATTTATAGTGATTTCAAAAGCAGTCCTTAAAAAAATATATATATGGAGGAGTGTGCCATAATTTTTGAGAGATTACGCGGAATGCGTTTTAGTTAAGATCCTGGTTTCAATGCCCTTAATGTATATAGGCTAGGCTACTGCTTTAAAAAAATGTCACAACGCGTTTTGAGATTGTTTTGAATTAAACATTGAAGTTTAAAATGTAGTGTTTTGGCACACCAGGCCGAGTGGCGTTACGCATTGTTCAAAAATCAGGTTTTATTCTGGCATGTTGAATTGGCGTTAAAATTTTTTTTTAGATTTATTAGATTTAGATTTTAGATTTCGTTAGATTTATTTTTCTCATAACAGCTAAACTAACTTAATATATGCCTTGTCTTAATATGACCTACATAATATAGCTAGGCAATATAATAGCCTATATAATAAATTAGCTAAACTTGGCCACTAAATATTTAATTTCCAATTATTTTAATTATCACAATTAAAGTTTTAATTTTATTAAATTGAGCAAGCGCAACAATCAGCATTTAATCAAATATTCTAAAGGATGTATTATTAATAATAATGTTATTTCAACATAATATTTCGTTTTTTCGACATAATATGTGAAGGAACTGTAGTATAATGGAAATGGTTCAGGTGAAGTGAGGGGTTTGGTGAGCAAACAGAGTCTCGGTCAGAAGACGTCAGATGATATGGCGTGATGATGGAAGCAAGGAGAAGGCAAGATTTATTGCAACACCAGTAGTGGTTTATTTATTGTTACGGTTGTCTTTGGTTGAGATGCATGGTTTGTGTGCTGCAGAATTAAATAAAAAGAGATAACAATCAATAACAATTAATTGACAGTTGTCAATCCACATAAATTAAACAATACAAATAAACAAAAGGGATATGAATTTACTAATCACAACGACTAAACAGGCTGTTAAAACATGAATCAAACAAACAATCGTCCCACATGGTTCATGGCACATGTCTGGCAAACAAAGAAATCAACCAATAGTGCACATGTTAACAGTTGACAGTAAATCATAAAAAAGACAAATCAAATGGAAACAAATTAACTCACGTTAACTGATGAAGACACACACAGTATACATCAGAGTGCCAGGAGAAAGTGCAAAGAATGAGCCAAGATGTGCAGAAGCAATTTATAGACAACAGGTGAGACGGGCGTGGTCAGGTGGCAAGTGGGAAAGTATCTTGGAAAGAGCGAAATGGAGTAAAAAGGGAATGGAATGGCCGGAGTCTTTTCATAGCCGCCCCGGAATTGGGATCAATTCCTCCTGATAAAAAGACTCACTCGTCTACCAGCTCAGGAAGCACCATCAAACGTGACACTGGTCTTGTGTAAATCCGACTGCCAACTTGGACGTTCACTGACCGGACACGACCATCCCTCCCAGTCATGACGGTGGTGACACGCCCGGTTGGCCCGAGGCAGTTGATTAGAAAGATTAGAACAGTCTTCCCTACTTCGAGATTCTGGACCTCCCTCAGCCACTTCCCTCTAGGTTGCAGGTTAGGCAAATAGTCACGAATGAATCGTGTCCAGAAGTGGTCAGCTAAAATCTGGCTATGACGCCACTTCCTTCGCCCAAGAAGCTCACTACTGACAAACATGGCTTGTGGAAGAGAGGCATCACGCCGCCCCATCAGGAGCAAATTGGGAGTGACCGGATCAGGATCCGCAGCATTGGAGGAAAGATAACCTAAAGGCTTGGAATTCATGATGCCTTCTACCTCGATCAGGACAGTTTGAAGAACAACTTCGGAGATGGTTTGCTTTCCAAGAATCACTCGCAGGGCATTCTTAACTGATCTGATTTCACGCTCCCAGACTCCACCGAAGTGTGGAGCCCCTGGTGGATTGAAGTTAAATGAAATCTGCTGATCGGCTAAGTGTTCCTGGAGCTTAGGTTCCATCTCCTGGAAGCATTTACTCAGTTCTCTGTCTCCAGCACGGAAGTTTGTTCCTCTGTCTGCCCAGATCTCCAAGGGCTTGCCACGACGGGATATAAAGCGACGGAGAGCTAGGAGAAAGGCGTCAACATCCAAACTTCCGAGCAAGTCGAGATGTAAACAACGAGTAGTTAAGCACTTAAAGATGATTCCCCATCGCTTCTCTGTTCTACGGCCCTGATGGATAACAAAGGGTCCAAAGCAATCTACCCCGGTGGACCAGAATGGTGGTTTAAAGAGACGCAGCCTCGCTGGGGGCAGATCAGCCATCTTGGGTACTTCAGGAGAGGATTTCCATTTCTGACACTCCCGACAGCTGTGCTGATGTTTACGGATAGCTGGTCTTCCTCCCATGATCCAATACTTGCGTCTCAATTCTCCGAAGACCCTATCTGGGCCCGGATGCAGCAGGGACTCATCATAGGCCTTAATGATGAGCTGCGTAGTAGAATGCTTCGGGTCTAGAATAATTGGGTGAATGATGTCGGGATCCAAGTCCTGGGATCGACGGAGTCTTCCTCCTACTCTCATCAGCCCCACATCTGGATCCAGTTCAGGAGACAATGAGAGGAGACGACTCTGCCTAGGGAGAGGTTTCCCTTTCTGGAGAGCGTCAAGTTCTTCAGGGAAACATGACGCCTGAGCTTGCTGTAAGATTAAGGTTTCGGCTGCTGCTCCTTTGGAGACTTGGTCTGACTGAGTCCGTGCCTGCTCAATGGCGACGATTAAGTCACCCCAGTTTCGATACTGGGAGACATCTGGTAAGGTACAGGTAGCAGAAACATTCAGACACAGAACAGCTTTCTTCAATTCAGTACTGTCTGCGAGTGGTGATGGTTGGGCAACAGTAGGGGCAACTGGCCAGCAATTTCCAGACTTCTGCAAGAAGAGCGGCCCGGCCATCCAGCAATTGGGTTGAGCCGAATCACTCAGTTTCTTGCCTCGGGTCAGGGCATCCGCTGGATTGTTTGAACTGTCGACATATCTCCAGTCATCACTGTCGGTGAGTTCCTGGATTTCGGCGATCCGGGTGCCGACGAAGACCTTATAGTGGCACGACTCGGATTTCAACCAGGTCAGCACCGTTGTGGAGTCACTCCAGAGGATAGTTTGAGCTAACGACAAGGTAAGTTCCGACCTCAAGGTCGTGGCTAACTGTGCCCCTAATAAGGCAGCACTCAGTTCAAGTCGGGGTATTGACAACTGTCTCTTCGGTGACACTCTGGAACGAGCCATGATGAAGGCCACATGAATGTGATTTTGATTGTCCTGGACACGCAAATAAGCCACAGCACCATAGGCCCGTTCCGCGGCATCACAAAAGACATGAAGCTCTCGGTATATACCTGACTGGTCCGCACAAGGGGGCACATAACAGCGGGGCAGTCTGATGCTGGGGAGCTCCGACAGTTCCTGTTCCCACTTTAGCCATTGATCTGCTAGTTCGGACGGAGTGATGGGGTCATCCCAACCTTGTTTGAGTTTCCACAAGTCCTGCACCAGCACTTTAGCCCGGGTGGTATAAGGTAAGATATACCCTAATGGGTCATATTGACTGGCAAGAGTGCGGTAGATGAGACGGAGTGTGGGAATCCTGATCGGCGTCACCCTGTGTTTGTATCCCAGGCTATCAGGAAGGCAACGCCAGCACAAGCCTAGGGTGGATTCTTGAGGATCAACGCCAAATTGAGAGAGCCACAAGTCAGTGCTCACAGATCTTGCCTCAGGTGAAAGATGTTCTACCACACTGGAATCATTACTCGCCCACTGACGGATTTCGAATCCTCCTCGAGACAGTGTGGCGCGAAGTTTGTCCAACAGAGCTTTGGCGGTGGCTGATGTTTCAAAGCTCTGCAGACAATTGTCAACATAGAAAGCTCTTAGCACTGAGTTCAACACTTCATGGTCACTCTCAGGGTGCTCCTTCACGTGACGTTGCAGGGCGTAAATGGCGCAGCAAGGACTGCAAGCTGTGCCAAAAGGTAACACTTGCCACTCATAGGTTTTTGGGGGAGTTGTCTTAGCCATAGCTCGCCAGAGAAACCTGAGTAATGGCCGGTCAGCAGGGAGTAGATGCACTTGATGGAACATAGATTTTATATCGCCACTGATGGCCACACTATGCTCACGGAAACGGAGGAGCACACCAAGAAGAGAGGGACCGAGAGTTGGACCAGGAAGAAGACTACAATTCAGGCTGAGACTATGAAGCTGGAAAGAACAGTTGAACACCAGTCGGTGTTTCCCACTGGCTTGTTTGATAACATGATGTGGGACTAGCCAAGATTCTAACCCTGGCTGGTCATCTTTGGGATCCACCTCCTTCACATACTCCATATCAACGAGCTTCTGAATCTCCTGGTGGTAAATCTCAATTAGCTCTGGGTCCTTATTCAGTCTGCGCTCGGTTCCCCGGAGCCATGGCAACAAAGTATGGGCTGAGGAGGATAACCTAGGACTGTTGGGTGCTCTGAGCAATGGGGTAGCATACCGCAAGACCTCACCTACTTCTTTGACGGCAGTCTTAGTCTCAAGCAGTTCCAGGCAATAATGGTCTTGTTTAGATCGGGTTACATCCTTCTCCTTACGGTGTGGGAAGGAATCCAGTCTCCACAGTCTCTCCACATTCTCCATCAACTCCGCAGTAGCGGGGCAGGATACACGATCACAAATAGTAAACAAAGCTTGTGCATCTGAAGGAGGAGATCGAGGTAAGGCATTGGATGGGCCTTGAACAGCCCATCCCAGGGCAGTATGAATGGCGATAGGTCCCCCATAAAGTCCAATACGGACAGGCTCTTTGGGCACCAACAAGTGGGAATGATCTGAGCCTATTAGGATTAATGGCCGAGCATGGACAAAGTCCGGTAAGGGTAAGCCTCGCAAGTGGGAATATTCCCTCTGCAGGTCAGAGGCACAACAAGAATGCTCAGCCAAATTGAGGACTGGGGCAGTAAAGGCATTGGCTATATGAAACCTAATCTTCTTCCTCTGGCTCACAGGGGAGATATAACAGGAGATGGTCTCACCACTCATGGGAATTACTTCATGTCGCACAGTTCTGAGATTAAGGGTCTCTTTTGGCCCTGTAAGTTGTAGCTGGGACGCTGCTGAGGTCAGAATGATTGTTCTTTCTGAACCATCATCGAGTATGGCATACGTCTGCAGCCTCTTCCGGCCATTGATTAGTAAGACTGGAACTACCTTCAACATCACCCGAGGCAATCGGTTTTGCTTATCGATGTACAGTGTGTCGTCAATACAGGGTGCACAAACGAGCACATTGAGAATGTCTGCCGTAGCCAATTTCTCTGAGCTTTGTGGGTGTGTGGCCAGTTGACGTGCAATGCTATGCAGGATGGTGAGATGCAGTTCATTGCAAATGTTGCAAGGCTTTTTTAGGGTGCATTTATCCGGCTTATGGCAGCGGGCACATCTGTTACAACGATCATTCTTCTCTATCCAAGTTCTCAGTTCTGATGGGCTGAACTCCTTCACCTTTGGACAGGTTCCCAAGAAGTGGTTGTTATTGTTACAGTACGGACAGAAAGGTTGGAACTTGGGTTTACCAAGGATGGTCATCCCTTTTCCACGGCATCCTTGGACACTAGGCTGTCTTTCCACAGTGGCTGTGTTGCTTAGGTACATAGTGGTAGGCATCACCTTTCTCACTTGGCTCTTTTGAACTGGTTCTCTTCTCTCAATTGAGGCAGGGACAAAGACTTGTTGGGCAAAACTCTTGGCCCTGGCTTTCACCTGGAGCCAGTCAGAGAAGTCTTCCAAGGTATATGTTTGTTCTGCACCATCTCTAAGGATACCACGATTCAAACAGTGCTCAACGAAACTGTCCCGATAATTAAGGGGGAGCTTGGTTAATAGCTTATCGACATGAGAACCACACCGCAATTCACTTCCACCTGCACCGTCCACCGATCGCAGCATGCCAATCAATGACTGTACAGAAAGAGCAAATTCCTGGAATGCATTGCTATCTCCGAATCTGACAGGTGGTGAATGAAGGATGCTGGCTAGTTCACTTTGGACCAACTGCCTTGGCTGGCCATACTTTGCCTTAAGGGCAGCAAGAGCAGATGTGTAGGGAGTTGAGGCATGCATATAAGACTTAGCTAGTTTGTACGCAGTAGGCAGCCTCAAGTGGTCCATTAGAACCTGGAACTTATATTGTTCAGAGAGGTGAGCATGGATATCTAACAGGTTTTCCAACGCCATCTTAAGCAAAACAAAGTCACTTTCTCTCCCACTCTCAAAATAAGGCAGTCTTGGCTTGGGGATGCCAAAAGCAGTGGCTACTAACAGCTCCATGATACTGGCTCCCTCTGATGTCCTTTCACTGCCCTTGTGTAATGAAAGAGGTGCGGACGTATCAGGAACTGGATCTGAGGGTCTTTGATTCTGGGAAGGACGAGGTGCGGTCCGCACTAAATGGATGAACGAAGGAGGTGAGGGAGTTGCCTGCTCTGGACTGGACCTCTGAACTGCTGGGTGGCTCCCTGGAACAGGATGGAGAGTCTCAGACTGACTCACAGCATCGACAGGCTGAGGTAAGGATTGGAACGACGAAGTGGTTGGCTGACTCACTGGAACAGGATCAGAGACAGATGTTGGATGACCAACACAACAAGCTTGTTGCTCTGAGTACAGATCAACAGGTTCACCTGAATCCAAAACTCTGGAGCTCATTGAAAAAGGAGCCAGCTCTTGAGGTGGCAGAGCAGGTGAATGTTCTCTGGTCACTTCTCCAGTGAATGAGGTTATCAGCCGAGCCTCCTCTAATTCTCGGTGAACTTTCCGCAGTCGTCGCTGTAGAGTCAGAGATCGGGACATCCTCTCTCGCTCTGTTAAAGCCGCTTGTGCTTGCCTGTCCAGTTCTCGAGCCCGGCTATCCAGGGCTTGTTCCTCTTGGATTTGATTTTGGATCTCTTGCAGTTCTCCAAGTTTCCTCCTCTCCTCAATCATGGCTGCCTGTCGAGAGGTGAGCTCCACACCATGGCTCTTGCGCGAGCTTCGGGAACTTCCACTGCCAGAAAAGTAAGTATACGAGGTGGCCTTCGACCTGGGTGATGACTCCTGCTTATCCCTCTTGCCTCTGGATCTAGTAGGTCTCCCCTCTCCCTGTGAGGGTGAAACTGGTTGTGGAGCTAGTTGTGGAAGTGGAGGTTCCTCAACCGATTCGGGCTGAACATAATCGTGGGTGATTTCTTCATCCTCCACTTCTCCATTTCCAGCTTCAATTGGGTTAGAAGATGGTTTGGCTGCTTGGCTGGGATAAAGTAGGCTCTCGGGCTTACTAGAGGCTTTCCTAGCAGGAACCGGGAAGCCATAGCGGTCAGGTTGATGCCTCTCTCGCCTGGATAAGGTGCTACTGGGTTTAACTGGGAGAGCCCTCTCCAACTCCAACTCTTTCTCATCTTTTCCATCCATACCAATGCCTGCCATGGTATCCCTCACTCAGTCTCCGGCTCGAAGGACCACTGAAGGAACTGTAGTAACGTGCAACAAGCAAGATGTGTATTTGTAAATCCGGTGATGCGTGCATTGATTTTTATCAATAAACTAGTGTTTTCTGACAATGTCGACTGCAAAGATGAAGTTGACGATCGCCATATTTGTAGTGAACGCACCTAGAGAGAAATGCACATAAAGACATTTCAAGCTTTGTGTATTTGATGTATTTATCATGTCTGTGTGAGGCATACGTTGAGTTTCGTTAAGTTAGGAGGATGAGATGCGCTCCAGCTGACGTGCAATGCAAGTGACCGCGCGGGCGCCTCCATGATTAGTGTCTGTTATATTTGCTTCTCTTACTTATTAAAAATAAGTTAATTTTAATAATAAATAAATTGATTAAAATTAAGATACAATTTATAGAAAACGAAATTCACTTTAAAGAAAGGTTTTCTACTAAACAAAACTTAATGAAGTGGTCAAAATCATGTCTGACCCACTCCATATCTCTCGATATAATAATGCATCCTATCTTACTCGCGCTGTTCACTTTTCATATTCAACATAGATGGAAAAAAATAACATTATAATATTTTAACAAATATGATACTAAATGAGATTATTTAATGGCTACAACAGTATAGTAGGCCTATAGACTCTATTTGTACAAATTGCTGCACATTAATTTAATTAAATGAAACCTTGTAACGAATTCACACTGTAGGGTAGACTGTGTACAGTTGAGACACCTTAAATAACTTGCGTTCGCAGCAAGCACAAGTTGTGATTTTTGCTGTGCACTTGCATATTAGTGTCAGCTGGGAAGGAAATATAGAGACCAGACCTCTTGGAACTTTAATTGAATACATAGCGTTGGTAAAGCATACTGAAATTACATCCCTACAAATTTATTAGGCCCTACTGAAAATAAATGTATCGAATTTAAGCAAAGTAGCCTAAATGTTAAGACTGTAAGCCCTTTGCTTTTTTACTTAGCCTATAAATGACTCTTATATCCGACTTTGTGTTAACCCCCTGAGGTCGGCTATCGCGCCGGCGCGATAGGCTCGTTTTTTTCACTATTAGTGAAAAAAAAAAAATAAAAAAAAATATTAATTTTTATTTTATATGCTAGTGTTTTACATCAATCGATCCTGTTAAGTGTGTATTATTTTTGTGTATACTCACAATAAAAACAAAGTGTTGTGCTTTTCGACAAATAAAGAAAAACAAACGTGATGCGAGTTCTGCCTCCTCTCTGTAATTCTGAAACGCGTCCGAAAATGATCTGTAACTCAGCGAATACTTTTCACACAGACACGTGAAATATGTCTTTATGAAGCTGGCATTCTCTTCTTTTAAGTGAAGTAATTAATATAAAAAACAAATGTTTTCAACTCATGTAATCCGTTTGAAAGCAAGGAGAGGTGCCGTTTTTTTTTCATTATCTCTAATAAGCTGAGGCCACCCCGCCCCCGGCGCGATTCACATGGTAAATAGTTTAGGTAATCTCTGCTTCGCACACGCCCCCCCCGATCAATGCCTTGAAAACACGAAGTTTCATCAGCTCAGATTCACTGATAATTCATCGTGTTTAGAGAGGATCGATGGCTCGTTTCTCCGGCAAAGACGCTCTTCAGATGATTCTGGACAGCGAGGAAGAATTCACCTTTTCCTCAGAGGAAGATTGTAATTCAGACGAAGAACGGCAGCATTTTCAAGAGCGAATTGATCCCGCAGAGGATACAAGTTCAGAGTAAGTTGTTTACTGTTATATAATTCCTTTTCTGATAATATAGAACTTTATATATATTTAATTTCTGAAATTTTAGACTATATTTTCCCTAGTTTTGGCTAGCTTTTGACAACTTACAGGAACGATTGACTTACAATATCCCTAACATCCGTGGAACTTATATGCTCAAGTGTAAACTTTTTTTTTTTAAATGTGATATTGCTCTTTAAACATATTTGTATATTAAATATATTTCACTCAGTTTTGATTAGCTTATGACACTGATTCATGCTAAAATACTGCATTATGCATAATGTAGGCTAGATTGTTTGCGAATATCTGCTTATAGGTTATATGTGGTTTAGTGCAACTATATTTCAGCCTCCGGTAAAATATGTGATACTGTCTAAATACATTATATTTTTATATAAATGTTCTGGTTTTGGTTGGCCTATGACAGTATTTATCATGCTGCAGATGTTTTTGAATACAGACTGTGTAAATGTTTTAGTGATGTGTCGTTCGCGAACGATCCGTTTATTGCGTGCTTCACTAAATGCGTGCGGTCTATATGGCCCATCAATGGTCCATAACCATCAATTGCTCACCAGTTTACTTTGAATAATGTATGCTAACAGTTGTATTTTAATTTTTTTTTTTTTAGGAATGTGTCTGCTTCAAGCTCTCCTTCTCCAGCACCTCGCAGAGGGGCACGCAGGTGTCGTTCAGTTCTCAGTGCGATCGAGAATCATACTGAGTAAGTACATAGACGTAATATTTTACAGATGAAATGTAGCCTAATTGTGTTTACATCATAATAATATAAAAGTAGCCTACCTATTCTTGTGTGAAATGACAAAAACAGTTGTCTTTTTTTATCCATGGCCATTAGTGATTGATAATGATAATACAAGTTCTTTTATTGTGTTATCAGCATGCTCACGTGTTTTTTATTTTTTTTATTTTTTTTTTTTTTTACAGATGTGACAATGAACATGTCCAAGCACCTGTCCCGAAGAGAGCCTCCACAGAGGAATTACAATAAAACAGATTGAAAAACAAAACCTTTGAATCTCCTCTTCTTTGTTCAGGCACTTGATGGCCCATTAGCCACTGAAAGAGTGTATGTCACACCCCTGGTCTGAATCTCATTAATATTGATGGCCATTGGCCCATTAATATTGATGGGCCACCCCTCCCATGCATAAACCTCTTCTGACAAAAAAACTGTTTTAGAAAGTTCAAATCAATGTACTGTTTTATGAGAACGATGAGGCAGGATGATTTTCACACCATTTTGAAGCCAAAACTCAAAGCTACACAATTAATTAGTAAAAAGTCTTATTCACACATATTTAGTATGTGTTTTGAGGTCTTATTTCTGCAACTTTCATTTTTATTTTTTCCAATAACCACGCATAAACATTATTCTCTTAAAAATTCAAACATATACATGCATGTTGATCAGATATTTTGGTAGCCCTGTTTGTGCTATATAGAGTGAATTTACACCTTTGCCATTAATATGTTTATAAATAACTGAAAAAAGCTCAATTGTCAGAGCATGTCAGAACACCTCCAGGGCCCAGAAAACAGCTCAGACTCCAGAGGGTTAATTTAATTTGTAGAGGATTTTTTTAACTCAAACATTAACACTGAAATAAATGAAACTAAATTATTGTAATTTTTTTGGCACACCACGACGAGTGGCGCTATGCATTGTTCTAAAGCCAGGTTTTATTCTGGCATGTTGAATTAGTGTTCGACAAACGCGGCGGCGCGTTCATTTGAATGAAGAGCGCTTCTCGCTCGTGTGAGCGAACACCCACTGGAACGTTAGGACATGTCGCAACGAGTGAATCGTGGCCGAGTGGTTGAACTTACGTTACGATCATTTAGATGACACGGGTTCGAATCCCGAACTAACTTGGACTACTGATATTTTTATATTAGCCTATTAATGCATTTTATAGTCTATTGTTGATGCAGAGAGATTTGTCTAGTTCTAAAACATAGTTTTTTGCTTATAGCCTATTTACAAAATAAAATCACCATGCATTTCCATTTTACACTAAGGAACAAATATTATACAATGACTTTACTTCTGTAGCCTATAATAATTCCAATCGTAATTTCAAAAGCAGTTCTGTTAAATTTTTATTTATATATATATATGACGTTTAAACGACAAACAATAAAATCAGAACCAGTATTCTGTTGCGTTCATGGTTCCAGTGGCAGTAATGCATCCACGGCTTTTCAAAATGTCACAAAGCGTTTTGAGATTGTTTTGAATGAAATATTGAAGTTTATAATTAAGTGTTTTGGCACACCACGACGAGTGGCAAACTCTTTGTTTTGTTTTGCAAACTCAGCTAGCCTGTGGGGGGTTTGGAGAAGGCAATAGTTGCTTTATCGTGGGGGTGCAGGACAGAGGTGTTAATGTTCCGTCTTTCATATGGAGAGTGTCGGAGCCAGCCTGATGAGCAGGCAAAGGCAAAATTCTTTTAAGGATTAATCTCAAAATCTCCAAAAGTCCATAGCCTATGTACAGTAGGCCCTATGTCTTATTAAATTATATTTTGTAGTTTTATTGATTGTATTTAAAGGTTTTCCACACACAATTTCAATTTAGCAGATACAGAGCTCTTTAATTCGCGACCCACCTCGTTTTATTGTAAGGTGAATTCAGCAAGGCATGTTGTATCTTTGAAGGAACAAAAGCTATTTGTTACAGTTTTTTCTTTCGTTATTTGTGTGGATGACACACAGCGACATATACAGCATTATCAGTGGTGTTTTTTTACGCTGAAATGCTTAATTTCGAGAAAGACCCGCCGCGCGCAGTGAGGGAGACCAAACTTACTAAAAAAATATCCAGCGCGAGAGAGGCAAAGAAAAACGCCTGTTCTTAATTTATGTTGCTTTGAACTTTTTTCGTTTTGTACCGTTTTAATTTTTTAATTTAGCTGCAATTTCTTTGACAATAGAAATTTAAAATGTTGCAAGAATAAGATTCTGTGTTTCTTATTTTGCATCACAAAGGGAATAAACTCTATCGATGCAACCCTGTTTAAATAAATAAACTGTCCCGACACTTTATTCATACCTTGAAATGTGCGATGGGTTTTCAAACTTAATTAATTTTCTTTTTCTTTTACATTTTCATTGTTTATTTTTTAATTGAAAGCAATACTGTATTGAAAGTATTTTTCTGATTTGTTCGATCTGTTTTGAAAAATGTCTTCCGTTGCTATGGCCCGGTATCACTGTCAGTCATCTCAATCTCGTGAATGATTCACACACACACAAAAAATAATTTAGCAGATTAAAGACAAGCTTCATCATCTTCATTTTCTGGTGCAATCGGCTGACAGTCTTCCTTCATCAGATGTGTCGTCTTTGCAGCGGCTCAACTGGAATGTAGCAAATTTATGTTGTAATGTACAATTGATAATTAAACAAGATGATTGACTTTAATAAACAGATGCATATTTAAGCATCAAGAACGGAAAAACATAAACACTGTCGGCTACACTGAGATTCGATCTCAGATCATTTGAAGCTCCGAGAGGCTATTGATAATGCATTGACCACAGAGCTATCTAGGTCTACTATTTTCTACTATTTTTAATAGCCTAGGTCTATTTTATCTGTTTTAAAAGTTTGTTATATTCTTTTTTATTTGTTTATTTTTTTAACATTGGCAATTTACTGTCTCGAAATTATGTGTCGAAAAAAAAAAGTGTTTTTACAAGACCTTGTGCTGTTTATTATTATTATTATTATTATTATTATTATGCAGATGTTAATTCAGCCATTCTGTTGGATAAAAATTGTCCCTAATGTAAAATGGAAATGAATGGTAATTTTATTTTATAAATATAAAATATTTAATATAGGCTATAGAAGAAAAAAAAACAATATGGTGTAGCAATATTTTAGAACTATCAAATCTCTCTGCATTAATAATAAAAAAGTAGCCCATGTTTGTTCGGGATTTGAACTCGTGTCATCTGAATTATTGAAACGTAAGTTATAGCCTACCACTCGGCCACGAATTTGTTTTGTTTTATTTTGTTTGAAATGTATTTTTACATATTTTGCTTTCGCTAATGTTAACCGATTCTGTTGTAGCATAATAGTTTTTTTTTATATTATAATATTCATAATATTATATATTCATAATATTTTTTATTTTTTTTATTTTAAATAAACAGATAGGAAACTTACCTTTTAAAATGCCGCAGTTGCTGCTGTTTTGCCCTGTCACTTGCGCCACCCGGTATAGCCTAGTCATTTTGCGAACGACTTTGAAATTCGACTGGTTTATTTTTGCTTCGGCAGTAATAGGCATTGTGGTTGATTATTTATTAAAGAATTCAATTGTTAATCATAACAACATGTAAGCCTATTTAATTCTGAATATAACAAAGAATGCTTAAACCGACTAACATCGGTTAGTAACTGCAAGTCCTGAAAATGTTTTAATTTTACGGTAAATTATTTAAATTTATTTCACTGTTATGTTTCAGTTAATAAATCTACAAACACATTAAAATAACACGAATTAAATGACAAGTAACCTATTGACATAGCCTTTCTAAATTATAGAAAAACTGGGCACACAATGTTAACGTGTGTCTACTTTGTTTAAATTTAATGAATTTGAACTCGTTTAACCACAATATTTATCTTGAATTTATCTGTGACCTCAGCTCAGATTACTGCCGTGGCAGATTACGTCATAAAGAGAATAAACTGACACTTTTCAAAGTCTGTGATTACAGCGCCACTCAGCGGTAAAAGGCAGCAAATACACATCCCAATTTTGCTGCCGCGGGAACGGCGGTGGTAAAAGTCTCATTCTGGTTGTCCACCATCTGTAGCTGCGTCCTTTGCAACCAAGATTTGCAACCTCTCCCTGCCCGGGAGATGAATCTGAACTTTCTCGCTAACGTTACATTCAGTGAGCCTTTTTAAACTTCCCGCAACACCGGAAGACGCAGCAGAAACAGGACACCGTCCGCGCTTTCCTGCCTCTCAGCATCACCCGAACAGAAGACAAATCGCAAGTATATTTATCTGATAAAAGCTGTTCCAGGTGTCTCGAGAACTTAGGTTTCTGTATGTAATAATTACTAGCTTTTCCCTTCTCTCTATTTCTTTCTTTCTTTCTTTCTTTCTTTCTTTCTTTCTTTCTTTCTTTCATTTCATTTTATTCTGATCACGCATTTTCTTGTTTGGTTAAATGTTTGTTTGTTTTATTGTTTGTATTTTTACGTACGTTTGTATTTGTAGCTCATATAATCTCTAGTGTTACATTTATTAAAATCCATATATACTTTTAACTGTCTCTGTGTTTGAAAGCCCGCTTTTATAAAGTCAATGAAACAAAAGATCTAGCTACAAGCTCGATATTATAGACTACATTGAGTAGTTTTAATTAATAAACTCAGAAAGTTTGATGTTCGTGGCAGAAGATAAACTTTCTTGGAGTTTGTAAATAGATACCCCTTCTTAACTGTGATAATCTTACATTTATTCGCTGGACGAATGATTGATGACCAGACCAGTTACAGAACAAGGTAATCTCGATAATTGATGAAGTAAATGTACATGCGATTTCTGAATTATTATGACCATGTGATATTGATACCTAATTCGCATTCACCCAGAGTCGTTTATGCTGCATTGAACTTCTAAACACTCCAAATATACAACAAAATGCATTTAAGGGCTAAAAAAGTGGATTTAGCATGATATGTCCCCTTTAACTGATCTCAAGCTTTTGGTTCTTTGTAAAAATGGATTGTTTTTACTCTGTCACTTTAATTTTAAAAATAATAATAATAATCATTAAAAACCTAAAGAAAAAGTGTAGCCTCTGAATAAACAATTGTTTTAATGGGGAGGGCACAGTTAGGCTGACCTGCGCGTTTACCCACGATGGGTATCAGAATCGGCGCAAAGCAACATCATCTTTCTAAACACTCAATGCCAGTGCAGCACAAACACTGAGTGATGCTTGGGCTGAATTTAACACTAGGATCATGTGTGTCCTTTGGAGGATCCAAAAGCAGGAATGCTTTGAGTGAAGGGTATGTAAAAGCAGTTCAGGAAAATAGGGACACCCAAGCAATAGCAACACCCTAGCAACCACCCAAAATACATTAGCAACCGCCTAGAACACCATAGCAACCACCCAGAACACCAGAGCAACCACCCAGAACACCCTAGCAACCACCCAGAACACCATAGCAACCCACTAGAAACACCCTAGCAACCGAGGTTGCTCCATCTATCTATCTATCTATCTATCTATCTATCTATCTATCTATCTATCTATCTATCTATCTATCTATCTATCTATCTAACTTTAAACTACTTCAAACTATAAACTACTTTAAACTATTAAAGGTGCTGTATGTAGTTTTTCTACTAAAACGAATCCTTTTTTTATTGCCTGTGTGTGAAGGGGTTGTAATCTCAAATGATCCACTTTGCGGGTTTTGCTATTACCTCGGAAAGCAAGTATTCTTATTTTTATGTGAAGGTGCCAGGTCGAATTTACCGCGAAATCCAGTGACGTGACCTGCACGCGCGCTCCCGAGCCTCTCGCCTCATCTAGCCCAGTGGTTTTCAAACTGTGGGTTGCGACCCACTTGTGGGTCACACACAGAGGTGGAAGTAACGAATTACAACTACTCACGTTACTGTAATTAAGTAGTTTTTTCGTGTACTTGTACTTTTATGAGTATATTTTTAAGTCTGTAATTTTCCTTGTACTTAAGTACAAATTAAGTTAACTAATGTACTTCGCTACTTTAAAAATCACATTCGTTACTAAGTACTTGTACAATCTGAATTAAATTAATATTCAAATCTTTGACCAGCATTTGGGTATCCTGTATCCAATAGAAATAACTGATCGTGGGCGGGCCAATAAAAACCCTTGTATTTGGACCGGGAAAAAAGCCCGGTTTCTGGAGAGCTATTCGTCCTCGCACGTCCTTCACTGTAAAGGTGTATTTTAGCTGAATTCAATGAAAATTCCGAACAAATACCGGATGACGAGTGCCCATGGCCACACCTGGAGGAGTTGTTCACATACAGAGCAAGGAAAGGAGACAGCGTGCAAATGCAATGCAAACTTTGTTTGCCATCTGCAGTGATTTCGGCTTACAAGACTTCAGCCTCTAATCTCAAAAAACACATTATGGTAAGAAGACTTATAACTATATTTGTGTGATAGTTGTTTTCGTTTTTAATGTTGGGTAGACCTCACGATACTAAATTTGACTAAAAATATCACTTGAAACATGAGCTTCAGCGTTACCCAGGTGACGAGCACATAGACCATAAAAAAAAGAAGATTTAGCATTGTAAAGAGGCGCTTAAAGTTAAATTTGATGTCATTGTCAACAAATTATTTTATTCATATTGAATCCATGTTTTAAGCTTATAATAAACGGTCTAATGACTCTTTCATAAAAACAGTCTCTTGCCGCGACCCACTGGCGTAACAGTGTAACTGCACTGATTGACAGCCTGTCTAGATTGCGCATGTGTCAGTGATAGTGCTAAATGCTGATAACTTTTGAAATATTAGGGTACTTGTGGCTTTCTTGTCCAGTCAGATTTTTTTTTTTTAATCTGTTTATAAATAAAATAACCCAACAAGCTTATTTATGTTGCATCATAATTCATTAATACTAATAAAAATATTAGACCATTTTTATAACTTGATTCCCATAAAAATTATATGAAGAAATAATATATAATTTCCTTTGTACTTCCTCTGTTATCTTTTCAGAGGAAACGTCCATCAAAGATTGATCAGTACGATGACATTGTGACAGCAGCAGCACGTAGTCAACATAAGACCACAGCCACACCAAACTTCAGGTTCAGAAAGTGAAATGTCCAGAGTTTAAGGCCTTTGCCCAGTTGTTGGTTTGCAGTGAAAAGTACTGTTTATATACATGTTTAAAAACCATTTAACATTCTTTAAACAGACAAAATTCCTGTACTGTGTTTATTCGTATAAAACACAAATTGCCTGTGTTTGATCCATTCATATTTCTGATTTGATTCAATGGATTTGATGTTTATTCAATAAATATCACTGGCTAAAAAGTAATTAGTACTTGAGTAGTTTTTGAGAGGGGTACTTTGTACTTTTACTTAAGTACATTTTTAACACCAGTACTTTTACTTGTAATTGAGTATTATTTTAGCAACTACTTGTACTTGTACTTGAGTACAAATTTTCAGTACTCTTTCCACCTCTGGTCACACAGTGAGAAAAGGTGGGTCGCACAAAGGCACTTAGCTGCAGCTAAATTTACATTACGATGAGTGAAACAAAACCAGTCCGATTAATGACCAAACGACTCTTAAGTGAGTTTTAGCGCCCGCCAAAGTGAATTTTTGTCCCGCCAAAGTCTTATTTGATCGGTGAGTAATGTAGATGAACTGCTGCGCTTGTGACAGAGTGCATGTTTAACTGAAAGAACGAGCAGAGAGAGAGAGAGACCCGGTCGCACGCGCTCTCTCTCTCTCTTCGGAGTCAGGCGAAAGTGTAAACAAGTCTTCACCGTCTCCAAACTAGGCGCTGTCTTGCTCTCTCTCCCTCGCACATATTAATCAAAATAAATCGACACGGTGGTAAAAGGTCGGAAGACCAAAGTTTCATGTGGAGCATTTGGAGATTTTTTTTTTCCTTAATTACCGCTGGGTGTGAATTGTGCTAAATAAGTTGTTGCCTTATCTTCTCTGAAAAGCATCCCAGACATTCAGCTGACATAAAACAACACTTTAATTAGACGAAAAAAACTATCCAGTGATGAAATGTTTTCTGTGTTGACACAAATCTTGGATGTCCATGTCCAGTGCTGGGATAATCACACAACGTGCATGACACGTCCAATTCGCGAACTAATGACTCCTTTAAACCGATTCATTTTAATGAATGGTTAAAACAACTGATCTTTCCAACAGTGAACTCAGGAGACGTCTGAATCGGTGTATAATCAGTAACAATTTACAATAAGGTTCTATTTATTACATAAATTACATAAAAAGTACAGTTTGCTTACTCAAGCTTAAGCTTTAAAATAAATAAAACCACTTGTTTTTTTTTGAAAAGCATATGACTACATTTTTCCACACAGTGCTATCAAGAATCGATAAGAGAATCGGATCGATAATCAGAATCGTCAGTGGCATTATTATTATTGATAAAATCTTATCATTTCCCATCCCTATGTAAAGACGGTAAAATTATAATCAAACATTAAAGAACATACATGTTTTTTTTATGGGTTTTTTTAAGAGTTAAAAGTTTAAAATATTTTGCTAACATGAGGTCTTGTCACTGTCAGTCTTTTTACATCAGTGCAAAACTAGGGTATGCAGATTAAGACCATCAGCATGCATTGATTAATCCCATGGCATGTAGCAAAAAAAAAAGGTACGACCAAATCATGCTGGTGCGACCAACTGAGAAAGTTGGTAGCACCAGTGCAAGTGGGTCTTGAGATTGATTATACTTGTCTAGGTGGGTCCTAGAATGAAAACGTTTGGGAACCCCTGGTCTAGCCTACTGACTTTGCACTCAACAGCGACGACACTGCAACTTATGACATGGATTTATGACTTATGCAACTTATGACATGTCTGATAACACTAAGAAACGACCTGCGCCCAGCAAAACACAGACTCCAACACAAACTCCACATATTGATAAAAAACAAAACAAAAAAATGTTTTCTGCTGAAGCTCGTAAGGCCAGACGTGAATCGGATGAACTTCGGGTGAAAACACGGATCAACATCGGCAGGGCATTTGAATCATGGAGAAACCTTATCTACAAACCTAGAATGTACATTTCCTGAAGAAAATGTGAAGTGGTAGCCTGACTACGTCAGACTTCGTACTTCCGCTCAATTTCATTTCGCTTCTGTACTCAGTCTGAGACAGCTTCAGAGCTTTCTGTTTGCCACCGGTCTGGAAACAGCCGGGCCAATCAACGAACAGAGGGCGGGCTGAGAGCCGTGATGTACACGCTGATTGTACCGTGGATGCGTAGATTTACTTAACTTAACCTGCAAAAGTCGTTCACAGCCATGTTCACTCCGGTATTTCGCTCGATGGTTTTGTTTTCGCATCATACATGTGTTTACAGTGAAAGTTAAATGCGGCTGAGCATGCGCATAACACACGCCATAACCAAACGTTATGTGATTGGCTTACGGGTAACCAATGATTTTAAACTTCAGACAAGCGCCCCCTAGCAAGAGAGAAAACACTTCTCTGTTATGCCATTCCAGACTCTGTCTACGAAGCAAAGTGAAGTAGCAGAGTCTGGTATTACCATGCTAGTGAAGTGGTGCTTGCAGTGGCAAAATTCGGCACGGTTGATAGGGTTCCATACTTATCATGGTACGAGCATGGAGCATTAGTTCAACGTCAAGCAATAAAAGTAGCCTATTATTGTAACGTTGCAGTGGGAGTTTACCTTAGTTTCCAGCATGTTGTGTGATGCTTTCTCCAGTGTGTTGCATCTCAGTCTGGGGTGCGTTTCCCGAAAGCATCGTTGGCCAACTATGGTCGCAAGTTCATCGCAATGTCCATTGAACTCTATTGGTAACGACGGAACTTGCGACCATAGTTGGCCAACGATGCTTTCGGGAAACGCACCCCTGGCCGGTACCCACAGTGCTTGCTCATAAATTCGAGCACCCGCTTGTAAACTTATTGGTTGCAATCTGAAACATCACCGCTAGAGGCCGCTGAAAACTACATACAGCACCTTTAAACTTCAAACTAATTTAAACTTCAAACTATTTTAAACTTCTTCAAACTTTCTGGTCCAAACTTTCTCAAGCCAACTTAAAGTTTGTCTCAACAAACATTTTTATCTAGTTTATTATTATTATTATTGAGCATTTTCACATAGGTGAAATAAAAACATTAAATAATTTATTTACTGCCTTATGCCTTCTTCCTTTAAATATCACAATCCAGACACTTTAATTGGAGAGTATAGATTTTCTGTAGCCATCAAAAATACATCTGTTTGTCATAATCGATCTTCTCAATAAAGCTGATCGTCTGTGAATCAACGCCTTGCCGACAGAAGAGCGGAAGTGTTGAACATTTACATGTTTACTTTCCACCTCTGTATATTTCAGATTGTAAAGAGTCTGTAAATTAATCTAAACTAAAAGCAGAATCCCTAGAGTTCGATATCATTATAATCCTGAAGATTAATTCCTGAAGACTTACCGTGATGTGATATTTGTGCCAGTGTAAAATATGTTTTGGCTCTCTGTCACCCTGTTTGAGTTTGCATTCTGTGCGCTGTCTACACTTTCTCTTCCTCTTTATGGTTTTCCTGCCTGCAACTTTGACACAAGCAGAAAACAGGCTAACACATGTATCATATTTTCGGTTTCAGAGATTCAATTCTCGATCTGCCATGATTAAAAGATTTCACATAATCCACTCCTCTAACATCCCAGAGGAAAATTTTACTGCTCAAAGCTTGCTTTTCTATAGCTCAGGAGACAAATTTGAGATTCTCATCTAAGCCTTATTTTAATCTCTATTTTGTCTAAAATGTTTCTCATATGTTTCTCCTAAAATTCACTAGGAGGAATAGGTGAGACAGAGGAAAATGTTACTGCTCAGAGCTTGCTTTTAGGAGACAAATTTGAGATTCTCATCTAAGCCTCATTTTAATCTCTATTTTGTCTAAAATGTTTCTCATATGTTTCTCCTTCTCCTCAGAGGGAGTCATACCTGAGACTAAAAGGAGATGCCTTGCTAATCTCAATTCGGTGTTTTTAATGACTCATTTATTTCTCCTTTGAAAAAGAAAATGAGCAATACTGGAGCTACTATGGAGCAATATCCGAGTCTCTTGCTCACTCTCCCTCTCATGCACACAAACACACACGCACGCACATGAATGACTAATTCAATCAAATGACATTTTCCTCCTACCAGACTAGATTCACCATTCTAAACAACACAGATCATCCACTTCAGAACATCTTGATGGACCAAAGAAACAACGGACGGGAATGCTACTCTCTCTTCACTGCAGGACAGACAGAAGATCTATCCACAACCATCAGGCTTTAAAAATCTATAGCAAATGGCAGATTAGCTGATGTAATAAAGAAATAAAGAAATTTGAATCTGAATCTTTATTTAAATCAAAATAACATTAACAAATTTAAAGACATTTTAAAGACAGCAAAAACTGTTTAAACATGGTCATTACAAAATATGAACTAAAGTGCTTTTTTTTTGTAAAATTCTGTTTTTAAAACAGTAACAATTTTAACAATGTTATGAGCAGTGGCAGGCCAGGTTTACAACAATTCACAACAATAAACTTGAGTCTCTGACGCCAACATACATAATTTGAAAACAAGGACTTTTTGTGAACATTGTCATTTCAACAAATGTCTCTGTGTGCCCCATCCGATATTTACAGTGTTGTGGCCCTGATGCGGCATTTGTTTATGAAGGCTTTTTTTGACCTTACTTTTCTCAACCGGTGTCCAACCATCCAGTGTACTACAGCGCATGACGTAAGCTGCAAGAATAAAAGAAAAGAAAGCACAAATTACAGATTGCAGTTACCACAACAGTATTAAAGGAGAACTCCGGTCAATTTTAACATTGAGCTCATTTTTTTGTACATTTGGAGTGCTGTCAGTACAGAGAACAACGACAAAAATCGGTGTTGCCTACACCGTGTTATCCTGTTTTTAAAATTTGCACCCTGTTGACTTCAATGGGGCAAGTTTTAAACCTGCTTTTAGCCTCTTAACATCCTTGATGTGTCATTACAAGTGCACAGGTCATGTGAGTGATTCCTTCAGAGTGAACACGAGTGAATCTGGCTACAGTAGATGTGAAAGATATGAATAAAAATGATGTTATTTCAGCCAGCGCACATACCTGTATTTACATCCTGTTTTCGGTTGAAGTCCAAAGTAGTCGATTGTCGAGTTCACGCGCGTGATCATAGGTAACTAAACCAATGCGCATGAACTCGAGAATCGATTACTATGGACTTCGACCGAAAACAGGATGTAAATACAGGTATGTGCGCTGGCTGAAATAACATCATTTTTATTCATATCTTTCACATCTACTGTAGCCAGATTCACCCGTGATCACTCTGAAGGAATCACTCACATTAGCTGTGCACTTGTAATGACACATCAAGGATGTTAAGAGGCTAAAAGCAGGTTTAAAACTTGCCCCATTGAAGTCAACAGGGTGCAAATTTTAAAAACAGGATAACACGGTGTAGGCAACACCGATTTTTGTCGTTGTTCTCTGTACTGACAGCACTCCAGATTGACAAAAAAATGAGCTCAATGTTAAAATTGACTGGAGTTCTCCTTTAACAACTTTTTTCATCCTGATACGACAAAATTCACATTGTAATATCTCTATGGATCACACATAAGGAAATGCAGCAAAACTGTGAGGACAGTGAAACAATCATAACATTTAACGTAGCTATGTGATATATGGGTATCCAACACCTCTTATTGGGTTCCTGTTGATTTAAATTTAGTCTTTCCCCTTATTATTAGAGTCACAGGGCTGGACACCAGTTATCTTGCCAAGACGAATTTTATTCTTATATGTCAGGAGAGAAACTTTCAGAAGATGTTACATTCATGTCAGGTCTATGCGTTCTCGTGTTTTTCTTCCCTCACATCTCTTAGTTTCTCTTCTCTCACATCTCTTAGTTTCTCTTCTCTCACATCTCTTAGTTTCTCTGAGGTGGTACAGTAAGATAGAGCTTATATACATCACTGAACGACTTCCATTCATGGTAACAAACTCTGTGTCGTTGTTAGAACGTATATGTCATACGAACACATGGCACAATTCACTTCCATATTAAGAAACTATCTGCATCAGTTGAACACATGTACAGTATACACCCTTCTGTCTGTCTCTGTCTCTGACATATGATCTTTACATGCACCCATGCTATCTATAGTCTCTCATGCACTCAGACTGTCATACACACATAAACTCATAACTCTATAAGATAATACAACTGATTATGAATATTAATAAAAAATAATAATACAGATACATAATATTTAATAATAAAACAATATTAAAAGATGAAATTTTAGTCTTCATCTCCCTCCACTGGAACTACGTACGCTAGTTCCACACGTCACTCCCAGGTGGCCAACCTATATAGAAGTGATAGTGAGGAGGAAAAGCAGACCAAGAAATAGATTTAAAGGACAGAAGAATAGAAACAGAAAAGAAGAGAAACAAAACAAAACAAAGAACAAAACAACAAAGAACCCCCCATGTCATGTCCCCGTATACTATGTGTTATTTTAACATCTATGTGTATGTATTTAAAATAAACCCCAACCATCTAAGAAAAGAAAAACTAATAAGTCTTCTACCGGTGCCTTGACTCGTTAAGTACTTAACTCCTCAAGTTCCCGGCCAAAACAACAAACCAAAACAAACGTTGATGTTAAAAGATCCTATCCCTTGGGGTTGAAAATCAGTAAACGAGTATTCATTGTTTCTGGAGTTGTGTTTTGTAAGTAGTGTATAAAATCTCCTATTTCACACTGTATGTTCCATTCTTGGTTCCATCCATTTTATTAGTAATAATCAATTTGACAGGTTTGGTACTTTTCCTTCTATTAACACATAGTATGAGTTGTATTAATAGCAGGAACACAAAAACTCCTACCATAGTCAAAACTATCCATTCCGACCATGATAACTTTCCTAGGATATATGTTAGCTTCCTTTCAGACATTAATTTAGCTACACCATTTGCTACGATAACATGACCCATGGCTTGAATTCCCTCCTCTTGAGCTGCTTTTACACTCTTTTTAACTCTTCTGACCATCTCAAAGAGTTCATAATTCCTTTCTTCTACTAAATCGTTATTCCAACATTGTGGCTCCAATTGCAACAATTGCACATGTGGAACATGAATTCCACCCAAGTGAAGAGGATAGAGAATCTCAAGGCAAAATGGATCAGGGGGAATTGGACACAACTTCCCTCCGTATATCATGTTATCACTTATTCCGTCATGTAGTATACACCACTGTGCTTCTGACACTTGCCATGCACCTGTGGCTTGATCTAAAGGAACTACTTCCCAAACTGCGGAACCATTAAGAGATAGACTAAACATTGTAGAGCATGAGCAAATTACCCACTCATGTTCCTCAATACAACAATCTGTGGTAGAAATCATTGGTGTTTCACCTTCAGCCCAATATCCATTCTTTCCTAATCTAATTACCGAATTCCCTTGTCTAACACCCATTGATTGGAATTGCCTAACTGTCATAATATTGCGCTTCCCATATTGAGGCCATATCATGATCAAAGGTAACATTCCAGAACCTGACAACAAATTTTCATTAATGGCGATTTTAACTAGTGGGACATGTTTAGCAGAAGTTAAATTAAGTCGGTTACCAAAAACCACTAACAACGATTCTGCTATTCGCTCAGGAACTTGTCCCATTCGAATAACTTGTATATCCTCTACCATTTGATCCTTTAAATTCTGAGCTAAAAATAAACATGCCGCTCGATGTGTCTCAAAGTTAGATGATTTTGTTAATGCATCTGCCAATTCTTTTGCAGCATTATTAAGATGCTCACCCGCTGCTATAATATGCAATGAACCTTGTAGAGCCTCAGTGAGTCCTTTCCCCGTCATGGTTCCCACCCACTGAGTATAGTCGCTTAGTTGGTTCATTTGAGCAGTATTACTTATTGAATTGACAGAGCCAAATACCCCCGCTATATCTCCCCATATACTTCGAGGTTTACGATTTTTACTACTCAGAGGATTTTTAGAGGTATAATATTCAACTTCTTTTTCCAACCAACTTCTTATTTGTGTAAAATTACCACAATAAGACTGATCAAAAACGGTAAGAAGGGATTTCAAGTTATAATTAATGCGTTGTCGCACCATATGGGCTTCATTTATCAAGGTTTTGGTTTCTTTTGCCAACAAAATACCATGAACTGGTGCAGTAGTTGTATTTGGGCATGTTTTAGCTTTGTTTGATTTTTCCGCTGAAAGATAAAAACACCTTCCAATTTCCCCAGTTTCTAGTTCAGTTTCACAGTATTCATTCTCATCTTCTGAATGCCATACTCGCATATAATTTCCCTTGAATCTTGTTGTCCCCGAGGAAGCATCCCTCAGAAACCCTTCGCATGGCAACACTATGGGATAAATACACCCTTGGGCCAATGAGTCCCATATTGTAAGCATGTGAGTACGATTCAAAATGAAATTAATTTCCACATTAGTAGATGTTATAAGGTCTAACCCTATAACTTCACATTGTTCTTTTGAACAAATTTCTCTTCTTTGAGCACTACCAGTATACCCCCCGTCTTTCACAGGCCAAATTACTCTGCTTTTGTAACATTGATGGTGAAAGTTACATCCACCAAAGATGCCCTCACGATATTTAGCAAGGTCTTTATCATTACGTGGCACCCAATCCCATAATCCCCATCTGGAAATAAAGGGTAGAGTAAAATGTTGGCCAGTTTTCAGAGTTGCATTCCGAGTGATCTCCTGAACTCGGGGAGTCCATAAAGCTTGGCTTTCTTGGTAAATGCCAAGTAAAATTAAGAATAAGCATACCATTGTCGGTGGGTATTGAGAATAACTGGCAACCATCTCTAATCAATGTCAATGGAATTGATTCCTGAAATGGAAGCAGAGAAATAATTAACATCACTTCTTTACTCCCAATCTTTAAAGCTAATGGATGAACAGTGTTCAATATCAGGCCATAAGCCATCTTTATCATTTTGTTAATTCACTAAGCAAGGTTTAACTTGTGACCAATGATACCATCTATCTGTTCCTACACCTTTCCCTTTAAGGCAAACACTTGTATCAGTTGTTAAGAGTATTTCATATGGTCCCTCCCATCTAGGCTCTAAACCTTTTCTAGCAATACGTTTGACCATAACAAAACTACCTAACTCAGGATTGTGTGGAATATCAGTAGTGGTATGTTTTTCATCCCATTGCTGTTGAGCTTCTCTCACTTTCTTATTATTGTCTTTAGTAGCTTTGTCAAGCATTGTAATATAGCGTCGTAACTTTTCTTGGAACAAAGTAGAATCTCCTCCTGTTCCCGCAGGTGGCGGGGCATCATGAGGTAGAACCATTGCTCTTCCAGTCATCAGTTCAAAAGGGGTTAGTCCTGTAACTCTGTTTGGAGTTGCTCTCAAGTTCCACAGAATAGCAGGTAATAACTTATGCCAACCTTGGCCAGTTTGCAGAATGGCTTTGGTAAGAGCGGTTTTTAACGATCGATTCATCCTCTCTACCATTCCCGAACTTTCTGGATGGTACGGAATGTGGAATTTTTGTTTGATTCCCATCAATTTCATTGCTTCCTTCATCAATTTTCCAGTGAAATGAGTCCCATTATCAGAATCAATTTCATATGGAAGACCCCAACGAGGAAAGGCTTCTTCCACCATTACTCGTGCTGCCGCTTCGGCAGTGCAAGTTCTCGTAGGGAATGCTTCCACCCACCTAGTAAATCTGTCCATGATTACTAGAATGTATTGGTACCCTCCACTGGGTGATAAAGGTCCTGTGAAATCAATTTGGAGGTGTGTCTATGGACCCGTTGGTCTGGGTGCATGTGACATTCGCACCTTTACAGATTTTCCCACATTTGCTTTCAGGCATATCAAACATCTCCTACAGTAGTCATCAATGTCTCTCATCATTCGTGGCCACCACCAAGTCTCACTGATTTGAGCTTTCATTGCTTTTGCTCCAGCATGCACTTTCCCATGATACAGCTGCATTAGTTCTCTTCTTGTTCCAATAGGCATCACCACTTGTCCTGTTGGAATTCTCCAGATACCTTGATCATCTTCTTTTGCTCCTGCTTTTATCCATTGTTCTTTCTCTTCATCTGTCTCCACTTGATATGACAGAAGATGGAGCTCAGGATTATCCTTGCTGTTTTCCTGTACCAAGGTAACATGAGTAAGAGGAAGTAGAGCTGCTTCTCTAGCTGCTGCATCTGCTGCCGTGTTCCCTTGACTTTCTTTGGACTTGTCAGATTGATGTGCTTTTACTTTGACCACGGCTGCTTCTTTGGGTAAGTGACATGCTGCAATTAAGCGACGAATTATGGAAGCATGTTGTATTTCGCTCCCACTGCTAGTGATAAGTCCACGTCTTTTCCACAAAGCAAGGTAGTCATGGACCACGCCAAAAGCATAACGACTATCTGTATAGATGTTGACCCGATAACCTTCCGATAATTCAAAGGCTTCCGTAAGTGCTATAAGCTCAGCTACTTGTGCTGAAAATTGCCCCGAAAGAGCTCCTTTCTTCACGACAGTTCCATCAGCTTCCACTACAGCCCATCCAGTATGTCGTTTTCCATCAACATAATAACTGGATCCATCGACCCATAACTCTTTGTCTGGATTTTCAAGAGGGATTGGATTTACTGGACCAAGACTATCTTCTTCTACTTGTTTTTCACACTCATGTGGTATTCCCTCATGTGGTTCCAACATCATTGTTGCAGGGTTAAGGGAAGTGTCTCTGATAATTTCCACTCTCAGATCCTTGTTCAACAAAGTTGCTTCCCATTTTGCTCTTCTTGCGTCAGTTATGGTTTTGATGTTTGTGTTGTTCAACAACGTCACTATACTGTGTGGAGTGTGTAATATGATAGTTTGTGCTCCTATCAGATTTTCAACAGCGTCCACTGCCCACGTAGCACCATCAAGAGCTTGTATACATCGTGGTTGACCAATCATAGTGACAGGAATCTTTGTGGAAAAGTATCCAACTGGTCTGTATCTATCACCTGGTTTTTGACACAGAACTGCTGAATACGTCTCATCTCCCACCCTGGTCCACAAATGGAACTGCAACCGTCCATCAGGAAGTCCCAAGGCTGGGGCTGATGTCAGTTTCTCTTTCATAGAAGTAAATGCTTCCTCAGCTTCCGGCGTCCAGTTTATCTTTTCCACTCCAGGCTTTCCTCCCTTGTACAAGTCGATGAGAGGGCTAGTGATGCTGGCAAAATCAGGTATATACTGGCGACAGTAGTTGAAAAGTCCCATCACCTTCCGTATTCCTGTAACTGTTAGAGGTTTTGGAAGTTGTCGTAACGCCTCCACACGCTCTGTTGTCATTCTCCTTCCCTCGACAGATATTTCTTGGCCCAAGTAGATAACCTTGGTTTTAGCCAGCTGTGCTTTGTCGGGGTTGACTTTGAATCCTCCTTTCGTAAGGGCTTGTAAAACAACATTCAGAGCAAATATATGGCTCTTTTCATCTGGGCTTGCAATCAACAGGTCATCAACATATTGGATGCAAACACTTCCTGAACTCTCAATTTCAGCTTTTCGCTCCGTTAAGAACTGATCCAAAGTTCTATGGAAGACCACAGGAGATAAATTTAGCCCTTGTGGGAGTCGGTTCCAGACAAACTGTTTTGCCCCCACTGTGAAGGCCAATTTCTCTTGAGATTTTTCGTCTATAGGTATAGACCAGAAAGCCGACAGTACATCTAGTACTGTGAAAATTCTTGCATTTCCTGGAATATCATTCAGAATAGTGGCTGGATTGGCCACAATAGGATGTGGTTTTGGTGTTACACTGTTAAGTCTTGTGTAATCAATGGTTAATCTCCATGAGTTATCCGCTTTCCTAACAGGCCAGACAGGGCTATTAGTGGTTGATGAAGTTTGTCTGATAATTCCTTCAGCTTCCAAGTCTGCCACTATCTCTTCCACGGCTTGTCTGGCTTCAGGTCGGATAGGGTATTGTTTATGAGGGGCATGTATCGGTCCCTCAATAATAACAGGGTCAATGTTGGCTTTACCGCAATCCAATTTATGTTTAGCCCAAACATCTGGATATAAACTACACAGAAGACCCCACACACCGTCTTTTCCCCAATCTCTGATAATTGGTTTTGCTATACCAACAGATGTTAAATTACACGTGCGATCTTCATGTGGTATTATTCCAGCTGTTGTAGCGATTTGACGACTGTCAGTGAATATGATCATGTTCAACAATGGAAGAATGTCCATGCCAATAAGGCTTCCTTGTGAATTCGGCCCTACCCAGAAAGATGTCCATAAGACTTCATCTTCATGTATTTGCAAAGGAACTTGTATACTTTTGCGAAATTTAGTGATAGCTCCTCCAACTCCTTCAACTTCCATAGTTTCATCGGTTGTAGGTAGGTTCAGATCTGTTATTGAAATCGAAGCTCCTGTGTCGACCAACATGTCACATGGGTGGCCCCCTATTAATGCATTAATGAAAAGGCGATTGTCTCTTTTCTTACTAATACAGGGGGCCGCTGATTCCTATTGCGGACGCACGATTCCCTCAATGAGCTGACGGACTTGTGCTTCAGTAAACATTTTCCCTTGAGGGGTTTCATCAGGTTTCTTCACACTGGCCTGTCTAAATGATGGACCTTGACCTTCTGCTCCACCTCCTTTAGCCCAACAATCTTTTATTGTGTGGCCTCGCTTTCCACAGTTGGTGCAGAAAATCATCCTCTTCTTTATGTCCATGTTGAATTGAGCTGTTGCCACTCCTCTTCGGTTTGGCTTGTTTCCGTCTTCCTTATTTGATCTTGTAGCCATCTCTAATCGCCCAGCCCATTGCATAATTTGATCAAAGGTCTCACCTGGATTAACTCCAAGTGATAAGGCTTGTTGGTATTTTGAGCTAAGTCCATCCACAAGTGTGTCAGTAAACTGCACATCATCTCTGTCAGGCTGTTTCTTAGCGCAAAGAGCCCATCTCTCATAAGCATTCCACTTACGCAGAGCATATTCATCTGGAGATTCATCATCCTTTTGCTTAATCAACGTCACTAATGTGAAAGGAACTTTCCCACTGCCCAAGATTTCTTGGATTTCTTTTCGAAACACATCTAATGCCTGCCAAAGACCCAAGGGTCGTCCTTGGTCATCAACCCACAAATTTATCCATTGGGCTGTTGTTATCGAAACTGGCAAGCGTTCCCATCTGTCTCTTGGGATTTTAGCTTTCACAATGGTGTGTATGTCTTTTAACCCTCTGAGGTCTGAGCTGTTTTCTGGGCCCTGGAGGTGTTCTGACATGCTCTGACATTTGTGGTTATTTCTGTTACTTGTGACATTTTCATGGCTAAAGTCTAATTACACTGTATTCAGCACAAACTCTGCTACAATAATATATCAGCAGCATGTATGTAAAAGTTTGTAGTTTTGAGATAATGACATTTATGCGTGGTTTGTGAAAATACAAAAATAAATTCTCACTGAAATAAGGTCATGAAACCCATACTGATTATTTCTTCACAAGACTTTTGAAAATTGTATCACGTAGCCTAGAATATTTGCTCTAAAACTATGTGAGAATCACCCTGACTGCTCATTCAGAGAAGACAATATATTGATTTAAAAATTTTACGACGTGTTTTGTGTTAGAAAGCAATATGCGAAGGGGCGGATCACCTCATTAATATGAAAGCTTTCCACACCTGAGAAAGACAAAGAACCTCCCTAATGGCCCTATTAGGAGCTTATCAGGGCCCATCATTCTGACCAACCTTGCACAAAGAATGAGGAGATTTAAAAAAGAATGGCTTTTAAAATTGTTTGGATTTATTTACAACACAACATAATCCAAAGATACACAACAAAAAAGCACTTATTGAAGAAAGAGACCTTTGTGCCATTCCTAAAAACATTGTACATACCTTTCATTTTCTAAGGTGTTTGATTTTCACTTTACCATGTTCATGTACTGTGACATGTACTGTGAATGTTTAAGTCAGCAGGACTCAGTGGCATCTGGGCCCTGAAAAAAAAAAAAAAAAAGAACATACTAATATCAAGAGAAAGGCCTGCACGATTTTGGGAATACATTTTAGATTTTTCTTGTTAAAATTGCTTTTTAAAATTCACAGAATACACACACACACTCACAAATGTTTCCAACAACATATAATGAACACCAGGTTTGTTGTGCCTTGTAGGTATAGGCTATGCGCAGTGCTGCATAAAATAATAACAATATAGCAGCCTATATATATTTTCAAAAAGATTTCAGTAACAACTAAGCTAGAGAAAAATATATTGATTATCATGTTACTTCAAATGTTTCCATTCGTTATGATGATATGAAATGAGATAATAGTAAAAACATGAAGCCGTTTGGAGCGTTTTGCTTTTCCAAAATATGATACATTCAAACGCGATCACGATCAAAAATATGATACATTAAAACGCGATCGCGATCAAAAATATGATACATTAAAACGCGATTGCGATCAAATATAAAACATTATGGTTAGGCCTACCATATACATAGCCTATCTACGTTTGAGCAGATATCCACAAACACAGTAACAGTAAACACGGGTCTAAATATTATAATATTCACCATATATCTAGCAACAGTTCAACTGCAATGTGAAATTTATGCAACAATAGCAAACTAATATGTAAGAATTACTTACCTTATCTTTCTTGTCTTCAAATATCGTTCTTCTTCTTCTGATGTAAATCCAATGTAAGCTCAGGCACGTCTTTCAAACTCGACGAAAAGTGAAGTGAAGTGTTTTGTTGTTGAGGTAATGAGGGCGATCGCGTTCCATGTGGAGATTTGCATGTGAATATCTTTTGCGCGAGTGGGCGTGGCCGAATTAAAAATAATTAGGAAGCGTTTGAGAAGCTGGAAATCTTGTTGGTTTTATACAAATTACTTAAACAGAGAATATTTGTTTTCGTTTTGAATCCGATCATTTAAAAGTACACACTTAAATGTTTATAAAGGTGTATGGCTCATAAATGTGTGACAAGTATTCGCTGAGTTTTGTTTCAGTTTATAGACGTGCTCAAGAAAAAAAAGTTCACCGCGACGGAGAGGCAGAACGCACACACTGTTTATTTTCTTTATTTTACAAAAGCACAATGTTTTGATTTGATTGGAAGTGGACACATACAAAAGTAGAAATACCACAGATTCTTTTTTTATATTTATTTTTTCTGTATGACCATAAATGACGGAGAAATTTAAGTTTATAGTGCTACAATGTGGAGAAAATCCAGCAAAACGCGCCGGCGCGTTTGTCGACCTCAGAGGGTTAATGTCATTTGATGCGCTTCAACCAGAGAGTCTAATTCTCGCCAAAACTCTGTGTTTGGATCTTGTCTCTTCAGAGGAGGCAAGGCTGTGAGAATGGCTTGACGTTCTCCTGGTGTGAATGGTCTCTCTTCTGTCATCATTTCAGATTGTAATTCTTCCCTTTTAACAGCAGGTGAAGAAAATCCAGGACTAATCTTGTCTATTGTGATCATGTCATCATCCCTGGTCTCATCACCCCAGTCAGATCCATAATTACGAGCTGGTGTGCATCGTAACATGTCTCTGTTCAGCGGGGCTGATTTAGATTTTGTTATTATTGGAGCTGCTTGTGCAGATGCAATGTACATTTTGTCAACTGGACCTCCATTTGATCCTAAAGCTTGAAGCTGTGTCAAAGGTTTAGATGTACTTGTATATTGTTCAGGCAAAGCTGGATAAATTGGTTTGTAAGGAGGAGGTGTTACTGTCATGGATTTCACTGGTTCTTGTGAATATTTCTTTTCAGCTTCAGTTATTATATTTGTCCAATCTGGATCAAATGAATCATTATTAGCTGTATTTTCTTCATCTGAACATTTAATAGACATAATTTTGTTCAGTTTGTTATACGCTTCGATTTGAGGCTTCATTACTTCAACAAGTGGGACTGGGCAACCATTAATGCCGCAACAAATTCCACCTTGTTTCACAATCCAATGAGCTGCAAGTATTGGAAATGCTTTTGACTTAATGGAGTCTTTTTGTGACTCAAACCAGCTTAACTGCACATCCATAGATGCGTTAATATCAAGTCCTTTTTTCAAAAGCTTAGCTTGCTTCTTATTTTTCCTTTCCAGGAACCAAGCAGATATTGTTCTGCTATTACAGCCACTTTCTGCCATCTTGCAAATTATGTGTCCCTCTGTGTCTTGTATGCTCAAAACAGCAGGGATATTTATGTATAGATGTGTGTGTGTATGTGTATGTATGTGCGTGTGTGTGTAAATTCCGGGGGAGGCCCTCTGCTTCTCTCCCTTTCCACCTGCTCTGGTTACTCAAAGGGCGAAAAACGGGGCTGCTTCACACTGTCTCTCTGTGTGTGTGTGTGTGTGTCTAGAGTGAATTCTCAGGAGGGGGCAACTGCTACCCTTGCTCTCTCTCTCCCTCTCTCTGACCACTATAAGAACTATAAAAAGTTATGAACAAGGTTAACCCTTATATTTTCAGTTATCTTTGAATTTCTTTTTTATTTATTTATTTAGTTTACCTCAGATAATTATTTTTTTTCTTTCTTACTTTTTCCTTTAAGCTTGCTCAGAATAGTAAACTCAAATATTTGAACAGTTTTACGATCAAAATCAGAAATGCCTGCGATCTTATCTAGTTACATCGGCACATTCATACCTGTATGACTCCAGTGTTAATGTCCTTAGAGCTTATTTTTAACCCTTTCTATGGCGCTCGTCACACTTAACTACTCCTGTCAATCAAGTCTTGCTGCCTTTTCATACTTGTATTAATTTTTAGTGTTAATGTTTTAGAGACTATATTTACCCCTTTTTCTCTGGGAACTCGCCACACTTAACCACTCCTATTAATCAAGTATCCTCAAATATTTTCTAGCTTAACCGTCTTACAGCTAATTTCTCCAATTTTGACTAGATAGTCTTCTTTCTAAAAAAGATCTATCTCTATCCCAGCATATCAAATACTTTAGAAGTTTACTCTTCAGAGGAACTTAAATTAGCCAAATTAAATTAAATTACTTAATTGAATTCCATTTTTCCCTTTTATTATTATATCTGACATATATGCATTGGCAACACAACTGGTAATTCAAATAGCACAGTTCTTTTAAGCAGTTTCAGTCTATGTTTAATCATCAGGCAGACTCATAATTATTTAGAATAAAATAAAGTCTTACCTGGGATCAAACAAAGGCCTGATGATGACTTCTATCCTGTTCGTGACGCCAATTGTTGATTTAAATTTAGTCTTTCCCCTTATTATTAGAGTCACAGGGCTGGACACCAGTTATCTTGCCAAGACGAATTTTATTCTTATATGTCAGGAGAGAAACTTTCAGAAGATGTTACATTCATGTCAGGTCTATGCGTTCTCGTGTTTTTCTTCCCTCACATCTCTTAGTTTCTCTTATCTCACATCTCTTAGTTTCTCTTCTCTCACATCTCTTAGTTTCTCTGAGGTGGTACAGTAAGATAGAGCTTATATACATCACTGAACGACTTCCATTCATGGTAACAAACTCTGTGTCGTTGTTAGAACGTATATGTCATACGAACACATGGCACAATTCACTTCCATATTAAGAAACTATCTGCATCAGTTGAACACATGTACAGTATACACCCTTCTGTCTGTCTCTGTCTCTGACATATGATCTTTACATGCACCCATGCTATCTATAGTCTCTCATGCACTCAGACTGTCATACACACATAAACTCATAACTCTATAAGATAATACAACTGATTATGAATATTAATAAAAAATAATAATACAGATACATAATATTTAATAATAAAACAATATTAAAAGATGAAATTTTAGTCTTCAGTTCCCACACATTTTTTACCTATGAATTTTCACAACTTTTTCCACAAATTGTTAACAACCACATGAGCAACATACTTACTTAGAATTGCATTGACTTTGAACTTATCCAGGACTCTCTTCCCATATGGCACCTTTCCGTGTTTCCCAAATGCCACAGCATTCTGGCACTCCTCTGCAGTAAAGAATTCATCAAAAAGAAGATGGAACAAGCGAAGAACCTTCTTTGCGGTTGCATGGATTGCAGCCAGGTGAGTCGAGGACAAGAAGAGGCCACTTCCTGGATATAGCTCCTGCTGCCAAGATCTGCCTTTTGGAGCCCAAACACCAGCCTGAGGTTGGATCTGTTCCACTTTGTCCAGAAAACTTCTGAATGCCTCGAGGTGCTCACCACCTGTGACACAAAAGATGTATATTACCTTACAGGGACACAGCAGCATTCATAAAGTAAAAAAAAAAAAGAAGTTTTTAAAAAGTCCAAAAGATTTCATGATTGGATAAGAGTTTTACCAAATTGTTTAAAGCTTTTAAGATTTAGCTTATGTCACCGGGTGATTAAAGAGAAAAAAAAAGAAATGAGCGGCAGGTGTGGAGGGGGAGGAGCTAGAGCGCTGATTGGGGCACATGCTCCCAAAGTTGAGTATAAAAGGCCATTTTGAAGAGAGAGAGGGGAGAGGAGGACACGACGAGAGAGGACATGTGCCGCGACCGCGGATGCGGAGGCAGGCTGAGAGAGAGAGAGCGAGGAAGAGAGAGAGAGACAGAGAAGACTTCGGCTGGATTGCGGGTGCAAGCCTTAGCTGCACCGTGAGTCTGTTGAATTGCAGTTTTATTGTGGAAATGAGCACGAGTGAAATCTTACAGTGTGTGGTGGATATGTGAGTGTGGGAATTGTTTCTGCTGTTCACTCGCAGTCACAGCTGTGCATTAACCTCTCCTTTGTCTGAGCCTTGTGAAGTTACAGCTGCATTGGGGAAATACCATTATCCTCCACTCTCTGTCTGAGGCTAGTGAAGAGCCTGCTAATGCTGGAAGAGCCTGCTAATGCTGGAAGAGCCTGCTAATGCTGGAAGAGCCTGCTAATGCTGTGAGTTATACGTATCCATTCCTCTCTCTGCCTGAGTCCAGTGAAGAGCCTGCTAATGCTGAAAGAGCCTGCTAATGCTGGAAGAGCCTGCTAATGCTGTGAGTTACACGTATCTATTCCTCTCTCTGTCTGAGTCCAGTGAAGAGCCGGCTAATGCTGTGAGTTATACGTATTCTCCACTCTCTGTCTGAGGCTAGTGAAGAGCCTGCTAATGCTGTGAGTTACACGTATCTATTCCTCTCTCTGCCTGAGTCCAGTGAAGAGCCGGCTAATGCTGTGCTGAGATACGCGAAGAGAACGCTGAAGAAGAGAACGCGGAAGCTGTGAATTATGTTCATTCCTCTCTCTGTCTGAAGGTGCTGAGATACGCGAAGAGAACGCTGAAGAAGAGAACGCGGAAGCTGTGAATTATGTTCATTCCTCTCTCTGTCTGAAGGTGCTGAGAAACGCGAAGAGCTCGCTGAAGAAGAGAACGCGGAAGATGTGAATTATGTTCATTCCTCTCTCTGTCTGAAGGTGCTGAGAAACGCGAAGAGAACGCTGAAGAAGAGAACGCAGAAGCTGTGAATTATGTTCATTCCTCTCTCTGTCTGAAGGTGCTGAGATACGCGAAGAGAACGCTGAAGAAGAGAACGCGGAAGCTGTGAATTGTTCATTCCTCTCTCTGTCTGAAAGTGCTGAGATACATGAAGAGAACGCTGAAGAAGAGACTTTTTAAGATTGTTTTTATTCTTTAATAAAGAGCATATTTATTTTGAATTCTGTGTCCGCCATTCCCTTCGTGTCCACGGCCAGCTCCTCAGGGGCGGCACGCAAGCGAAGGGGTGGGTGGCCCGCTGGCGCTCCAGCCCGACCTGTGACACTTAAGCATCAAATAACTCCCAATGTCCAAAGTAAGACAATGTAGTAGAACTTTAAACATATACCAATATAAAAACATAATTACAATTTTATGTTGCGCAATTTAATACACTAGATTATTACCCACGTTTTTTTTTACACAACTCTTCTGAATAGATATAAGGTGTGTTAGAAAAACTGTGAGAGAAAAAAAGAAGTGTTAAAAGAACAAGAAATTGCAACAGAGAGACAAAACATACTTACTTATACCACACAGCACATCATGCAGTTTGGCCTTTTCCTCCTCTAATTTTTCCACCTCTGTCTTGCATGCTTCGCATGGCTTCCATGATCTGTCTTCTGCTGACTCAGGCGAAATGAAACATGGTTCTCCATATTCTGGAATTGGATCACGCTTGATGATTAAAGTATCTGCAGATGAGCTTGAAGAAGTCTCATGTTCAGAGGTGCTTGTCTGGCTCTGGTCCCCAAGAACAGCAGGTTTTTGATGTGTATTAGGACTGTGCAACATTTTGAGGAAGCTTTCTTTGGCTGTAGGAGCTGGTGGCTGTCTTCGCTGATCCAAATCTGCCAAAACAGGCTGCTGTTGTGTTTGGTCTGAAGGTGTGGGTAGTGCTGTGTGAGGCTGGTGATGCTTTGAATACTGTGAAAGGCTGGTGAATGTGTGGAATTGGAGACAGAGTAGTTCCATACTGGTTGAGCGACTGGACTGGTGAATGCTGGTAATGTTGTGGCGTATTTGGTGATGACTGGGAAACTGGAAGTTGGTACTGTGGCCAGGCAGTTGCATGCTGGTGCTGTGGCTGGACAGGTAGAAATGACTCTGTAGGTGGAGGCTGGTACACTGGCCAGGTTGTTGGAGGCTGAAAGACATTTTGGTCCACAGTATTTGGGTGATCCTGTGCAGAGGTGGACTGGCCTGCTTGAGGTAGGAATGGAAGGTTGTAGAATCTTTGTGCAGCTGCATCTCTTTTTTTCATGTCCTTCTTTGTCGCCTTCTTTGTATCCACCGTTTTGTCAGCTGTTCCAATGAAGTCTACTGTAGCATTGTAGAACTTATTGTCAGACCATCTTGCAAGTACTTTTTCTCCTGGTGTCAGATCTCTAAAGCAAGCGATGGGTTAATCATCTTTGTTTAGTATATCACAGAGATTAAATTTTTTTGCTGTGTATCCATCTTCAAAGGTCAAAAATACAAAAAGTCCTGAAAATGAACACTAAGTAAACAAAAAGGAGATTGTGAGTAAATCAGTGCAGGCTAAAAATCAATCTTACTTAAACATGCTACTATATCTTTATTGTCTTATTTCTAACCCTCTTAGCAAAGCAACAAAATTACCTCTTCACTTTAGCCTTCAACTAGGATTAACTTTATTCTTTTAGCACTTTCAAATTTATTCGCTCCTGCAACTCTTTGATTTATGCACTATATACTATTTTTTCAATGTTTTTAATCCCTTTCATTATTTAATTATCACACATATCCCTTTCATTATTTAATTATCACACATTTTATTTGTTTATTTATTTATTTATTTTACACATTGTCTATGAAGAGTATGGCGCAGGAATACTTTTTTGTAAAGAACTTTGAGCTGCAATTCCTATACAAATTATTTTATCCCTTAAATTTTGAGATGATTCGCAAAATTCAGTCACTAAAATGTACAAATAAGCTTCACTCCTTTTTCATGACATTCCATTAAAAATTCCTGTAGGCTATAATCTGTCACGATCCACACTTAGTGAAACAAAGGAGGAACCAATAGCGGTATAAGATTTATTAAGGGTAATCCAAAAGCAATGGTCAAGTCCAGGCATGGGTCAAAAACCGATAAAGCAATCCAAAACACAAGAAACAGGAACAGGCAGGAAACAGACACAGAAGTGGCGTGAAATACAACAAGGACTCCGTGACAAACACTAAACAGGCAGGGTATTTATACACAGGGAAATGACAATGATAATGGGAAACAGGCTGAGTGCAATGATCAGTAATAAGGGACAGCTGAGTGCAATGAAAAGACAAGGATCATGGGGAATGTAGTTCAAGAGTGTGCTGGACACCGTGAGGAAGGAGGACATCTAGTGGTGACCCAAGGAACATAAACCAGACACTGTGACATAACCCCCCCTCTACGGAGCGGCTACCAGACGCTCCAAGACATAACAAAAAACGAAACCCAACAAAAGTCCAGGAGGAAGGTGCAACGGTGGAGGATCAGGGGAAGGGATGGAGGGCCAGGACCATGGAGGGGAACAGAAACAGGGGTGATGACTTAGCCGGGGCCAGGGCAAAGCAGACGGCCCATCGGGCGGCCATGGCGAAGACGACCCTTCGGGCGGCCATGGCGGAGACTTTCCCTCGGGCGGCCAGGGCGGAGACTCTCCCTCGGGCGGCCAGGGCGTAGACTTTCCCTCGGGCAGCCAGGGCGGAGACTTTCCCTCGGGCGGCCAGGGCGGAGACTTTCCCTCGGGCGGCCAGGGCGGAGACTTTCCCTCGGGCGGCCAGGGCGGAGACTTTCCCTCGGGCGGCCAGGGCGGAGACTTTCCCTCGGGCGGCCAGGGCGGAGACTTTCCCTCGGGCGGCCAGGGCGGAGACTTTCCCTCGGGCGGCCAGGGCGGAGACTTTCCCTCGGGCGGCCAGGGCGGTGTCAACAGTCCATCGGGCGGCCAGGGCGGAGACTTTCCCTCAGGCAGGGACATCTGAGGGAAAGTAATAAGGGACAGCTGAGTGCAATGAAAAGACAAGGATCATGGGGAATGTAGTTCAAGAGTGTGCTGGACACCGTGAGGAAGGAGGACATCTAGTGGTGACCCAAGGAACATAAACCAGACACTGTGACATAATCAATATTTGTGCCTCAAGCTACCAATATACAGTATTTATAAAAATTCCAGTAATAAGAGACCAAATACTGACGAATATTTTGGTTAGTAAAGTGTCCAAAGTACGTTAAAAATAACCACTTAAACCAGTTTTAATACTTAACAAAGCTAAGCCGTAGTATAGTAAAATAACTCAATTACCATCTTGGTTATCTCTGGGGGAGCTGGGGTCTGGTTCATACAAACTCATCTTTTTCGGAGGGTTTCGCGCTCTTCTGGGCAGTTTTGTATTAGTTCCTTTTGCACTCATTCTGTAAAATAAACAAAAGTACAACACATTTAATTATTGGGGTCTCACTGCACGAGATCAAATTTTTCCAATCATACACAATTTATGTAACTTCAAGAATGTATAGGCCTCGCTGAATGTAGAAATAATAATCCTAAATTCTTTTTTTTTTTTTTTTTTACTTGTTTATTGCAGAAAGCTAATGTTACCATGACCTTCCTAGCAAGCTTAACTATTTGCTACAAAATACGACCAGTTTCTTCAGAGAGTATCAGAACCCCATACACTCGCCATTTAAAATGTAACGTTACCCAAATTCTGTTTTAAAAAAACATGTTGCTTACCTTCTTTTGAGTCCTGCAACTGTTTTTTCCTCCATTCCGTCTGCCTGCAACTCCATCATAGACTGTAAAAAGAACTCCATACGTTAACTAACACGCGCCCCGCCTTAAGGCTGATTTATACTTCTGCGTCGGACCTACGCCGGAGCCTCTACGCTGTAGGCAACACGTTGGTTTTCATTTATACTTCTGCGTCGTTGTCCGCGTTGACGCCCGCAGAGGGAGCATGTGAAACCCGAGGGAGCGGTCCAAGCAGATCAATCACAGCGCTTGCGTCCACGTAGAGTTAAAGCGTTGTTACATTTTTGGAGAGGTGCACGTCAGGGTACGCCGAAGGGTACGCGCGCTACACACAGCCTACGACGTAGCTACGGCGCAGAGCCATAAGGTCTCATTATGCTTCTGCGTCAACTCCACGGCGTAGCTACGCCGTCACTCCAACGGCGTCGTGACCGTTTTATGGTTCTGCATCGGGTTGCGTTGCATCGCGGTGCATTTCACCGCCAGAACGCTAGGGGGGGTGTGGTTCGCGAATCTCTTTCCTAGTTTGTTTTGGTTCCGTGCGCCGGTTCCGCTTTTTCATTTCCGACAATGGCGAGCGAAAGAGAGAGAGTGTTGTTGCAGCTGGAGCTAATCAACGTTGAACAACAAATGATTTTATTACAAATGTTTCATCGTAGAAGAAAAAGAAGACGTCAGCGAAGGTGGTCTGTACGACCAGTGCACGAAGACAGGGGTAGAATTGGCGAATTTGTTACGGTTGTTCAACCGCTGAGGGACTTGGACGAAGAAATGCACTTTAAGTATTTTCGGATGTCGAAAGGTCGATTTGACGATCTTGTTCATCGTTTAAAGCCGTTAATACAGCATCAGACTACACACAGTATGCCTATTGACCTCGCTCAGAGACTGGCAGTGACTTTAAAGATTTTATCTTCGGGTGCAAACCAACAGATCACCGGGTTGGGCTACAAAATGGGTGCGACCACGGTGTCCCGCATAGTATCGGAGGTCTGCAAAGCGCTGTGGACTGCGCTGCAGCCCGAATTTTTGCCCTGCCCTTCAACCAGCCAGTGGAAAGCTATTGCTTCAGATTTTTGGCAACTTTGGAACTTCCCAAACTGCATGGAAGCCTCGACGGGAAACACGTTAACGTCAAGGCACCACCAAACGCAGGGAGTGAATATTTTAATTACAAGGGGAATCACTCCATTGTTCTCATGGCAACCTGTGATGCCAGGTATCGGTTCACGATTGTGGACGTGGGAGGATATGGACGGGAAAGCAATGGTGGCGTTTTCAAAGCGAGTAGATTTGGGTCGATGCTGCTGGACCACCAGTTGAATCTGCCCCAACCAACTGAACTGCCTGGGACCAGAGTCCAAATCCCTCACGTTATCGTCGCTGATGCTGCCTTACCCCTACACTGCAATCTCATGCGTCCCTTTCCAGGTATGTAAATGAAATTAATTAAAACATAGTAGGCCTGCATTGCGTCTTCATAACGTGTTTGTTATGCCTATGATTGTGGTACAGTGATTACAGTTTTTCTCGATTGCTTAAACACATTTCTTGAAACTATGCCTCGTATTCTCAAAACTATAAACACAAATCCATAACGTCTCACCCAATTCTCCAAACATCCTATTTTCAGGTCAAAATGAAGCTCTACACTCAAAACCATTCACTCTTGCTGAAAAACCAAACTTTGCCCTCAGACAGGACACACAAGCCCTTTAAATCACACACACTACAACATAGTCTTACACACTGGTGAAATAAATTCAAAACAACATTTCCAAAACTGGTAAGTTATGTTGCTTGTGGTCCCCCCATCACAAACCTTTTCACATGATGAACACAAAAGACACAACCAGTGGATACATTGGCACATTTTTATTCATACACAGAAAACACACACACACAAAAATATATATTTTTTTCCTGTTTTACTCTTTTTTTTTTTACTCTTTTTTTTTTACTCTCTCCTCTATTTTTTTTTTTTATATTTACTTACAGTAAGATGTGTGTGACCAACATATGACAGTAAAAGAGCAGACAAACCATTTTCTAATATGGAATTCGAATTGTATTGGAATGGTAAAGAGTGTTGGGACGTAACAGGAGGGCCTCCACTCAAGGATACAATATGACGGATACGTCTAAGAATGTTCCACATATGGTTGAAATACCACAATTTACCTAGAAAGATAACATTCTGGGAGTCAAGACTATAAAGGAGAAAGGATGCCCTCCCTTCACTGTCACACTCTGCAGCCACACTGTGTGACTGTACGACTGCTGGCCTTTTCTTGCAAGAAAATAAACCTCATCAAAGACTATTGGAAATGTTTGTCTCTTATTCAGTGATAGAATTTTGTTTGCCACCACTCCTCCATGAAGGTTCTCGAGGCGACGGTAAAGCGACTCAAATTTGGCCTTACTCGTAGCCGAGCCTCCCTCAAAGTCATACCATTGATAAAGACATGGGCAACTAGAGTGGCTTGAATTTCATCTGAGACTGCTTGTCTTCTTGTCCTTGCCCTTCCTCCTCCTCATTCTTATCCCTCTTCCTTCATGTCTTTCTGGATCCATTGTTCCAAAACGCAATAAACTGATCTGGGCCCTTTTATATATCTATTGAAGGTTCTGATTGATGTGTGTTAAATTTTGACTCTTAGTGTTTCCAGTTGGGTAATTGTGTGCTAACTGAGCTGAAGCTGTGCTGACTTGAGTGAACAATATTGAATGTTAGTGCTTTCTAAATGACAACATGGTCTAAGCAATGAGAAATGAAGGGATTTGTGTGTAGAGTTTTGCAGTGACAGTTCAACAAATCTGACTCAAAACAGGGAATAGTGTTTATAGTTTAGTGAAATGGGTGTGCTTTTTGATAAATGGCGTTATGGTTTTGAAATTTTAGTTCAAAAGACTGGTTATAGTGTTTAAGCAATCGAGAAAAACTGTAATACTGTGTTTTCTGAAACAGGGGGGAACATGACGAGGGACAAGAAAATCTACAATTACCGCCACTCCAGAGCAAGGCGGGTGATTGAAAATGCCTTTGGCATCATGGCTGCACGGTGGAGAATTCTGGGAAGACCAATTGAGTTCCATCCAGACAAAGCTGTGAGTGTCGTTAAAACGTGTGTTGTCCTGCACAACTACCTCACCTACACAGACGAAGTGAACAGCCCAGAGAGCCGATATGTACCACCACATTTTACAGACTGTGACTCTGAAGGGACTGTGCAGCCTGGAGAGTGGCGAAGAATGGTGGCAGACGACACAAACTTTGTCCCCATAGAACCGACACGGATGTCCAAGGCCCGTTCCACCCGAGCTGCCATAGCTGTTCGAATGACTTGAAGGCTTTTTTTCAGTCTCCACATGGAACTGTGCCATGGCAGGATAATGTAGTGTCCCGTGGCAGACTTGGTTAATTACTTTATATCCATGATGTACCCGTGAACATTGAATTGTAAATAAACAACAAACTCTTTTTAAAAACAAACATTGATTTGATTGATTGAAGTTTATTTCTAGCAACAAATAAAAAAAAAGAAAAGAATATATATAAATATATACATATACACTACCGGTCAAAAGTTTTAGATCTGTAAGATTTTTAATGTTTTTAAAAGAAGTCTCTTCTGCTCACCAAGGCTGCATTTATTTGATTAAAAATACAAAACAAAAACAGTATTATTGTGAAATATTATTACAATTTAAAACAGCTGTTTTCTATGTGAATATACAGTAAAGTGTAATTTATTCCTGTGATCAAAACTGAATTTTCAGCATCATTACTCCAGTCTTCAGTGTCACATGATCCTTCAGAAATCATTCTAATATGTCGATGCTTAAAAAATATTCATTAATATTTTCAATGTTGAAAACAGTTGTGTACAATTTTTTTTTCAAAATTCTTTGGTGAATAGAAAGTTCAAAATAACAGCATTTTTTTTAAATAGAATATTTTCTAACATTATAAATGTCTTTACTGTAACTTTTGATCAGTTTAACTCATCCATGATGAATAAAGGTATTGATTTAATTTATTACTTTACCCCTAAAATAAAATTAAAATTCTTATTGTCCCCAAACTTTTGAAGGGTAGTGTTTAATGTTACAAAAGCTTTCAGTTTCAGATAAATGCTGTTCTTTTGAACTTTCTATTCATCATAGCATCATGAAATAGAAATGTAAAAAACTGTTTTCAACATTGATAATAATCATAAATGTTTCTTGAGCATCATATCATCGTATAAGAATGATTTCTGAAGGATCATGTGACATTGAAGACTGGAGTAATGATGCTGAAAATTCATCTTTGATCACAGGAATAAATTACACTTTAAAATATATTGAAATAGAAAACAGTCATTTTAAATTGTCATAAAATATGTTTTGTTTTATTGTTTTTTATATACTAAATGCAGCCTTGGTGAGCAGAAGAGACTTCTTTTAAAAACATTAAAAATCTTACTGATCTAAAACTTTTGACCAGTAGTGTATAACACAATAAAAATAAATAAAAAAACAAACAGTTTATCACCCATATACATATGCATATATTTTTGTGGGCTTTATACAAGAATTGAGCAGTATAAAAATATGTTTAGAGGGTATGTAGTGAACTTTTATAATTATTGCCACAAATTTCTATACAATGAGTATATTATATTTATAAGACATTTAACTTTATTAATTATAGAAATACTTTTAGATACTTTACCTTGTATGTATTTGATGTGTGGTTTCCAGCTTAAAGGGATACTCCACTTTAAAGTGAAAATTCTGTCATCATATACTCACCCTCATGTTGTTTCAAACCTGTATGAATTTCTTTCTTCTGCTGAACAGAAAGGAAGATATTTAGAAGAATATCAGTAACCAGGCAGTTTCTGGGTCCCATTGACTTCCATAGTAGGAAAAAATATAATATGGAAGTCAATGAGATCAGAAACTGTCTGGTTACTGACATTCTTCTAAATATCTTCCTTTCTGTTCAGCAGAAGAAAGAAATTCATACAGGTTTGAAACAACATGAGGGTGAGTATATGATGACAGAATTTTCACTTTAAAGTGGAGTATCCCTTTAAAGCTCCAATATGTAGGAATTTTGTAATAAAATTTCCGAAAATAACTTGCACAGTGTGATATATTTCCTCCAGTTGTGTACTTACAATATCTCAAAAGTCTCCAAAGATTTTTTATTTCAGAGAAATTCCGATTTTAAATAACTGGCCGTCCCGGAAAAGAAATGTCGCGCCTCAGTGACGCAATGTCCGCTCTATCCCTTTTTCCTTTTTAAAGTTGTTGTAAAAAAAAAAAAATCCGGTGTGGTGGAATATCCTATCACATGGTCCACACCGGATTTTTTTTTTTTTACAACAACTTTATTGAGGTTTTTTTTTCTTATCACAATAAACAATAAAGACGTCTGACAAAGAATAAAAAAAGAATAAAATAAAAAATATGACCCACCACACCGGAATATCGCATGGTCAAATGCGGAAGTGGTGGTTATAGCGTTATAGCCATAGACTGTATGGTTATAGCTGTTATGGATCACGAACTCTTTGGCGAGTATTGAAGTGAAGTGCCAACAAAACGAAAGCGTCCATATTCGGATACACACGGAGTCGCGGACTGTGTGACAAACGGAGGAATAAAACCCGGATAAATATCGGCAGGCGTTTTCGAGATGGAGAGAGCTGCGCGTCAATCTTGGACTTGACAGAGACTCTCTCGCGAGTGTATTGAGACAGGTAAGACATGCAACTGTCAATAGCACGTATAAACAAAGTTATATTGCTCTTTGTACTTTGGTAAGGCTTTTTATCACGTGTGGTGACCGAGATTATGGCAGTACAATTAAATACAATCGGATATGATGTTAAAAAAATATATTTAGTCATTACTTGCAAATGTTCGTTCAAATTTACTTTTAGATATTGGTTTGAACACGTTAAACAACACGGCATTAACCATAAAAACGTAAAACTGCACAACATTAACCAAACAAATCATTTGACAAATAGCTGTATGTTGTAACGGGATAATATAGCATAACATTTCACGTTCCTTGCAGTTCATTAATTATGATGACATAAAATAATACGATCAGACATACAGGTAATACAAAAACGAATAAATTACCTCATCCGTGATCATGATTCATTAATTCCATGTAGATCAGGGTTCTCAAGTCTCACGCATTGGCCGTGAGACACACGCAATTCAACCAGTTCACACGCTCACACGCCACACCGTGTATTTCTCACGCTGAAAAGGCAATGCCAACCAAGTTGTCCTACAAGCTTTATATATAACGTTGTATATGAGGCGCGGGCACACAAAGTGAAGTTTCCTGCCGCCAGCACGTATCTCGGCCAGATTGCGTTCGTTACTAGGCAACATAGATGCGCGAACACACGGAAGTTGACGGAAGATTCTCGGCCACCGTACGTTCGTTACTAGGTAACCAACAACATCGCGCGAACACACGTCGTGATGGAGAAGGTAAGTTGGACGAAAGCTCGTCTAACATTTTTAAGGCTGGAACATTTCATATATAGCCCATAGTATACATTATTATTGATGCAGTCAAAAACTCTACAACTACTTTGCAACCAGGCCAGAAGCTTTGGCTCAGTTTGGCTAGCTTACATTATCTGAAACTAAGGGAAATGTTAGTGGGTATGGGAAGGAATGAAGATGTATTTCTTCATTTTATTTTAAATAAATTTAAATGTATTTATTTTATTTTAAATTATATTATATATTATACTGTATTAATAGTATTTCTGGTTACATTAAGACATACATATTAAAGCAAGAGTGCTCTGGGTAATATTTTATATCCTGTCAAAACATAACGTTACTTTAATCATTGATTGCCATGCATTTGTATTTTTCAAACACTAGCAACACAAAACACATTTCATAAGCTGGAGTGTGTACTCTTGTGTGTACACACACACACACACACACACACACACACACACACACACACACACACAAACACACTAACATACCTTAATAATATGTCATTTGTTCTCAATGTCCCACCACACAATAAATCATTATACCATTTCGACTAGACACATTCAAAATGCAAAAATATTTGTTTTTCCAAACTGTTTGGAGCAATTTGTTATATTTTTGTAATTTTTGTAACTTAGTTGTAATTTTGAAATATAACATTAAAGAGTATATTTGATGTGATTAATTGCTCTGTCATTTATCAGATTTACCAATTGTTATTTTTAATTTGTGCTGGTTAATTATGAACAAGGGGTAAAATTGGGGGGCGGGGACAGGTGGGGGCGGGGCTCCATTAGGCTCCTCCCCCAACCGCATGTGATCTCACTCCAAGATTTTGATAAAACTTGAGAACCCTGTAGATATATCGCTAGATGGTGAAAACGCATTAAAACGACATCTCCCATCGTCACCTCCTTCATAGCGTCATCAAGCTTCGCCTTTGTTATTGTTGGAAACTGCGCCCTCTTGTGGTCAAATACCAAAGTTGCATACTGGAGCTTTAATTTACTATCAATAGTTATTCCCAAGAATTTAACTTCTGACACTATTTCTAATGCAACACCATCAATACTTAATAATATTTCTGCGTTTTCTTTATAATTACCAAACATCATTACCTTCGTTTTATTTAAATTCAAAGATAATTTATTAATATCCATCCATATTTTTAGTTTTACTAATTCTTTATTTACTGTCTTTATAAGTGTATTATAATTATCAGTATGAGGGTGCAAATGTTCAGTCTCATACAACATCTAGTGAACACTTGAAGGCTTTGAAGGTAACCGTGAACATTGTATTGTAAATAAACAAACTTTTTTTCAAAACAAAACGTTGATTTATTAATGTGCAATGAGTAATAAAAGTGCAAAGGTTTAAGTACAATAAAAAAAAATATAAGAGTAATAGGCACAAGAAATATAAATATAAAACACAATATAAGTTAACTGTAATATAAAACATTATCTAAGAAAATGAACTATTTACAAATATTTATAAAAGTGCACTGAATCAGTGTGTGAACACCCCAGACGAGGATGAGGACGAGGATGCAAATGTTCAGGCTCTGCTCTCATACAACATCTTGTGAACATTAAACATAACATCATCCCTGCGGCCCTCTGGCACTCTTCGCAGCAGATCAGCCACTGTCTGGCCAAATCGGCTACACTCGTCGCTGGTGTCCTGCACTAGCTTTTCTTGAAGGTCCATGCGGCGCAGTGTTGTTTTCGTCAACGATGACGATAACGAAATGATTTCGTTGACGCACCTTTTTTTATGACGATAACGCGACGATGACTGGCTAAAAATGGCTCTAAGGTGACTAAAACATGACGAGACGTTTTCGAGTTTTCGTTGACGAGACGAGACGAGAAGGAACGAATATTATTCGAATATTATTATCTGACGGTTGCCAACCATTCCGTATAATACGGAATCGTCCTGTATTTGACACAAGTCTTGTTCAGTTCCGTATTTTTGAGAATCAATTCAGTGCAAATCCAGGACAGACACATAGCCGCCTTCTAATATATGTCAGACTATGAACGAAGACATTTGTAGGCTATGAGAAAAAAACCTGACGGTGTGGTAGATACTAATTTCTCCCCCTGTTTGTCTATGATCAGCGTAGCGTTTTAAACATCTTGGAACATCATCAGAGAATGCCCTTTTAATTGGTCGTTTCAGTCATTGTGAGTCACGTATCGTAGCAACGATGACGACAAGTGACAACAGCGGGAAATGTAAAAGGGCGATTCCACAGTTTAGGGCCAACTGCAAGGACAACAGCCTGCAAAATTAATCTTCATGGAGAAAGCCATTGTCCTCAGGTTAACATCCTGAGAAAACCTGGGGTACAGCTGTGTGAAAGGCAGGATAAATCTGGCAATGGTAAACTAGTAAACTTTGATCAAAGTTGAGTTGATGTCAAATTTAACGTATGTAACATGGACGGAAAAACAATGTAAGTTCAAGCAGAAAGTGTACTTAATCTAAATCAGTTTAATAAAATTCTGGTTGAATCCCAGTTCATGTTTTACTTTGTTCCGAATTTTGTATAGTTATGAGTCATGCGTTGTGTATGGTTCACAAAACTGGTAATAGGACTTCCATGCAGGCAGGGTGGCCATCTAATATTATCTGTTCTATATCTTAAAGGTGCATTTTTGAGTCTGGTATGCTCATAAACTGAAAGCCAGCAAAATATTAACAAATACCACAGGTATATTTTTCAAATTTATTTGCCAAATGTAGAAGACAAAGAAACTCTTACAAGTGTGCTAAGTTATAACGTGTGTAACGTGGACGGAAAAAATTAAACAATCCTGCAAGATTGCCTCTGTAACACAAAATAATACCATTTCATGAAAACTGGCAAAGAATAGAACAAGTTCATAACACATTAAAATAACCTGTCATCATACTATCAAATTTAAAGATCATACAGATTGTGTTAACGCACTATAACGTGTTAACTTCGTCAGCCTAGGCTATATTCTTACGAACATTGGACAGAAGAAAAAAAAAAAAACCAGAAAAATGTCATTGACGATGTTGACTTTCATGAACAGCTTATTGAGTCAAAAATACGCAGAAAACAACGTTGGAAGTTGGACAGACTGAAAATTTTCGTCTAATTTACGAACAAGATGTGCAGAATCTGTCAAAATGTATAAAACCACCATTCATGCACGCTCTTTCACGATGAACGACGCTTTCAGTCCGAAACCACTCGGAATCATCCGACTTGCATACTCTTTTATCCTTTCTCACCACAATGATCCTATTTAATGTTTACTTAACCAAAGTTTACCACGTTCGTAACATTTTAACGTTCGTAACCTTTTGGACAGAATCCACAAACTTACCCACATTCGTCGAAATCCGTGAAATCCTTTTAACTCTTCCTCCCGCGCAGAGCGACCGTGACCTAGACAATCTTATTTCTGACATGAGAACCGTTGAGACATTAGGAGATGGAAATTCAGCGTCAGAATAAAATGTTCGAGCGTTATGATTTTTTGACAGAAAATCACGGCCCCTGTTTTATCCCGATTTATTAACAATTTATCATCTAGCAACGCATATGAGAATTTAACCCACACAAGATGGTTTTATCGTTATGCTACTGATAGAATTACATGGAAAGATTATATCTCCGCTTCCTTTAGAATCATAGTTTAACGTGCGTAACTGCTTGGACAGAAAGTGTAACGAACGTTAGTGAATGTTTCCATTGCATCGTGGTGGATAAAGGGAATTCTACTTTCAGTGTTAGTAGTAGTATTTTGTAGAAGACACACCAAAATAAATGTTATGCGCAAAAATTCAGGATTTTATTAAAGGAAATGAAAGAAATGACTTAGGAAAAACCAGATGCACTGAATGTCCTACCCTGACATCCGCAATTTCTGGGGACGGAAATAAAATAAAGTCTCATTACACGATAATGCCCAGGCTTAGTGGGATAAAAGTAACTTTATTATTTCTTACATCTATCTTTAACAAAATAGTGAACTAAAAATAAAAAAATGACAATAAATGGGTATTATTTAATCTGTATTGTTCATTACACCCCTTGTGGACAGAAACTGTGGAATCGCCCAAAAATGACTACCTCCGAGCAGCCGGCGAAAAAAAAAAAGAGCACAGAAATGTAAAATTGAATGGGATTAAAATACCCGTGGCTGGAATGCGTGAGGGACAATGAATACAAGGCCAATTGTACCATATGCCGTCACGTTTTTTTTTTTTTTTTTCGTTTGTCACGTCGGAGTGTGTGATATTAAGCAGCACGCATCAGGAGATAATCTAATAATTCTATTGAATAAGTTAGCTCACAAGGCTACAGAAAACTGTTGTGTTTATTTTTCTTCAAATGCAGTCTAAGCCGGTGAGTTTTGAATGTTATATGTTGTATTTGTTTAAGTTAAAAATAAAACGTATTATAAACTAAACAAATCCATGGTTCATTGTTGGCAAAATGATCATGATAGCCTTTATATTTCACATCTATGTGGTTCAGTCTTGTATATTGATTAGGCTTGTATATTGTATAGGCTATTGTATATGAATTTAGTCTTGTATATTGACTACTTTGCTATTCTATAAATATATAGGCCTAATAAGTTGTATTATAATATGCTATAAGGTATGAAATATATTTATCTAAATGTATCAATTAGTTTCCACAATATTCACCAGAAGTCATAATTTCAGGGGTTATTTTTCAAAAAAAAAAAAAAAATAATGAATTGCAACACTTGCTACAACCTGTCAAACCTAAGCCCATTTCCAATACTTTTTAACCTAAATTAATTTGTTAAAGACTACTTTTTTTTTTTTTTTTTTTTACTAAAATTGACTAAAACTTTTTTGAGTTTTCGTCGACTAAAACTTGACTAAAACCTTTTTGTGTTTTCGTCGACTAAAACTTGACTAAAACTATCAAGTTTGTAAGTGACTAAAATGTGACTAAAACTAAAAAGCATTTTCGTCCAGGTGGTGGTTGAGTAGACAAAGAGAATGCCCGTACAGGTGAAGTTGGTGGCTGGGGGGACACAGAGGAGGACTCAGATGATGAAGTGGATGGCATGGAGTCGGAATCAGAAGATGGTGAGGTCTGTTCCTGTTAAAGACAGAGCAGATTAGATTAGATTCAACTTTGTCATTGTGCATAGTACAGGTACAAAGACAACGATGACTGGTTGGTTGGTCTTTGTCTGTGCAGGTAATTACAGTGTTGTCTATGCAGTCTGATTTACGACCAGAGGTCTGGTATAAGATATGGAATTAGCAGCGCATGAAACCAGCAAAGCAAAACAATATTTTCAGCATGTTATGTTACATTTTGTTTGCACAGACGTTACAGACGATACATGACGACATGCATTAGGACAACCTGATAGCATTGTTAGCTAGCTAGCTTAGTAGCACACACAAAAAGAGGTACAACAACGAACTTATATTTACCTTAGTTTCGAAATTCGACTCGGTTTCTCGATGCTTGACATGGGGTGCCAGCCAGGACAGAAAATGGTAAAATGCAGGCACCTTTTTGCCGCCTGGATCACCGCTTCTTGGCGCCAGCTTTTTGCGGAGACGAACAAATTTGTCACACAGGTTTTTCCACCGCTTCATGCAGTCGGTGACGTCCAAGCCAACATTTTGGGCAATCTCTTTCCATGAGTTGTTTGCCATCTGGCAGTCTTTGTAGTGCGCTGAAGAGGAATTGTACAGGTGGTCATACTTTCGTACTTCCTCGATCAAATGTTCCTCAACTTGATCCATCGTTGAAACAGTACAGCGGTCCAGATGGTCACTTTAAAAATGGCGGTATAGCGGGAGGGGGAAACCGGAAAAGCTACACTCCGGAAATGATGTATAATCTGACCAATCACAGCCCCTGCAGTCTGCGTCACCGTGACGCGTAGTTACAATTTTTTGGAGGTGCACGTCGAGCTACGGCGGAGTAGCCGTTTTTATTTTTAAATAAAAATAACTTGTAAATTAAAACCTCCTAGTAGATTATTACTCATTAAGTTAGTAGATTTAAGGGATGTTATCAGATAACTAACAGATTAGGCTAGGATTGGCTACTGGATAAAGTTAGTAACGAACACCCTATTGTAAAATCTATTCTCTTAATTCAGTTTCATCCATCGTTTTTGGAATTAGAGTCTAAACATATATTTTTTTGCAGGTTGGGGTAAGTTAGCTACATATTAGTAATAAAATATAACGTTTGACCGCGTGTGACAGCAGTGGTGGGTGGAACTGGTAAACATGAGAATATCAGGTTTGTTCCTTATTACACGTGTTAAATAATAATAATTCCAGCCAGCAGCCATATCACCCTGTAGCCCAAGACTGGTTGCCCACTGAAGCTAAGCAGGGCTGAGCCTGGTTAGTACCTGGATGGGAGACCTCCTGAGAAAAACCAGGTTGCTGCTGGAAGAGGTGTTAGTGAGGCCAGCAGGGGGTGCTCACCCTGTGGTCTGTGTGGGTCCTAACGCCCCAGTGTAGTGACGGGGACACTATACTGTCAAAGAGCACCGTCCTTCGGATGAGACGTAAAACCGAGGTCCTGACTCTCTGTGGTCATTAAAAATCCCATGGCATTTCTCGTAAAGAGTAGGGGTGTAACCCCGGTGTCCTGGCCACATTCCACACATTGGCCCTTACCAATCATGGCCTCCTAATAATCCCCTTACATTGAATTGGCTCTATCACTCTCTCTCCTCTCTCCACCTATAGCTGGTGTGTGGTGAGCGCACTGGCGCCGTTGTTCTGTGGCTGCCGTCGCATCATCCAAGTGGATGCTGCACACTGGTGGTGGTTGAGGAGAGACCCCTGATATGATTGTAAAGCGCTTTGGGTGTACAGTAGTACATATGAAAGCACTATATAAATGCCTCATTCTATTCATTCTAATAAAATTCCTTAATAATAAAAAGCACCCTACTGATATACATTTAGAATGAATTGAGTTTGCAAAAATATATGGGTGGAGTGTTTTAAGGCATTTTGATTCAATTGACTATTACCTGTCTATATTTCAGCTGAGCTGATTTTTGGATTTATGTCAGAAGGAGGTTGATGGACCTAAGTGAGATTAAAAATAAAATTAAAATAACTTAAAATAGGGGAACAGTTTTGAAAAGGGAAGCATGCTAGGCTAATGGGGAATCATTCTAGCCTAAATACCAGAACTGTATTATATAACACTACTGTATTATAGAAGTTATAGTAAAGAATAGAAGTAATCATACCAGAGACAAGGACTTTGATCATACTTAACATGTATTTTATTACTGTATGATATACTTAAATGTGTTAGTGTATATCAGTAACATATATGCACTGGGTGCTGGTAGGTGGAGGATTAGTGATGCCACAGGACTGTTCTGTGATGGAGCATCAGTGATGATGCAGGTCAGGAGTGCCGAGGGGACCATGGTGATAATGAAAACAAAAGGTACGTTTCAAATAAGCCAGCAATAAAGTATTGTGCTAAATGTGTATTGTACTGCTGTTTTATATAAGGAATCATACTAAACTAAATATGAAATGTATATTATAAATAATAATTTAAGGAATCATACTGCAGTGATGCTGCACGTCATGAGTGCTGCAGTGAGGACCAATGATGGAGGAGCAGTGATGCTGGCTGGGTGCTGGTAGGTGGAGGAGGAGGAGGATTAGTGTTGGCTGGGTGCTGGTAGGTGTAGGAGGAGTGATGTTGCTGGGTGCTGGTAGGTGGAGGATTAGTGTTGGCTGGGTGCTGGTAGGTGGAGGAAGAGTGATGTTGGCTGGGTGCTGCTAGGTGGAGGATTAGTGTTGGCTGGGTGCTGGTAGGTGGAGGATTAGTGTTGGCTGGGTGCTGGTAGGTGGAGGATTAGTGTTGGCTGGGTGCTGGTAGGTGGAGGAGGAGGATTAGTGTTGGCTGGGTGCTGGTAGGTGGAGGAGGAGGAGTGATGTTGGCTGGGTGCTGGTAGGTGGAGGAGGAGGATTAGTGTTGGCTGGGTGCTGGTAGGTGGAGGAGGAGTGATGTTGGCTGGGTGCTGGACTGGTAGGTGGAGGATTAGTGTTGGCTGGGTGCTGGTAGGTGGAGGAGGAGGAGTGATGTTGGCTGGGTGCTGGACTGGTAGGTGGAGGATTAGTGTTGGCTGGGTGCTGGTAGGTGGAGGAGGAGGAGTGATGTTGGCTGGGTGCTGGACTGGTAGGTGGAGGATTAGTGTTGGCTGGGTGCTGGTAGGTGGAGGAGGAGGAGTGATGTTGGCTGGGTGCTGGACTGGTAGGTGGAGGATTAGTGTTGGCTGGGTGCTGGTAGGTGGAGGAGGAGGAGTGATGTTGGCTGGGTGCTGGACTGGTAGGTGGAGGATTAGTGTTGGCTGGGTGCTGGTAGGTGGAGGAGGAGGAGTGATGTTGGCTGGGTGCTGGACTGGTAGGTGGAGGATTAGTGTTGGCTGGGTGCTGGTAGGTGGATGTTGAAGCTTGGCTACTGTTGGTCCTTTTCCTCTTTTTAGATTGGCTCTTGCTTCCAAGATGTCCATCGTTTAAGTGTTGTTTTTTTCTGTCATTTCATATTTTTTTAGCCTCAATCCTCAACCTCAGCCGTATAAATCTTTTGGAGATTTTTTCTTGAACTCCACAGCATGATGGAAGCCTGCTGGAGAGTGACTGCGCTTCTTTCTCCAAGACATCCACTGCATTGGGAAGCTCCATGAGGTAGGAGCTAGTCTTGGTACTAAACAGTTTCTCAATTTGTTGGGTTAAGTCATAGACTTCTTGTGAGGGACGACAAAGAGCACCTGCCTTGAACTCTTTTAAGTTCACTAAGATGCTATTATCTCCAGCAGGATTGTCATCAGTGTGCCGTGTTGCAGTTTTGCATTTTCCACAGATGTTGGCAAATCTGGTTAATTTGTGGACAATGTAGCCTGCAAGATGGAAGGGGATACATTTCTCAGTTTTTGTGAGGTCCGGTGCTGTTCTGTTCTCCACCATCAGCTGTTCCACTCTGACTGATGGAGTGACATTTTGTTTCACTGTGTCCAGGAAGTCTGCCATAAAGCTACTGTCATCTTCCTGGTAGCTCCCAGACCTGATGGTGGTGAGAAAATGCCCTACTGATATAAAATTCCACTGGAGTTGGTATGGGATTTTTAGACCTCACACAGCTGAATGTGTTTTCAAGGCAGTCTTGTGTGAACCTTGAAGTTAACACAAACCTGTGTCCTCGTTCCAGCATCTCTTCCTGTATGCCCAAAACTGAATTTGTTGCCATTATCACCCCTGTTTGAACAGGCTTCCAAACTCCCTTATGACCAATCTTCATCCCATGGAAGAGATGGATGAAATCCTGTAGGAAGATGATGGCCTTTTCATACTCCTCCATCTTGACCCTGCTCAGCGCTGTAATTGGATGGTGGGATGACATAAGATCAAACCAATGATCCACTTGCTCCAGGAACCATGCTGTAGTCAAGTAGGAGAGAGGACGGTTTTCTTGCTGCACCATATATTTCAGCGCAGCACTTGTTGCCTTACTAAATACATTAAGAGCTGGACCAACCTTCATTTTTTTCAAAGTGGCTTGGCTCAATGGCTGCAGCTGATAGATGGGGAGCTAATTTTAATGCCATCCCTTCTTGAAAGGACAATAAGTCCTTAATAGGGACCACTGAAACCTCGTTGGAAGGTAGGTTCTCTTTGTTAACCACATACTCTGGAATTGTTAACACCTGTCCACGGACAAGGGCACTTTTTAGATTTTTTACCAGATGAGGGACATCAGGCATGAAATAGAGACGCCTATCTGGTGTTGTTGGATGTGGCACAGATGTTTTGTTGTGGTCGACCCCAAAGGATTTCCACATGGCCTGGTTAGGGCTACCCATATCGGTGGTGACATCAAGCACATGTAGCCCTATGGATGCTGCCCTCTCTATTATTTCAGTAATTATTGGCTTGTACTCTGCTCCTTTGGTAGAATTACCACTGTAATGATATGCCACTACTTGTTTCCACCGAGTTGTGTTTCCAGCCAACATAAACACACAAGCATGTGTTGCTACTCCTGTGTGACCTGGCAAAGTGACATCACCATAGAGTTTGCCTGTGAGCATGTGCAGCTCCACACTTGGAGTGATTACCATTTCGTCCAAGGACAGCACACACTCCCTTTCAAGGTCTGCCAATCCATCTACCTTCAGTTTTAAAAAATCAAATACCTCTGTCAACACACCAGGCTCAAATTTAATACATTCCATCCTTCTTTGCAGGGTTCTGATTGCTGGCAAGGGAATCTGCAATTCCTGTAGGGTCTTGTAACCAGTTGGACCGGCTGCAAAGCGGATTTTTAATGCCTTCTTAATTGTGTCATTGCTCCATTTCATCCCTTTTGTGGTTCGTCTTCCTAATGCCATAATTTGGTCTTTTGACAAAAATTTCTTTAAATTTTTGTCCCTAATTTTAATTGTTTTCTTGAGAGTTGCATTTTCAATCTTTATTTTTCTTAGTGCTGCCTTTGCATTTTTTGATATTTGTTCTTGTCTCTTTAATTTTTTTAATAAACACAGGTGACTGGCTGATGGTTCACTGGTATGCTGACTGGCTGATGGCTGACTGGCTGATGGCTGACTGGCTAATGGCTGACTGGCTGATAGCTCACTGGTATGCTGACTGGCTGCTGGCTGACTGGGTAGTGTCACCTGTCCCTGTCTCTCCTCTCTAGCCGTGTCCTCTCTTTCTTCACTGTCACTTTCCCTTCTCTGAGTGTCCTCATCCTTTTTTTCCTCAACCTTTGAAACTGATAGAAGCAGAATACATGGTATTGCTAATTTTAAATATTGAAAATATCACATCACTTCAAAATTAGAAATATTACTTCAAATAGTACGAGTTTGTTCTTATTATATATGTGTCACCTGTAAGGCTATAGCTGTGATCAGCAGTGATGTGTTGTATGTTTACAGGTCTAGGGGTGCATCGTGGTGCAGGGGCCCTCCTCTTTTTGACCACAGGACGATGCACAAAGATGGTGGGAATAGCATCTGGTCTCAGCCTACTCTTGAAATTTTTGTTCATGACAAATTGGTTTGCCTCAAAATGTGCCTGCAGAGTGACTTGAGTTTAGTTTCACACACACAACCCTTTTTTTTGTCTACCCACATACTGTATATATCACATGGTGTTTAAAGGCACAGTTATAGAGCTGGTAAGTCCCGCCCCTTCCGCTGGACCTCAAAGTTGAAAAACTAGACCAGGTTGAAATCACAAAAATGTGCCTAAATAAAAATCCTCAGGCATTTTTGAGTAAAAGTTGGCAAATAGACTATTCTAGGGGTATTTTTTATGCTGAATCCATTTTTGCTGTTTGCCAAGCTGTATCTCTTACATGAAACTCAGTAGAGTGCAAAATCCAAGATGACCGCCTCATACGCCAAAATGAGCAAATTTCTCAGCACTGGCTCAAAGATAAACTGTTTTTATTGTACTATAGCATTTATTGAGTAAAGGAAACAAACAGAATAGTCAGAACAAGTTAGTCATTCTGTCTTACAATATTTCAGGTAAACACTGACAATTGTGTATTTGAGTATGTCCATGTAAGAACATCAACATCATGCTGGTGGCAGCAAAAGGCCTATATCTTAAACCATCATCCTATTACATTAAGAGTGTTTATTACTTTTCAACATTTACATGTCCATGTAAATAAGTTTAAGGACTTAAATTTAACCAAACTAAATTCTCTTTTGGTTTATTTATGAAAAAGATATTCTCAGAAAGATTGCTTGTAAATATTAAGAATTGAGACAAATTAACAAATTACTAAAACATATCACGGTAATGTGTCACACCACTAACATTAGCTTTGAACAGATAAAGGAAATAAACACAGTAAACTTGGCCTAAAATTACCTTATAAAGTTGGACATAACATTAGCTGAATAATAACTAAAACATGAACTGCATGGCATATAAAATGTAATGTTATTTAAACAATGGTAAAAAATAAAGTATAAAGTTGGCAACACCTAAGCTCCAAAATTATCAAAAATATTTATTTTACAAGACAACTATCGCATGGCGTATGTGACGTTTCGAGCACGCAGGCTCTTCACCTGATGAAGAGCCTGCGTGCTCGAAACGTCACATACAGCAGAGCAACGCAGACGAGACCTTTTACATTTACATCGTGCACTCATACATCTTAAGGCGCTGTTGCAACTGATCAATTCCAAACAGTAGTCTGACTAACCGAGGTTACGTTAGGTAACCAAGTACGTTCTCTCGTATTGCGTAAGTTGCTTACGCTATGGGAACCCCTTGTCAACGCCGTGTGCGCCGATCATCCACTGCATGAGTCCCAGGGAAGCCTGGGGAACACAAAACATGTGGGAAACAGGCGGCCAGCAACGCGGGCCAGCACATGTACATAAGCACTTCATAGGGAAATACAGAGCGGCTCCGCCGGTCTCTGTATAGAGAATATCGCCCTTAGTACAGCTCAACCAGAAGAGCTAATAGTCACATGAGAGTAGCCTGCACACGAACAAACTGGGAAGAACGTACACACCACTTAGACTGATAAAAGTCTAGCCTGCAATAAAACTTAACAAATGTAGAGGGGGAGGCCCAGCCTGCCGCCATACAAATGTCATGAATAGAAATCCCACTGGACCAAGCCCACGATGAAGCCATGCTTCTAGTGGAATGGGCCCTGATGCCCAGAGGGCACTGCAGGTGTTTGGAAGCATAGGCATGCTGCGATAGCGTCCACTATCCATCTGGACAGGCTATGTTTCGAGGCGGCGAGACCCTTGGTGCGCCCACCAAACGAAACAAAGAGCTGCTCAGAACGTCTGAAGGCAGCAGAGCGTGTGATGTAAACTCTCAGCGCCCTGACGGGGCATAGGAGTTTTTCACCGCCCTCGCTATCGGATGCTGGCAGAGCCGATTGGGAGATGATCTGCCCTCTGAAGGGAGTGCCAATCGCTTTGGGGACATAGCCATGTCTCAGTTTGAGGATGAATTTAGAGTCATTTGGTCCAAACTCAAGACACGCGGGGCTAACAGATAGCGTGTGTAGATCCCCCACACGTTTTACTGATGACAGAGCTATCAGAAAAACGGTTTTGAGCGAAAGGTATTTTAGGTCCATGGATTCTAACGGTTCAAAGGGAAACGCTTTCAGGGCCTCTAGGACCAAAGAAAGATCCCAAATAGGAACCGAAGGGGGTCGCAGGGGGTTCATCCTCCTGACTCCTCTAAGGAAGCGGAAGATGAGCTCGTTCCTTCCTATCGCGCGGCCGTGTGTCGACTCTGCTAACGCTGCAATAGCCGCAACGCAAACTTTGAGTGTGGAAGGGGACCTGCCCTTGTCCAGCTCAACAGCTCTAGAAAGAAGGAGAGCACCCACGAAACCCCACATGTGCGTGGGTCCTGGCTCTTTGTAGCGCACCATTTGGAGAACACTGACCATTTAGACGCGTAGAGTCTTCTCGTAGAAGGAGCTCTAGACTGCGTGATCGTGTTCACGACCCCTTCTGGCAAAGCAACGGTTATTCGTTGTTTATCCACGCATGCAGAGACCAGCGCTCTGGATGGGGATACCGCGAACGCATAGCACAAGCGGTGCCAGACCACGTGCTGTTCTGTGTTCTGGACAAGAAGCACTCTGGCAATTGCTTCTCTGTGTTGAGGATCGTGAAGCTTGCCTCTACTTTGTGCAGCTGATTTTAGTGTCAAAAGGCCCTGTTCTGTTGCATTGTATAGCTTATCTTTCTTGGATTCTTGGTATATAATGCAAGTATCCAATGACATTGACCGGTCAGGCTTCAAACTACACACAGCTTCCATAATTGGTGATCTTATAATCTGACCAACTTCATGGGTACAATTCCACAACTGGAAATATTTTGTGTTGGTTCATGTCGCAATTTTGGATATAAAAATTAATTCTGATGAAAAATACGAAGTGTGGAAATAACTGCAGAAAGTAATAGAAAGTAGAAAGTAGAATAAAAAACCTCTTGGATAACTCTGAACTCAATTCACACACTTTGATCCAAAGACAATAGTATGCATGTGACTCCAAACAAATGACTCTCGCATTTTAGATATTCTGTTTGTCCATTTGAAATAAGGAGAAAAACAGATATTTTCATGACTACAATGAGAAATAATGCAATTATCATTGTCACATACAAGTATCTTAATTCCCACCTAAATAAACTTTCTCGTTAATTGATGTCGTGCATGATGTAAAGTTTATAAATATAGAATTTCCTGACATTTTAGAGGTCATCTTGAAGTTTGCGCTCTACTGAGTTTCACATAAGAGATACAGCTTGGCAAACAGCAAAAATGGATTCAGCAGAAAAAATACCCTTAGAAAAGTCTGTTTGCCAACTTTTACTAAAAAATGCCCAAGGGTGTCACATTATCTGAAAATTGACCTAGTCTAAACCGTCAATGCAAGTGAATGGGAGAAAATAATTATTTTCTGATCCCGTTTGAATTGTGCCATGAATTGAACATATGTTGTCTGTGAATTTTTTATATAACTCTCTATGTTACGAGTTTGACAGTATATGGTATGATTCTTCGGCTAGCAGTTGTGGAAAAGACATAACGAGAAAGACTACATGTCGCCTATGTGACGTCACCCCATAAAGTTGACTTACCCGTGGTTTTCGGCAACTTCAACGATTTTGTCCTCTCCCTGCAAGAAGGCGGTGAAGTGCACCAAAGACACAGCCATGTTTAGCGGGATCCGTGAGCTAGTCCGTGTGCGAGTGTGTTGACGTTTCAAACGCGTCGAGAGTTGTAGTCCACAAAGTGCTCTCACACAAAGTCTAACCGTATCAAACTTCTACCCACTAAATTGTATCATTCTTTACACGAAAAGTTATATAAAAAATTCACAGACAACATATGTTCACATTCATGGCACAATTCAAACGGGACCAGAAAATAATTATTTTCTCCCATTCACTTGCATTGACGGTTTTTCAACTTTGAGGTCCAGCGGGGTTTTGCGGAAGGGGCGGGACTTACCAGCTCTATAGGTAACACTGATGACTCCCTGCAATGAGACTGCACCGTCACCATGAGTCTCAGCTCCCTGGGTTTTGCAAGGCTTTTCTTGTTCTTTATTTCTAGTAAATAATTTTCCCATTGGGGTGTTCTTTGTGAAAAAAGTGCAAATACATTAAAGTATAATTACCTCACAAATTTTTTTGTTGTTGTAATTTTAATTTATGTTTAGATTGCTCCTGCTGACTTGAGCCAACCATTTTTTCCTCCTTTCCATGTCAGCAGGGAAGCCATACATTCGCACAGCTTTCTCTGAACGATTGGAGCATCCCCATGCAGCACAGCAAACCATGGTGGAGACTATGCAAGGACAACATGAAAGAAAGGACACATACAAAATGCTTGGCATGCTAATCAGTTTATTAGAAATGTATTCATGAATTGCTGTAAATAGTTAATTGCATTTATTTGAATAAAAATACAAAAAAAATGTAATATATGATTACAATTTAAAATAACTGTTTTCTATTTTAATGTATTTCAAAATGTAATTTATTCCTTTGATACCAAGCTGAATTTTCAGCATCATTACTTTTGAACGCAGTGTACATGTTTATATAAGAGTATGCTTAGGCTAAGTTGTTTTAAACCTGAATATATTGTGTATATGAATTATAAGTATTGTAAGAATTATACATTAGATACTGTATATAATATTTATAAAATATAAATAATTATATTACTATATATAATTATAAAAATTGTAGACAATAAGCTTAATTTCACTAAATTTTACATTTATTTAAAGGGTCATGAAACCCCCCTCTTTCAGCTCAAGTCTAGCTCATAATCTTTTTGAAAAATGCAACTTAAATGGGCGTGGTGGCTGTGAGAAGAAGGGAGGGGGAGTTGGTGTGGTCAAAGCCAGTGGCCAATGCATATCGACCGTCACTGTCAGTGGTAAAACGTGAGGAAATGCTAGATTTTTTATAGCTGGCAAAGTTAAAGTCTAATGAAATACACTGACACCTTATTTTTGTCCTTAAAAAGTAACTGAATGCCCTGCTACACATATTAGCCTACTACAGTAATCATTCTATTTAAAACATATACATGTACATGCATATCGGCCATTATAAAATATATATTTGTTTATATACACTAACACTATAAATGCATATATTTGAAAATAATAAATTTTCCGCTTAAAAAAAAAAAAAAAACGTTCCGTAAATAGCCTAGACTACGCGCCCCCTAAACCCACTAAAGATGGACAATGAATGTGACATAAATTTGCACAAACTAAGCATGCGTTGATGTATTATCGAAATATCTACATTTTAATAACGAGTGATTATTTAACAAAAGGCAAGTAAAAACGGTCAGGGTTACATTTAGACACACACACACACACACACACACCTCTGAAGCGATAGAAAAGTCCTCGGGACCGCATCACTAGCAAGACGAAACCTGCATTGGTGTACAAGGCTGAAGTCCACCATTCTCCAGTTGAATGGTTGCTACAAATGCGCGTCCCATCATTGCCTCTCTCATCTACTACGCGATATCACAGTTTGACATGTCTGTCTTTGGAAAGATCCACGTGGTATCATGATTAATTCAGTGAAGTGTCTTCTCATTGGATATGAAGGCTCAGCCTCATTAATAATTATGAGAGAACGATGAGGCATCACCGGACGATCAGTACAGAAAAACGTCACATCCTGTGACGTGGACTCGATGAAGATTTCAAACCCGGAAGACGAAAATAGCCGATACAAACTCAAATTTAACCATTTATATCCTATTATTAAATTTTACAGATTATAACATTGTCTTCTATGGTGTTCAACACACCTACCTCTGTTAAAATCTGAGAAAAATTGGTTTAGGGTTTCATGACCCTTTAACATCATGTTACTGCTGCTAATAGTTTATTGACCCATTGTGCGGTGCGAGCTGATAATCACCTGTCACCTTGAGAGTCTCTGTACTATCTGAAAGTCATAAGGTCAAATATGAGATTAGTGAAAACACAATGAACATGAGGTAACATAAAAAGGCAACAGCAACCCGTGTTTATACAAGTTAACGTTGGCCTGAAATAAGTTAAGGCAAATAACGGTAAATAACGGTAATCGAACAATATTCCTCAAATATTAGCTGATTTGATCTTTTAAAAACAACATCGCTGTAACTACATACTCATCCTACATACATATGTCAGTGTGTTATATAAATATATAAAATAAATGCATTTATTGACTACTAATTACCAGAAATCGCAGTTCTGTCACTCTACTCTAACAGTTTGAATTGGCCGCCAAAGCACTTCCTGGAACTATCTGAGATCTACGCGAATCACGTGACACGTAAGCATTTTGAACTTCCGTTGTCGCAACTCTCTCTAGGCTTGTTCGACTTCATGCAGCTCTGCGCAGACCGGTCGGCGGCTGACTTGAAGCAGTGCATGCAGGTTAGAAATTTTGTCCGACTTGATCCAGCGCCGACGCCACGTGACTGTGACGTATGCCATCAAAGTACCGCGAGAGCAATTCTAGAGTAGCCGGAGAACTCAGCCAGCGCAGCTTCTCAAGAGCGGCTGCACGAGCTCTGATGACGACACAGCTGTTCCACGATTGGCCGGATTCACCGCATGACAACGATCATGTGTGTCTCGTGTTTATTTCGAAAACCTTTAGTTCCTCTAAAGCTCTCAAATCAGTTTATTATAACAGTGAACACTCTTTTCATGTAGTTGTCATGTTATATTGTGTCATGTTTATCAAATTAAAACTGATTAAAAAACTCCACTTCATTGATAGTAGCTTATGTTAAACTTTATTCTTGTTCAAACAGATGCTGTATGAAGCAGTACATAAAGTATTGCATGAAAATGTCTCTGAAACATCTGTGTATTAATTGGCAAATACTGCATTTATTTCACTTCAGCTGTGGTAAAGTATGCAAACACCACGTGAGCGGTCACTATGGGAACCAGAAAGTGTCCGACTTCACTTTTCCGTTTGCAGCTCCTCCCCGCCTGCACACGGCTACTCTCGCCGATCGGATACATCCAGCCGCAGCCGATGTCGAACACACCTTCTCTCTATGGCTCTGCTACGGCGTAAGTTCGACGCAGAAGTATAAATTGGGCTTTAACCTCGTTGATTCAGCAGCGCCCCTCCACTGTGAAGTGTAAGTGTAACACTATTTAACACTGTGTATTAGACTGCATGCAAGGGGCTTGAGTGTTCGTAAAAACAACAAAAAATATTTAAATTATAAAAAAGCCACAATTGTCCCACTATCACGTGCAGTTGTGGTAATTTGCACAAATGAATGGGTCATAGAACTTCAAAATGAGTTTTAATAATGAGATTTTTATTCAAGTAATTTCTAATTCTAGATGTTTATGTTTGTAAATGCTGTGTGACTGTGACGCGTTATAATGGGCGTGCGCGTGAACACTTGAGTCGCCTTCAAACACGGAAGCGGAGATGAGTTGCCATGGAAACGGCGCGGGACCGCACTACTGCAACTGTCAGCAAAACTCCGTCTCTCGCTGTTGTTTTCTATGCTTTCAGGTGAGTTTAGCCTCTAAAATCCAGTAGCACCTCAATGCAGTACACAAGATCCGAGGGGAGGAGTCGGATCTTATATAAGGGGTGGAGATTGGTAGGTTTAGGGGTGGAGATGGGTAGGTTTAGGGGTGGGTTTAGGGATCAGGGGGTGGAGATTGGTAGGTTTAGGTATGTAAGGTGGGAGGAGTTGGATTTTATCCGACTCCTCCCCCCGGATTTTATGCTCTGCAGTGAGGACCATCTTCTAAAATCACACAAATAATACACACAACTGTTCTTGACACTTATCTTACTTGTAATTGACACGCTTCTGTTGAATATTTACTTTATAGAAATGGTTTAGTGTCTTCGAAAAAGTCCGTTAGCATCTCAACCGTTTTCAGAAGAGGTAGGCTAGCTGCTAACTTTATAGCTTGAACTTTTGTTTATGAAAGTTTTGGCCTTTAATCACATCTTATGTGTAGATGAGAGGTTTTGACAGTTTAGTAAAGATTTTGCTTGGACGTGAGCTAATTTATTTAACGTAAACGTACTGTTATTCGGTGAAGTGCTTAAAAATTGCTGAAACCAGCTCAACGGTTAACAAATATTGATAAAAATTGTTCTGTGATTTCAGCAGCAACACAAATAATCCCTCTACAACAGAGGAAAGTTCCAAAATGTAAACATTTCTGAAGAAAGCTGCTGCCAGAGAAGTGGGAAACACAGGTGAGGTGAGGAAGCTCATTAAATAACAGAGAAGATCTTCTTTTTCCTGAAAATACTAGTTGATGTTATCTCATTGGTATTTTTGTCAACTTGTTCTCTTTCAATTAGGACTGGTTTTATATTTCTATTTCCATCTGATTAATCGTGGGCCTCATTTAACTGAGAGTAGGCATTTATGAATAATTTTGGAAATATTAAATAAAATATGAAAAACATTGCACTGTTGATCAAACTAGTCTACTTTAATGTTTCAAAAGGAAGTTTGATTTGTTTTGTGTGTATCAATGTTAGATGGATAAATGAATATTAGATGCAGTTCAGGGTAGGATCAAGTTTCTCTCTGTGAAAAAGAATGTGTGTAATACACAAAACAGTTTCTGTGTTTTAATGTGTGTGTGTGTGTGTGTGTGTGTGTGTGTGTGTGTGTGTGTGTGTGTGTGTGTGTGTGTGTGGGTAGCGTGTGTATGCATGTATCCACACATGCTCAGGTCCAAGGGCTCGATGTTTGCAGCAAGCACACATGCACATATGTGTACGTGAACATAATGAACATGTTCATATTTTACTTAATATTTCCAAAATTATTCATAAATGCCAACTCTCAGATAAATGAGGCCCACGATGCAAATAGAAATATAAAAACAGTCGTAACTGAAAGAAAACAAGTTGACAAAAAGATTGAATCCAGAATTGGGTGATAATATAGCATAACAAGTGATTTATAAGCAATTTTTTGTAGGCCAGTTATTTTTGACCAGGAACACCACAAGTGTTATAGGGTTTTGAACACAAGACAAAAGTAAACCTAAAACATAAATTCTGTTAGCCTTATTAAGAAATCATTGTCTGTTCTTTCTCTTTTCTGCATTTCACTTCTGCTGTAGCTTCTTTCCTTTTAATAAACCTGTCATTGTATAATAATAGTGTTGGCTTTGTGACAAATGGTTTGTAGCATCCTTCCATGCAGATGCCCTGCACCGTAGCAGAGTTGAGCTGATCATCATCTCTAAGGCACTATCACCCAGATGACTAGTAAGTAAAACCAAGCCAAAGACAAATTTCCACTTGTGGACAATAAAGGAACTAAACTAAAACTTCAAACATACTCTAATGTTGTTAAAAAAAAAAAAAAAAAAATGTTTTGAAAGAAGTCTCTTATGCTCACCAAGACTGCATTTATTTAATTAAAAATACAGTAAAAACAATAATATTGTGAAATAATGTTAAAACATTTAAATAACTGTTTTCTATGGAGAAGCATCATATTATCCTTCAGAAATTTTTCTAATATGATGATTTTATGAAATGTTTATGATTATTATCAGTTTTGAAATCAGTTGTGCTGCTTCACATTTTTGTGTTTTTCAGGATTATTTGATGAATAGAAAGAAAAAAAAGCATTTACTTGAAACAGAAATCTTTACTCTCTCTGGTCAATTAAATGCATCCTTGCTGAATAAAAATATGAAAAAAAAAAAAAAAAAATTCTATTGAACCCGGGAGAGAGAGAAAAGAAAATGGATTAAAATGTTAGACTGGTTTACACAGAAATATGAATCAGCACAACTGTTTTCAACATTGATAATACACGTTTGCATTGTGAGAATGTATAGTATTCAAATATAAAAATGCTGACTCGTTAGGTCATGTTTTCTCATTAAAATCAGACGATTTCCTATTAATTCAATAGAATGTAAGGGAATAACTCTAGAATAACCTTCCTGATAATGTTTGGGGCCCAGAAACACTATCCTAATTTAAATTTAGACTAAAGACACATCTCTGTAGCCAAGCATTCAATTTACACATCTCATAATCTTGCACTACAGTTAATATGTGATGAAATAATAAAAAGTGCACATGATCATCTTTTGCCTGAAATAATATGAACAGCAGCAATGCTAATCTTTCTCCTGTTGCTTCCCTGTCTCTATCTCAGGATGCTCAGCAAGTTCACTAGAGATTACAGCAGCTCCAGTGTGGATCCAGCCTCACTTGTGAAGACTTCTAATGACACCAACTCTCACGAAGACTTCAGATGGTGGCAACTATAGATGGACACAAAACTGCCAGATATTATCCTTATATTGGCCCGGTTTCACACACAGGGCTTAGATTAAGCCAGGATTAGGCCTTAGTGAAATTAGGATATTTAAGTAGCTTTTTAAAATGTACTTCAGAAAAAAAAGAAGAAGAAAAAAAACATTACTGGTGTGCATCTTGAGACAAAACAATGGCACTGAAATATTTTAAGATATGTCAGTGCAAGTTGCTTCCAGTTAAGACAGTTCAAACATGCATTTTAGTCTGGGACTATCTTAAGCCTTTGGACCCGGGGAAGGGAAGGGAAGGTTTGCATGACAGTTTTGCTGACAAATAAACAGGAATATCTCAGTACACGTAACTCAGAGAAAGAGTAAACATTGTTCTAACGTATTACCAACATTGTAAGAATAATGGGTTGAAAATCTGCAAACTTACCCTTTAAAAATGTTGAAGGATGGCAATTAGGACTTTAAACTCATGACTTGTATTATCTTATGGACATTACTTTGTTGCCAGAAGATGCTCTCCAGTGAGTAGCAGTCGCCTCTGGCTGATTAAAGGATATTTTGCGATTGTATAACCTTGAACATGCATTTTTTGTAAAGCTGCTATTAAACAATTTGTATTGTGAAAAGCACTATATGGTTTTACTAAGGTACAACTGTACCAACCATGTTATTTATTTATTTATTTATTTTTCAAACCATGTTTCAACTAGTAATATTGCTGTAATATTTGCTGTGATATTATGGTAATCATGACTATAACCATGTTTTTAACCCTTGGTTGTTGTGAAACAATGGTTAATTTTTTTAGCAACCATGGTTTTACTGCAAATGTTGTGGTAGAACCATGGTTAATTTTCATAAGGGTATAAATTATCCTATAATGTACTTGACTAATAGTCACATTGGATAAAATAATCTGATAAATGTAATGCAAATGTATCCATTTCATCTGTTCACTGAAAATTAGCGGATATGCTTTGAGGTGAATAAAGATGCATAAAATGTTCCACTAATAATTTTATATAAAAATATTTTTTCAAAGTTTTTAAAAAAAATCATATGCTAACAATGCCGATTTCAATTACAATTTCGTTATTTCAAATGTAGGCGCGTTGCGCGTGGCAAGCGCGCTCATAATGTAAGAGACGCACAACATAGACCCACAACAGTGCCCAACATCAAATGGCAAACATAATGCAAGCGGAACGAAACTGCTCGTTATTGTGTGGTTGATGGACCGTTTATCAGTTTGGACCAGTGCAGCGCGAGCCGATCGTGGTCATGCAACACTGTTACTACACAGCGCTAATAAGAGATCCAGCAAAGAAAGCATTTGAATTTGCCACAGAAGTAATATCGCTGCGAGATCTAGTGAGAAACATTCACATTTCTCCGTTATCAACGGATCAAACAGCGCTGACGTGGAGAAACATTATGCCGTGAATGAACTATCCAGTGTCCAGATCTGCAACATTCACCATGGCTTTACTGTAGTAACACTAACTGCAACCATGGAAGTTTGGCAGGAATAGTAGGCTATAATGCCTTCAAGTAACATTACGTCGGTTTTATTTTGACATTATGAATACAATTGCTGCCCTCAAATGTTAATCTGAAATAAAATAAACCTTGGTTTATAACTACTACAATATTACATTTCATTTTTTCCAAGAAGCTGTTTTGTTTTATATGCTCATAAGAATAATCAATTATAGCTCCAGAATTAAAGCTGCAAGCAGCGATGAAAGGGCCCTCGCACCCGTGCCGCCGTCTGCCGGTGGCTTTAGGAAGACAGAGCATGGTTGGACAATGTGCATTTAAGGAGGTATATATAGTAGTTGCTAGCATGTTTAGTATGTTTTTAGCATGCTTAGTACACAATAGTTATGTGGTTAGTACTGCATTACTGTGTTAACCATGTCAGTTTCTGTTGCCAGTAGGTGGGGCTATGTCTATATCTGAATATCGCTATGTAGATGTGTTCAGTGCAGGACTTTTATCAAACATGTGGAGTTTGGGGCAGATTGGACATTGTATGCTTGAGTTACAACAACTTCCTTTAGCATTTCTAGCATGTTTTATGATGTTTCTAGCATATTACATATTAATTTTGGGGTAGATTGGACATTGAATGCCTGAGTTACAGCAAATTCATATTTAATTGCAGTAATAGGATGCTTTAACACTTAGCTAAGTATTTGATTGCATGTTTCTAGTATGTTGCTAACATGTTTAGCAGTTGGTGACACTTTTTTATATGTTATTAGGAGTCCAGAATAGTGTTAAACGTCACTTCCTGTTGCCAGCAGGCGGAGCTATGACTATATCTGAATATGAGCATGGACTTGTGTTCAGGAGATAACTATTATCAAACGTGTGAAGTTTGGGGTAGATTGGACATTGTATGCCTAAGTTACAACAACTTCCTTTAGCATTTCTAGCATGCTTTAGAACTTAGCTATGTGTTGCTAGCATGTTTCTTGCATGTTACATATTAAGTTTGGGGCAGATTGGACATTCCATGCCTGTGTTACAGCAAATTCATATTTAATTGCAGCAATAGCATGCTTTAGCACTTAGCTAAGTGTTTGCTAATATGTTTCTAGTATGTTGTTAGCATGTTTAGCACTTGCTGGCACTTTTTTATATGTTATCAGGAGTCCACAACAGTGTTTAACATGTCACTTCCTGTTGCCAGCAGGCGGTGCTATGACTGTAACTGAATGAGCATGGTCATGTGTTCAGGACAGAACGCTTATCAAAAGTGTGAAGTTTGGCGCAGATTGGACATTGCCTTCTTGAGTAACAACAACATCCTGTTTCATTGAATTAGCTAAGTATTGCTAGCATGTTTTAACATGTTTCTAGCATTTTTAGAAGTCAATGGCATTTTTAACATGTTGCTAGAACGGCATCAACGTGTTAAACATTACACTTCCTGTTACCAGTAGGTGGCGCTATTACTATAACTGAATATTCTCATGTAGATGTGTTCAGGCCATGACTCTTATCAAACGTGTGAAGTCTGGGGCAGATTGGACATTCTGTGCCTGAGTTACAACAAATTTCTATTTAATTGCAGTAATAGCATGCTTTAGCACTTAGCTAAGTGTTTGCTAGCATGTTTTAGCATGTTTCTAGTATGTTGTTAGCATGTTTAGCACTTGCTGGCACTTTTTTATATGTTATCAGGAGTCCACAAGAGTGTTAAACATGTCACTTCCTGTTGCCAGCAGGTGGCGCTATGACTATAACTGAATATGAGCATGGTCATGTGTTCAGGACAGAACGCTTATCAAAAGTGTGAAGTTTGGGGCAGATTGGACATTCCATGCCTTAGTTACAGCAACTTCCTATTTATTTGCAGCAATAGCATGCTTTAGCACTTAGCTAAGTGTTTGCTAACATGTTTCTAGTATGTTGTTAGCATGTTTAGCACTTGCTGGCACTTTTTTATATGTTATCAGGAGTCCACAACAGTGTTTAACATGTCACTTCCTGTTGCCAGCAGGTGGCGCTATGACTGTAACTGAATATGAGCATGGTCATGTGTTCAGGACAGAACGCTTATCAAAAGTGTGAAGTTTGGCGCAGATTGGACATTGCCTTCTTGAGTGACAACAACATCCTGTTTCATTGAATTAGCACGCTTTAGCACTTAGCTAAGTATTGCTAGCATGTTTTAACATGTTTCTAGCATTTTTAGAAGTCAATGGCATTTTTAACATGTTGCTAGAACGGCATCAACGTGTTAAACATGACACTTCCTGTTACCAGTAGGTGGCGCTATTACTATAACTGAATATTCTCATGTAGATGTGTTCAGGCCATGACTCTTATCAAACGTGTGAAGTTTGGGGCAGATTGGACATTCCGTGCCTGAGTTACAGCAAATTCCTATTTAATTGCAGTAATAGCATGCTTTAGCACTTAGCTAAGTGTTTGCTAGCATGTTTTAGCATGTTTCTAGTAAGTTGTTAGCATGTTTAGCACTTGCTGGCACTTTTTTATATGTTATCAGGAGTCCACAAGAGTGTTAAACATGTCACTTCCTGTTGCCAGCAGATGGCGCTATGACTGTAACTGAATATGAGCATGGTCATGTGTTCAGGACAGAACGCTTATCAAAAGTGTGAAGTTTGGGGCAGATTGGACATTCCATGCCTGAGTTACAGCAACTTCCTGTTTCATGGCGAAACATCAAAATTTGTCAGGCCGCCGAGGGCCCGCCCTTCGACGAAAACTCAAGATCTTCGCAATTTAACGTCGCAAAGGCCTTAAGATTACACTCACCAAATTTGAAGATGATCAGATTAAAACTGTAGGAGGAGTTCGTTAAAGTACGAGGCCTGAAAATGGCAAAAAGTGCACAAAAATCAGAGAGGAAGTTGAAAATGGCTGACTTCCTGTTGTGTTTAGAGCTACGCTCCAAGAGACTTTTTTGTAGGTATTAGGTCCTTACACATATGTACCGAATTTCGTACACGTACGTGGAACACAGCGGGAGGCGCACTCCGTTGAACTTTTATAGGTGGCGCTATCGAGCCATTTTGCCCCGCCCAATTCTGAAACCTATATCAGATGTAAATTTTCGCCAGTTCTGACGCGTGTGCAAAGTTTCGTGAGTTTTCGAGCATGTTTAGGCCCTCAAAAATGCAATTAAATGCGGAGAAGAATAATAATAATAATAATTAAAGCTGCAAGCAGCGATGAAAGGGCCCTCGCACCCATGCCATCAACACTCGGTGGCTTTAGGAAGACAGAGCATGGTTGGGAAATGTACATTTAAGGAGGTATATATAGTAAGAGTATGTCAAAGTCAGTTACAAAATGTTTTGTATAATGGTGATAATAGCATGCTTCATGACTCAGCTAAGTGTTGCTAGCATGTTTAGTCTGTTTCTATCATGCTTAGTACACAATTATTATGTGGTTAGTACTGCATTACTGTGTTAACCATGTCAGTTTCTGTTGCCAGTAGGTTGCGTTATGACTATAACTGAATATGAGCATGGATGTGTGTTCAGGACAGAACTCTTATCAAACGTGTGAAGTTTGGTGCAAATTGGACATTGCCTTCTTGAGTAACAACAAAGTCATGTTTCATTGAATTAGCATTCTTTAGCACGTACCTAAGCATTGTTAGCATGTTTTAACATGTTTCTAGCATGTTTAGAACTCAATGGCATTTTTAACATGTTGCTAGAACGGCATCAACGTGTTAAACATGTCACTTCCTGTTGCCAGTAGGTGGCGCTATTACTATAACTGAACATTCTCATGTAGATGTGTTCAGGCCATGACTCTTATCAAAAGTGTGAAGTTTGGGGCAGATTGGACATTCCATGCCTGAGTTACAGCAAATTCCTATTTAATTGCAATAATAGCATGCGTTAGCACTTAGCTAAGAGTTTGCTAGCATGTTTTAGCATGTTTCTAGTATGTTGTTAGCATGTTTAACACTTGCTGGCACTTTTTTATATGTTATTAGGAGTCCATAACAGTGTTAAACATGTCACTTCCTGTTGCCAGCAGGTGGCGCTATGACTGTAACTGAATATAAGCATGGTCATGTGTTCAGGACAGAACGCTTATCAAAAGTGTGAAGTTTGGGGCAGATTGGACATTCCATGCCTGAGTTACAGCAAATTCATATTTAATTGCAGTAATATCATTCTTTAGCACTTAGCTAAGTGTTTGCTAGTATGTTTCAGCATGTCTCTAGTATGTTGGTAGGATGTTTAGCACCTACTGGCATTTTTTTATATGTTATTAGGAGTCAAGAACAGTGTTAAACGTCACTTCCTGTTGCCAGCAGGTGGCGCTATGACTATAACTAAATATGAGCATGGACATGTGTTCAAGAGATAACTCTTATCAAACGTGTGAAGTTTGGGGTAGATTGTACATTGCCTTCTTGAGTAACAACAAAGTCCTGTTTCATTGAATTAGCATGCTTTAGCATTTAGCTAAGTATTGCTAGCATGTTTTAACATGTTTTTAGCATGTTTAGAACTCAATGGCATTTTTAACATGTTGCTAGAACGGCATCAACGTGTTAAACATGTCACTTCCTGGTGCCAGTAGGTGGCGCTATTACTATAACTAAATTTGAGCATAGACATGTGTTCAGGCCATGATTCTTATCAAACGTGTGAAGTTTGGTGCAGATTGGACATTGCCTTCTTGAGTAACAACAACATCCTGTTTCATTGAATTAGCATGCTTTAGCACTTAGCTAAGTATTGCTAGCATGTTTTAACATGTTTCTAGCATGTTTAGAAGTCAATGGCATTTTTAACATGTTGCTAGAATGGCATCAACGTGTTAAACATGACACTTCCTGTTACCAGTAGGTGGCGCTATTACTATAACTGAATATTCTCATGTAGATGTGTTCAGGACAGAACGCTTATCAAAAGTGTGAAGTTTGGGGCAGATTGGACATTCCATGCCTGAGTTACAGCAAATTCCTATTTAATTGCAATAATAGCATGCTTTAGCACTTAGCTAAGAGTTTGCTAGCATGTTTTAGCATGCTTCTAGTATGTTGTTAGCATGTTTAGCACTTGCTGGCACTTTTTTATATGTTATTAGGAGTCCATAACAGTGTTAAACATGTCACTTCCTGTTGCCAGCAGGTGGCGCTATGACTGTAACTGAATATGAGCATGGTCATGTGTTCAGGACAGAACTCTTATCAAAAGTGTGAAGTTTGGGGCAGATTGGACATTCCATGCCTGAGTTACAGCAACTTCCTGTTTCATGGCGAAACATCGAAATTTGTCAGGCCGCCGAGGACCCGCACTTCGACGAAAACTCAAGATCTTCGCAATTTAACGTCGCAAAGGCCTGAAGTTTACACTCACCAAATTTGAAGATGATCAGATTAAAACTGTAGGAGGAGTTCGTTAAAGTACGAGGCCTGAAAATGGCAAAAACTGCACAAAAATCTGAGAGGAAGTTCAAAATGGCTGACTTCCTGTTGTGTTTAGGGCTACGCTCCAAGAGACTTTTTTGTAGGTATTAGGTAATTACATATATGTACCGAATTTCGTGCACGTACGTGGAACGATGCGGGAGGCGCACTCCGTTGAACTTTTATAGGTGGCGCTATCGAGCCATTTTGCCCCGTCCAATTCTGAAACCTATATCAGATGTAAATTTTCGCCAGTTCTGACGCGTGTGCAAAGTTTCGTGAGTTTTCGAGCATGTTTAGGCCCTCAAAAATGCAATTCAATGCGGAGAATAATAATAATAATAATAATAATTAAAGCTGCAAGCAGCGATGAAAGGGCCCTCGCACCCGTGCCATCAACACTCGGTGGCTTTAGGAAGACAGAGCATGGTTGGGAAATGTACATTTAAGGAGGTATATATAGTAAGAGTATGTCAAAGTCAGTTACAAAATGTTTTGTATAATGGTGATAATAGCATGCTTCATGACTCAGCTAAGTGTTGCTAGCATGTTTAGTGTGTTTCTAGCATGCTTAGTACACAATAATTATGTGGTTAGTACTGCATTACTGTGTTAACCATGTCAGTTTCTGTTGCCAGTAGGTGGCGTTATGACTATAACTGAATATGAGCTTGGATGTGTGTTCAGGACAGAACTCTTATCAAACGTGTGAAGTTTGGTGCAAATTGGACATTGCCTTCTTGAGTAACAACAAAGTCATGTTTCATTGAATTAGCATGCTTTAGCACTTAGCTAAGCATTGTTAGCATGTTTTAACATGTTTCTAGCATGTTTAGAACTCAATGGCATTTTTAACATGTTGCTAGAACGGCATCAACGTGTTAAACATGTCACTTCCTGTTGCCAGTTGGTGGCGCTATTACTATAATTGAACATTCTCATGTAGATGTGTTCAGGCCATGACTCTTATCAAAAGTGTGAAGTTTGGGGCAGATTGGACATTCCATGCCTGAGTTACAGCAAATTCCTATTTAATTGCAATAATAGCATGCTTTAGCACTTGGCTAAGAGTTTGCTAGCATGTTTTAGCATGTTTCTAGTATGTTGTTAGCATGTTTAACACTTGCTGGCACTTTTTTATATGTTATTAGGAGTCCATAACAGTGTTAAACATGTCACTTCCTGTTGCCAGCAGGTGGCGCTATGACTGTAACTGAATATAAGCATGGTCATGTGTTCAGGACAGAACGCTTATCAAAAGTGTGAAGTTTGGGGCAGATTGGACATTCCATGCCTGAGTTACAGCAAATTCATATTTAATTGCAGTAATATCATTCTTTAGCACTTAGCTAAGTGTTTGCTAGTATGTTTTAGCATGTCTATAGTATGTTGGTAGGATGTTTAGCACCTACTGGCATTTTTTTATATGTTATTAGGAGTCAAGAACAGTGTTAAACGTCACTTCCTGTTGCCAGCAGGTGGCGCTATGACTATAACTAAATATGAGCATGGACATGTGTTCAAGAGATAACTCTTATCAAACGTGTGACGTTTGGGGTAGATTGTACATTGCCTTCTTGAGTAACAACAAAGTCCTGTTTCATTGAATTAGCATGCTTTAGCACTTAGCTAAGTATTGCTAGTATGTTTTAACATGTTTCTAGCATGTTTAGAAGTCAATGGCATTTTTAACATGTTGCTAGAATGGCATCAACGTGTTAAACATGACACTTCCTGTTACCAGTAGGTGGCGCTATTACTATAACTGAATATTCTCATGTAGATATGTTCAGGACAGAACGCTTATCAAAAGTGTGAAGTTTGGGGCAGATTGGACATTCCATGCCTGAGTTACAGCAAATTCCTATTTAATTGCAATAATAGCATGCTTTAGCACTTAGCTAAGAGTTTGCTAGCATGTTTTAGCATGCTTCTAGTATGTTGTTAGCATGTTTAGCACTTGCTGGCACTTTTTTATATGTTATTAGGAGTCCATAACAGTGTTAAACATGTCACTTCCTGTTGCCAGCAGGTGGCGCTATGACTATAACTGAATATGAGCATGGTCATGTGTTCAGGACAGAACTCTTATCAAACGTATGAAGTTTGGGGCAGATTGGACATTCCATGCCTGAGTTACAGCAACTTCCTGTTTCATGGCGAAACATCAAAATTTGTCAGGCCGCCGAGGACCCGCCCTTCGACGAAAACTCAAGATCTTCGCAATTTAACGTCGCAAAGGCCTTAAGATTACACTCACCAAATTTGAAGATGATCAGATTAAAACTGTAGGAGGAGTTCGTTAAAGTATGAGGCCTGAAAATGTCAAAAACTGCACAAAAATCTGGGAGGAAGTTCAAAATGGCTGACTTCCTGTTGGGTTTAGGGCTATGCTCCAAGAGACTTTTTTGTAGGTATTAGGTCATTACATGTATGTACCGAATTTCGTGCACGTACGTGGAACGTTGCGGGAGGCGCACTCCGTTGAACTTTTATAGGTGGCGCTATCGAGCCGTTTTGCCCCGTCCAATTCTGAAACCTATATCAGATGTAAATTTTCGCCAGTTCTGACGCGTGTGCAAAGTTTCGTGAGTTTTCGCGCATGTTTAGGCCCTCAAAAATGCAATTCAATGCGGAGAAGAAGAAGAAGAAGAAGAATAATAATAATAATAATAAACAGAGCAATTCCAAGAGGGTCCTCACACCATCGGTGCTCGGGCCCTAATAATAATAATAATAATAATAAACAGAGCAATTCCAAGAGGGTCCTCACACCATCGGTGCTCGGGCCCTAATAAACAGAGCAATTCCAAGAGGGTCCTCACACCATCGGTGCTCGGGCCCTAATTACTCAAAGTAAAAAATATCACACTTTATTATGTTAGTTTTAATAAAAAAAAAAAAGAAATCAAGGAAATTTCTCTGCCATTTCTTTCTTTTTGCTGTATTAAAAACGTACCGAACCGTACCGTGACACAAGTGTATCGTATCGAACCGAACCGTGAATTTTGTGAACCGTTACACCCCATATATTAGTGCTGGGAAAAAAATTAATTGCATCCAAAATAAAAGTTTGTGTTTGCATAATATATGTGTGTGAACTGTGTATAATTATTTTGTATATAAATACACGCATGTGCATGTATTAATTTAATTTTTTTTGCATGTATATACTGTCTATACATTTATACATAATTTATATTATATAAAAATATAAATAATTTATATATAAATAAATAATATGAGTTTTTAGCATGATATGAGTTTTTGGCAGTTAAACTTTGATACATCTGAAATGTTGAAATTGTAATTTCTTTGCTCTCAAGTTACCAATAAATTACTGTTTTTATTTTACAATGTGTTTTGTGTGGTTAATAAAATTATTTTACTGAATTACATGCAGTGAAATATTTCAAATCATTTATAGAAAATAATATAAAAGAAGAGGGTCTTTGCAGCCTAAAATAAAAGATTTACAAATAATTTATTCATACAGTAATACATTATATTAAAAAAAATCATGTGGATTAAGATATCATATGATATGAAACAACCAAGACAGTGATCCAAGTCTGAGAATTCAATGAGCACTTGTGGAAATCTCTTCCTTTGCTCTATCTGAGTTTAGCATGAGATGCATGAATTGAAATAAAGAAATAAAACCTTTGTCTCAGTTTGGTGTCATATGGATCTCAAAGTTGTCTCGGAGAAATAAATGAAACATTTTGGAGATCTCTTTTCAGATTTTCTTTTCCTCTGGGATTACTCACATCGCCAGTAATAGAAGCCAAATAACATCCTTAAAATCCCTTACAAAGGAATAGATAAGCTTTGTTACCACAAACAATGTGTGTGTTATTAGTTTTGATTTCTCATTGTTAGAAGAGTTTTGTCACATCTGGTAAATTCACACATCTGGCTTAGACTTGCTCACTACAGTCTTCCCTTCAAGGCACCAGGAAGAATTCACTTATTCCCTCCAGATTTCACATTAAGACAAACTGATATCTATAATCAGTACTGTTGTATGCAGTCGAATGCCGTGAACTATAATGTTAATGAGAATAATTTTCAGTAGTGACATACACTGCTCATGAACAGCAGTTTGTTGTCCCAGGAATAATCATCCTCATTATAGACACATCTGTAAGCATTTGATTTTGTCAATGGTTAAAAATTGCATTTAGCACAAGTTTCACCCTGTAATTTCCAAAAGTCATTGTGAAAATCTATTTCTTTACCACCTCATATTCTCTGTTTTTAATTTTTCCCTTTTACACTTTTGCCATTTGTTGTCTCAACATTAAGGCAGTCTATGCTCTAGTAATGTTACTCTAAACGAGTTATCTGACAGGTTTATCATTTGATACTAGAATTAGTTTATTTCTTTGATGATGCATCATACTACGGTAGTTAAGCAGTGAGTAATGTTGTTGTACAGGAAACATTGTGTAATTTGGTGATGGACAGCCCTGCCATTCAACAAACTAAACTAACATCTCATTAAAATGTCTACAAAACTATAAAACTGATCCGAGATCAGGTAAAAACCATAAACACAGGTTTACTGGGATCGGCCCCCAACAGCGAGCCATTGAAATTTAGAAACATTTGTGACGTAACAAAGCCTTTTTTTACCGAAATTCGTGTGACGAAAGCGGCCATCAAACATTTGACAAACATTTGATTGAACAAGATCCAAACTGGAGTATAAAGTCAGTATCTCAGTGCTCTTTGATGCGGGATAGTTCAACTTGCACAAATCATATAAGGCCAAGGCACTCGAGAATTTAGAAAAAATAAAAGCCTTTTTTCATGGCTATAACATTTTTATGAACATTCATATATCCGCACAGCAAGTGTGTGTGAGGATCGCATGCCAAGCCCATACAGAGGAGTGAGAGGAGTTAGTTTCAACCACAGAAGAATGTGAATGCAATCTAGCATAGTTTCCACTGATGCATATGTTGTCTGAAGTATTCTCTCTAAGGAATGAGGATTGTGTAGCATGAGATATACATTCAATTTTAAACATGAACATGTTTCTCTACCTTGTAAAGATAATGTAAGTTCCTTTGGTCAGCATATAAATGCTTTTGTGTATTGACGAATGAAGACCATCTCTCCAGTAAGTTGTTTTTCTCTGCTATGTCTTGACATATAATAATAAATAAGAGATCTCATGGCATCTCATGGTGTTCGTAACTCAAAAGTTGGCAGTCCTGCTAGTGCTAAGCAATAAAAAAAACTGTATAAACAATGTGTCAATGCTGTTTATTAAGTCAAGATCAATGTGAACTGATACATGATACTTTAAGTAGTATTTACTAACCATGAATAATGACAATGTGGTTGTTTTCTCCTGAACTCAAACCTGTTAAACCAGAACTTTTTCAAGAAAACTAATTCAGACGAGACCACTTTGGCAAGTTTACTTGAGTTTATTGAACACAATTTATCTTTGGCGGTATGGTTCCTTATGGGGGTTCTTGCTCCATAATTAATGACATACGTAGCTTTAGCATTAACCCCCCTATGGAACCATCAGCTTGAGCAATACACAGATGATTAAGACAGTTTAGTAATGTCTTTAAGCCGTGGTTAAACATGTAGTCGTAGCAGTGAAGTCCGGGACGTCTATGCTGTAGCTTGCTATGAGGAAGGGTGTGTCTCTCACGATGATGTCTGTGGCTCTAGGACTTGGAAGCCTTGATAATCAATCTGAAACAAAGAAGACAACAGCCAAAAGGTGCACAGAAATATGCTTGATACTTATGGTGGTGAGGGTGGGGGGGTTGTGAGTAGTTTAAGCATGTATATATATATATATATATATAAGTATATATATCCTTCCGGTCTAATAGGAGAACGGTAGTGGTTGGAGCAATTTGACAGCTGACCGCGTCAGCTGATCGCAGCCTATGCCTACGTGGCCTGTCTGAACTAACGCTGTGCTTGATTTCAGACGAGACCACTTTGGCAAGTTTACTTGAGTTTATTGAACACAATTTATCTTTGGCGGTATGGTTCCTTATGGGGGTTCTTGCTCCATAATTAATGACATACGTAGCTTTAGCATTAACCCCCCAAACATAAGGAGGTATAACAGCTCGAAGAAGAACCCCCCCCAAACCATATCCATGTTCTGTTCCTGCAAAAGAGAAAAACAATGTTATTGAAGGATATGTTAATGTCTAGTAGAGGAGTATTCTCCCCTCTAAGGAGGGGGAGAATAGCAGGCCCCTCTTTTAGTTTAAGCAGCGAGGGGTGTTCGTCCCTCGCTGAGGGATTGAACAGCAGGCCCCTGCATGTATAGCAGCAAGAGGGGTGTTCTCTCCAGCAGGAGAAGATCAGCAGGTCCCCTTAAATATATAAATAATTTTTTTTTTTTTTTTTTTTTTTTAACTGGGGTGTTCATCCCTCGCTGAGGGATTGAACAGCAGGCCCCTGCATGTATAGCAGCAAGAGGGGTGTTCTCTCCAGCGGGAGAAGAACAGCGGTCCCCTTAAATACATCAAATTATTTATTTATTATTTATTTTTAAAACTGGGGTGTTCATCCCTCGCTGAGGATTTGAACAGCAGGCCCCTACATGTATACTGTAGCAGCAAGAGGGGTGTTCTCTCCAGCAAGAGAAGAACAGCAGGTCCCCTTAAATATATCCCTTTTTTTTTTTTTTTTTTTTTTATGCGTTAAGGCTGGATGGCTGCATACCCCTTGACGTGTCGTGAAATGCTACTAAATCCGTGCGTTTTTTTTTTTTTTTTTTTTTTTTTCTCTCTCTTTCAGTTTTGGAAAGATCCGCTTAAAGCTTTTTGGGCTAATATTAAATCCTGAGTTCTAGGCCTAATATAACGTTGGTACGCTGATGATGACCACCGACCCATAGCTTTAAGCATGGGTATGGAGACTGTTGAAGCTGCGGTGGTTGCCGCGCCTATGCGAAATGAATGGCTGGTGTAAAGCGCGGGGTCCATGCCGCATTGAAGGCATACAGTCCGGAGACGTGAAGCGAACCAATACTTGGACATAGCTTCTCCTTTCTCTGTAATGAAGAGGGGTTCTGTGTGACCTGATTTGTTGCGTGAACTTAAAAGCCGGTTCATGGCTGTGAAGGGACAAAACCCGTCGTTGGTTCTAGAAATGTTAATTGTGGTTCCGTTATTATCTCTGTCTGTTTTGGAATGTTTCAGGTAAATGGAAAAGTAATCGGCGTGAAATGATACGTCTTTGGATGAGAGATCGTGTAAGGGGTCGAATTTTTTGTTTATGGTGAATTCTCCTCCTCTGAGGAATCCGTAAAAGGCGGTGAGGAATACTGCTTCTAGGAGTGAGTTTGCGTGCGGATTAAAAAGCCCTAATCTTAGTTGGTTTACCATTGCGTGTACCTGGGAGAGGGACAGCGGCAATCGTTTATCTGGAGCTGCGGGGTTTTCCTTTTTAAGACCGTTGAGAAGGAGATGTATGGAGGGATTTTGTAACAGGCTTTGAGAGGATGGATCTAAACATCTAATGTGAAATTGGATGCCTGAAATCATAATCTTGATGGTGGAAGGTTGCAACTTCCTAGAATCAAAGCAGTGCGTAATAAAAGCGCATATGATGGAGATATTAGCTGGGATTTTAGGCACTGAGAACGCATTGCAAAAATTTGAAAAAGACGACCACGTTGAGTCATATGTTTTAAGTGTCGTCTTTGCTAGCCCTGATCTCATGTGATGAGCGGCTGATTTGAGATATTTTAGTAGTAAAGCATTTAGTCTAGGACTGTTTGGCTGAAGTCCGGGCAGCCCAGTCGTGATGAAGCAGCTCCCGGACACAGGCGTCTGAATTCCTGAAAATTAAACCGGGACAGAGAGTCAGCTATTTTATTATCCAGCCCGGGTACATGAGTAGCTTTTTAATAGTAAAATTGTTCATGACCGAGATCCAGGTTAGTCGCCTAATGAAACGGTTAATGAACGGCACGGAGGAACGACCTTTGTTAATAATATTTACCGTAGCTTCATTGTCGCAAAAAACGAGGATATTTTTCCTGGTCCATTTATCTGCCCATAACAAGCTAGCCATCACTATAGGATATAATTCCATGAGTGCTGTCGATTGGATTGAGGGAGCTAGTTCCTGAAGTTCTTTCGGCCATCTTTCTGCGAACCATAGATTATTAAATATCCCTCCAAACCCGACGGAAGGAGCTGCGTCAGTGAATAATTTTAGTTTGACTGAGGTTTCTATATTTTCTTCGTAGAAGAAGGAAATGCCGTTCCAGTTATCACATAGTTGTGACCAGAATATTAAATCTGACCTGCAGCCCTCGTCTAGCGTGACTATTTCGTGCATTTTCTCAACCGTTTTGGAAAGATCCAAGAGCCTGGAAATAAAAGAACGACCTTGGGGAATGATCCTCATCGCAAAATTGAGATGCCCCAGCAGAGAAAGAATATCCCTTTTTGTTAGGGTAGTTAATAGAGAATACGATCTTATAAAACCTCTAATCCTTTCTAGTTTATCTAGCGGGAGAGATGCTTGCATTTTAATAGAATCTAGCGTGATCCCCAGAAAATCAAGGACGCAAGAAGGACCTTTTGTTTTTTCTTCTGCTAGGGGAATACCGAATTTATTAAATGCTTTAACCAGGAGATTTATGCTGCGCGATGGGTTAGCGTCTGGAAAATCGATGAGCAAAAAATCGTCCAACAGATGAAGAACGAATGGTAGTTTAAAATTATTCAGGAGGACCCAGCAGAGTGCTTCGGACAGTGTATCAAAAATTTTGGGGCTGCTTTTACACCCGAATGTGAGTCTGACTGAAAAATAATATTTGTTCCGCCAACTAACGCCGAAAAGATGCCACTGGGACGGGTGTAAGGGCATAATTTTGAATGCGTCAGTGATATCCGCTTTACTGAGCCACGCTCCTCTGCCGGCTAATTTAATGAGTTTAATTGCGTTGTCCACGGTGGAATAACACAGGGAAAAAGGTTCTGAGGGAATTAAACTGTTGATGCTTGGAACCCCTTCGGTGGAGTGGGGAGCGGATAAATCGATGATTAGACGTTTTTTTCCTGAGTATTTCCTGACTGCAACTCCTAAAGGGTTAATACGGAAACGTTTGAAAGGAGGTTGATCGAAAGGTCCGATCATATAGCCCTTCTCTACTTCTTTCCCCAGCAGTTCATCTACGGCCTGTGGGTCTTTGATAGCCGACTGAAGGTTTTGACAGGTGAAGGAAAATGTGGGCAGGTAGGAAAGACCAGCTAGAAAACCGTGCATGAGCCCTAAAATAAGATAAGACACGAAACAGCGGTTTGGATGCTTTGTTAGAGCTTTCCCTAGCTCTGTAGTGTTCACCGGGGTGTTTATTTCTTTCTTTGGAATTTTGCACGGCGTGGACATGAGAACTTCGGGTGACTGTTCCCGCAATAGCTGCAAGCATGAAAGAATTTACAATTATTACGAGTACAGACATTCTCATTGAAATTAAAACAGAGAGGAGTTTGTCTTTCAGGCTTCACCTGTTCCGGCGCCGAGGCGCTGGTGTCATGAGTTGAAGCAGTCTTAGGGCAGAGAGATGCGGTGTGGGAAAACGAGCCGCAAAGTGAGCATGACAGCGCTCGGTGGCCTGTAAAGTGCCTGCTAATGAGAGCAAGATCAACTACGGACCAGTCCAGTCGCTGGTTAAAGCATTGTATGTACATTGCTGCTTTGGATGAAAACGATTTGTGGTATTCATAGAAAAGTGTTCCTCCATAAGACATGGCGAGATCCGATATAATGGCTAGATAAGTGTCTAGTTCCTTTCTTCTTTCTGGATATGCTTCGCAGATGATATCTCTGAAACTCTTAGTAAGTCTTAGGTCACTATCTTTTAGAATAACCGATACGTCCCCACAATCCACAATCCTTCGTTCATTAGTTTCTGCACATAACAAAATTTTCACTAGGTTGATGTCATTACCTGATAGGATTTGAGCGCGCAGGTGAGGAGAAATAGCAGCTGCTGGGGGAAAGAAAGGTGCACCTGTGGAAGCTGCTGGTAACGCTGATCCGAGAGTTCTCCTGGGAAGATTAGCAGCCGGATCGGGAGTGAAAGCGCAGTCTGGAGTCGAGCTGGAAGTCTGCCCGTCGAAAATCGCCCGATGTGCGGAAGCTGAGCGTTGTGATTCCAGTGCTTGGATCCTGTTGTCCATGTTGGAGAGGGATCCTTGGATTGCAAGCAGCGCTGAGAAGATCCTGTCATCTCCTTGCTCTGCCGGCGCCTGGGAGGGGTGAGATGATTTTGCCTTTTTTGGAGTTAGATTCGTCTGGTCGGTGGAAGTATTCCTTCTTTTCTCTGTGGCTTTACGGCCGGTGGCTCGGGGGAGAGACGGCGCTTCGTTGGTAGAAATGGGCTGCAGGTCTTGGACTTCTTGTAGGAAGTTCCAGAGCTGATCGTGACTCAGATTCAGAGGAGCTTGTACGTTGAGGGAGTACAGGGTGGACAAGATCCTTTCTTTGGGCCAATCGTTAATAGAGAGGATTCCTTGCTGCTATCCTAGAACTGCGCCTCACTAACTGAGCTGGATCGAGGTCCTCAGTGTGACGATCTTGACTCTCGTCCGGAGAATCGTCTGATATTTGTCCTAGGATGTCTGAAGTGTCCATTGCCAGGAACCAACAGGTAAGAGTTGATAGAAATAACGTCAAGTTAAATTTCATGCTGAGGTTAGCTGTATCGCGGTTCTTGCGAGTAGTTTAAGCATGTTTCCCAGGCGGAAGTGCCGCGTATATTTTTTTTTTTTTGTGGCCTGATTTCAAAGCCCTCTGAGACTCTAGGTTGATCTTCCTGAAAGCAGTCTTGTTTTGCATATATAGCAGTTGAAGTTGCACAACTATGATCCTCATGATTGATCTCCACTGTTACAGCAGTGTCAGCTTGACAGATGTCATTGTTCTCCTTGGCATCTTCAGTCAGGGTGGCATTGCTGTAACCAGCGGCAGATTTCATGCTAAGGTGGCATTTGTCAACTGGGGAATCCTCTTTATTTTCCCCTGACACTTTGCACAACAAAAGTGAGGAGCCACTTAACTCTGTATTATTACTTCTAAAAATCTTGAGTCTTATCTTATTTTTCAAAACTTTTGCGAGTTCGGACAAACACTTCCTGTTTAATCAGTGTTTCAGACAGCTCCATACGTTATCAATGGAGCGGTTCATAGAGATTTATTTTGAACTTGGACTTAAGTATAAAGAAATACAGACAGTGCTTAGTTCAAGGAGTTCAGTAAAGTTATTCACAGATCCGAACTTCCCAGATCAATAAATTGTGAGCTAAATGTTGTTAAAACTCAAATGACTCCTATTTCCAATCCATAGATGACGAGCTACAACCTAATGTTCCTCAGAACGAGTCAGTTTACACATCAATGGTCTCCTACTGGTCATACTACAACACTTAGTTTGATAAAATGTGCGAAAAAAAATTGCGCAATAGAGAGGAGGCACAGGTAAACCAAGCTTACACTCTTTCACCGTAATGCATTCCAGTATCTTAATCATTGTCAAAACAATATGTATTTTACCATATGAAGGTGTTTAGGCATGTTTCCATACAAAAATAATTAAATTATATCTATATATAGTAGAAAATATATTGTATATATATATATTGTAGAAAACACGCAAGTTGCTAAACCCAGAGGGTGCGCTTTATTTCTTGTGCAAAAGTGAGGATTGAAGGAGTATTGGTGCTCTTGTGCTTCTGTTGTGAGAGTGCTGGAGAAAGTAGAGTGAAGTCTGCAAACTTCAGCCAGACCGCAGGGAGTTAGCGTGACCAGCAGAAAGTTCTATCAAGGCTTCTAGGTTCCTTCTCATTAATCACTCTCTTTAAGAGAAAAGGGTAAACAGACGTTAGTGAATGTCTGGGAAAGCATAAACTCTACTGGCCTTTCTTCACTGGTGTTTATATGGCCCCAGTGATGAGTTGGTTGATGGCCATCAGGTGTGTGCGTTAATTGCTGGTCAGCTGCTCTGTATGTGTTGCCTGGGGCGACTGATGTCAGGATGAAGGGAGATAGCTGTCAGGTGTGTGTTGCCAGGGGCAACTGATGTCGGAACGAAGGTAGGGGTATTAATTTGACTTCCAGACATGTGTAATGAAGCACCAGACTCAGAAGGATCCATTTGCAGCTTTTATTAGAATAGTTGTACAGATTAAGGTACTTCATTACTCCAAAGATCAAAGAACAACAGACTAAAAATTCTAAAATTAGAATTAAATTTATCTAAAATTACGAACACGGTAAATGCTGGAGGAACTGTGGACAGAAATCAGCAGGGCATTTTCACATCTTTTGGGGATGTTCTAAGATCGCCCCCTACTGGACAGATATTATTAGATATATAAAAATGATATTGGGATTACAACTAGATGAGACTTTTTCTGTGTTTTACCTTGGAAATATACCAAGTGGGACAAGAAAGGAAGACAGATATCTGCTACAAACCTTACAAGCATCAAGCAAGAAGGCCATTACACGTAAATGGCTGAACATAGACCCTCCTACTTCATCGCAGTGGATAGAAATTACAAACGAAATAAACAACATGGAGAAACTGACCTTTTTCTTAAGGCATGCTTCTGAAAAAGGGTAAAGTTACTGGAAGAAATGGAAAACTTTCTTTGATAAATAGATGCCATTTATGTTATAAAATATATATAATTATTCCACTTAATATGTGTCTAGGGAACATGTTTCATTGTATTGTGGCTTCACATTATAGTGATTCATTTCTTCTTTGGTCGGTCTATCTGTTTGTTACTTTAAGTTCATTTTGGTTTAAAAATAAAGTTTAGAATAGTCGTACAGGCAGGGTAATCAACATTAGACAGGGCAATGGAGAAAACACAGAGAACATCCGAGTCACAGGCAGAGGTCGGGGCAGGCAGCAATAATCAAAGTCCAGTAAACAATCCGGGTCGGGGCAGGCAGAGAATATTCAGGAAACGAGGTAAACCAGTCCAAGAAATACAAACGCAAACACAGGTAATAACGCTCAGTAATGATGGCCAGGGCAAATCAAGACTTCACAGAGAGGGTGTTACGTCCTGTGACGTAGTCTTGTTTATATTGTGCTGGTGATTTGTTTTCTCTTTTTTTCTTCTCCTTCTCCCTCTCTTTCTCTCATGCAGCACTCCAAATTGTCCGCAGCTGATGCCAATTAGCAGAAGCTTGGCTTATCTGTTGGCAGCCTGTATAAAACCGCAAAGAGACTGTGATCGAAAGAATCCCTCTCCAGCTATCCCAGACATTATTGTGTGAATTGCTGTCTAAAAGAGAACTTGTATTCTTTTGTGAAATCTGTTGTTTGAGTCCAATGACCGTTTAGACTGTGTGAGTTTAAATAGTTAAACTGTGTAGGGAGATGGGCGCCAATTTATTTGGATGATCCATCCCTAAACTTCTCTCCTGTTTATTTTTAGTCAGGGAGAGAGGTAAGACAGCTGTCTTTAATTTCTCATTTTTTTTGTTAGGTAATTTATCTGAGGGGTATTGCACAAAAGTAGAATTAAGAAAGCCAGGATAACAGAACAGTCGCGGCTTGACCTAGTTTAATCAGTGCATCCTAGCTTAATCCGTTGCACGTTTGCTGAGCCAGGATGAGAACGCGCGGATATGTCAAGCCGGGTGTATATAGTTTGGATAAATGCGCGTTCACGGCATTCTTAAAAAGATCACGAAATCGATCACAGAATCACCGATGCAAAAATGGACAAAACCCGTGCGGCATACTTTTCGCCTAATGAGCAACAGCTTCTTATGGAAACGTATAAAAAAGTGAAACATATAATATGTAAAAAAGGCAATACAGCTGCTGTAATAAAGCAAAGAGAGAATGCTTGGCAAACAATAGCGGACCGATTGAATGCATAAGTAGTCCAAATAACCAGTGCTCCACTGAAACCCTCATAATTACAATTCAAGGAATTAGGCCCTACTTGTCATTTTCAAAAATAATTGTATACTTTGCCTTAAATGTGACCAGTGGACATGCATTTAACATGTAGAATAATTGCAAACACATACCCACTATGTGCATCTATTTGATCTATTTAGTTTATTTTATGTCAATAATCTGTTTAATCTTTTTACTCTTATCAATTTGTATGTAGGTTTTGTTTCTAATTGATTTGATGTAATCTATAATCAGATAATTTGCTCTATTTTTATCCATCTAATAGCCCCACATCATCACATAGCCTTCACCATACCTAGAGATTGGCATGGAGTTATTTCCATAAGATCATCTCTCAATGCAAATCATTAGGCTAACTGAAATAAAACCATGCCAATCTCTAGGTATGGTGAAGGCTATGTGATGATGTGGGGCTATTTTAATTCCAAAGGCCAAGGGAACTTTATCAGGATGCATAGTATCCTGGATCCATGAAGTAACTGGCCTTTAAAAATAAAAATCTGCCTGCCTCTATGGGAATTTAACATAGGGGTGTCCAGACGTATGCACCCTGTATTTTAAGGAAGAACTGTTGTGGCAAAAATATTCGTTAAACAATCATCACCTGCGTAAGAGACAGTTCTGAGTCAAATTGTCTTTTAAAAGTATTTATTCTTGCAAGAAGGCCCAGTTGCCACACAGAAGTCACCAGTACAGTCTGTGAAACAAGTGCGACCAGGGAGGGAGGGCAGAGGAGTCTTTATACTGCTTTCAAGGTCTTCTGCTTACAGGCCCTTATCTAAACAAGGAGAGGCTTCCCTGCTAGTTTTCTGATACTGCTAAGTTTGTTCTTACAAACTCACAAGTTCTAAATTGGGCGGCCACTGACCCTAGGGGTCAGAGGTCCCTTTTCAATCTGCCTCCTCCTGACATCTCACCTGTTTCCCAGTGTTTAAAAACACACACACATCAGTCAAGGATCATTTCAATGTCATGCTGAAAGTAAATGAAAATCAATACTGTGAATCATGGAAAATCAAAAATTCCCATAACAAGAACATTTATTTATTTATGATACATTATTCATTCACAAAGAAAATTGGTGTCCTTAAAGGTTGGATTTTTCCTATTTTTTTAATTAAGGCTTTAAGTTCAGTTTCCAAAAGATTATTTTTTTATTCCTCTTTTTAGTCAACTTTAGCATGGGTGTCTTAACTTATGCATAGCACTGTATCTCATCAACTGCAATAAAATATAATATATTGATATTTTTTCTCATTCAACAGTACATTTCTACTCTATACTTGCATATATAGATATACAGTCTATATTCTATTTCTCATATTGTATTGTATAGTTCTTTTGAACTGTGTTGGCATTCATTGTGGACAGTAAAATAATAATTGCTCAGGAAAATCTGCTTTCCTCACTGGGTGTATGACAATAAATGCTTTAAATCTCAAATAATATTCATCAAACCTCTGACATTGAAATTAACAGCAGTTTTCAATAATAACTAAAATAACAGTACGCATACTTGGATGAATGACAGTATATCTAGTATTTTAATGCAGGACCATGAAGTGACTAAAACACATTAATATCTAGTAGGATTTAGGGAGGAACTAGCCGATAAATCACTAGGATTAATCTTAGCCTGGTTGTTAGCCTGCTCCGGAGCAGGCTAGCTGCAAAGTGTAAATCTCCATAGTAACTTAATGTAGATTAATTTAGCCTCCCTTCATGCAACCGAGTCAGGGCTAAATTCAGCCAGGATAACTGGAAAATCCCAGCTTAATCCCTTATCTTGCTTTTGTGCAATACCCCCCTGGGTTTAAACTTTAGGAAGTCCTTGTTTTGTTTGTTATTTTGGCCTGGCCCTCTCCTGACGATATGGTTTTTTAAGTTTGTTTGTCTGTTAATTTGAACTTTGTTTGCTTTATAAATATATTGGTTAAACCTTTATTAAAAGAAGCTCATTAAGCATACTCTCTCAGTTTCCTTTTGTTGCTAGGTGCAAATCAATGGGTGTTGTGTAGCTTTTTGGAGATAAAAGTGAAGAGGAATTAGAGCTGGGATAGACGGAAAGGAGATTTCTCACATTTATTTACTTACTTTTTGTTACATCATTTGTTACTCCCTCTTTAAAACCCCTAGACTAAAGTGGGAACGTAACAGAGGGCTTTTGTGTGTGTGTGTGTAAATGAGGTGCAGGTGTGTTGCGCAATCAGTCCCAGGTGAGAGGCATGATGGGAATTTGAGTTCAGGAGGAAATGGTTAATATTCCGGAGACGGATCCCTCCTGGGGTGCCCTAAACCCAGTTGTTTTGAAAGCTGTTTATGGCACATATCTCCAGCTCTTGGGTGATGTGGAAGACACAGTCCTCAATAGGACAGTAACAATCTTACCTGGTGTTTACCGGTGGTGCTGTTACCCGCATCTAAGATGATGTTGGGGAATATAGATAAATGAAACTAAATGTATCTGCCTGAAACTAAGGAAAGGACTAGAGATGCATTTCATTATTTTATTTAAAATTCTACTGTAGTAATACACTTTCCAGCTATGTTAAGACCACATCTCTGAAAGCAGAGTTCTCTGGCTATCATTTCAGTAATGTTTTACACTGGCAATGCATACATTCATCATTGCATTTGACTTTTGCTTTTTTCCTGACATCTTTGAAACCGAGTATTATTTTCATTCTGGACACCAAAGGGTCAGCAGAGAGAGTTCTCCATGGTGGGTTTGAACAAAAATAAAACTAGGAACAGTTTGTTGACAGAACGATATCATCCATCATGACTGTGAAAATGGCTGGTCTTGAGCCACAATGCTTTAAGTGGGAGCCCCGTAACCCTGTCATCAAGACATCCAAATGTTCAACAAACAACACAAAACACCATTTCATAAGATGAAATATTCTCTCTCTCTCTCTCTCTCTCTCTCTCTCTCTCTCTCTCTCTCTCTTTGGGGATTGTGGGTAGTAGGAAGTGGGAAGAAGAGTTCGGGTGCACGCTTTTGAGAGTTTGTTTACTTTAATCTTTTTTCGTTTTCTTTCTTTTATTTTTTGTAAGATTTCGTTAAAGGATTTAATTTAGTTAACAAACTTTAGTTGAGCGCCGACTGAGGTCGGACAACATAATGGGGTCAAGCGGAGATTTCTCACGCTTGACTCTTAAGCATGGATTGAAATGCACACCTGATGATTCAATATCTGTGGAAGATGTGGTGGTTGCAGTCAGCGAACAGGTTGGTGGGTTAAACATTAAATCAGCTTCAAGGATGAACAAAGCTGTTGTTGTTTTTCTTGCTGATGTTCAGTTGGTTGATGGTTTGGTTGAAAGCGGGATTACGATTAATGACACGTTTGTGCCAGTTATGCCGTTATCGAGTCCGTCAAAGAAAATTGTACTATCGAACGTTCCTCCGTTCATTAAGAACGAAAGTATCCAAGGCGTTCTCGAAAGATATGGCAGATTAACAGCACCAATAAAAATGATTCCGTTGGGTCTGAAAAATCCGAATATCAAGCACGTTATGTCTTTTAGACGATTTACGTACATGATATTGAACGAGCAACAAGATCCGCTAAATTTAGCTGTGAAACTTACACACGAAGGCAAAGATTATACAATCTTTATTAGTTCAGATCACATGCGGTGTTTCTCGTGCGGAGAACACGGGCATGTTAGACAAACATGTCCAAATAAACAAACCGATAAGCCGTCTAATTTGCAAACAATTGAGCAACAAGTTGAACAAAACAATATTCTAATCCCCGTTCCTGTTGTTGAAACAGCACAGGAAAACACTGATGGAAGCTTAAGAAATGTAGAAAATCATGATAGCCTGGCTGAAGAGATTGTAAATCTGGCAAGTAGCGGAGAAAAATCTACACTGGCAATAAATGAAGAAGATAAACAATCAGAAAAAGAGCAGACAGTTATAGAAGAAGATCAAGCAGAAGGGGAAAGAGAGGCAGCTGAAGAAGAAAGCCATTCTCAGATGTCCTTTGTGAGTTCAGGATATGCTATTTCTGAAAATGATTCAGATAACGACCTTGAGAGCATAGATCTTTCTGATGTAGATGATGCTGAAAGAGCAGAGTCTTTTGGCTCTAGATTGTATAAAGTAAAACAAATTAACGACTTTCTAGACAGTACTAAAGGAGTTCGCAAACCACAAATTGAGACATTTTTCCCTGATTTGAAGCGTTTTTTGGTGTCGTGTAAAATGGCAATGAACAAAGCAACCTTTGAAGAACTAAGCAGACAGAAGCGTTATCGCCTTAAGAAAATAATGACAAAAGTAAAGAACACGGTAAATCGTAATGTAAAGAAGGTTTGAAAATTTCTTTTCATTTTTGATGGAGAGAAAAGAATTTACAACCTGTGTTCAGACGTCTTTTGTCTCTTTATTAATAGTCAACATCATGGCATCCTTACATTTCGGATCTTTGAATGTTAATGGGTGTCGTGGTGCTGAAAAGAGGTGTGCTTTGTTTGATTTTTTTAATTGGAAAAAATCAGGTATCGTTTTTCTGCAAGAAACCCACACAGACTTGAATAATCAGGTGCAATGGCAAAGTGAGTGGAAAGGTAAATCTTTCCTTAGCCATGGTTCGAATGTTAGTGCCGGTGTAGCAGTTCTTATTTCTTCAGATATACAAATACAAGATAGTAGAGCTGAAGAAATAGTACCTGGCAGAATGCAAATTATAGAACTTAAGTTATACGAGTTATTTTTTTCTCTTATTAACATTTATGCTCCGAATGATGGTGTAGAAAGAGTTCCTTTTTTTAAAAAATTAAAAAGTGTTATTTCAAAAATTCCAGAAAATAGAATAATAATTTTAGCTGGTGATTTTAATTGTACTCTTGATTACACTATGGATCGGAATCATGTTGAACCTAATCACAAATCGTCTGAAACTCTCAAAACCGTTGTTCAGTTTCACAATCTTGTTGACGTTTGGAGAGAAGCCTTCCCTAGAGATAAACAATACACATGGTTGAAAATTAATTCTAACACAGTCTCTGGTGCAAGACTTGATAGATTTTACATTCAAAAGAACAATAGAGGAAGATTTCTTAATAGTAAAATTTTGCCAACTTCATTTTCTGACCATCATTATATTGTAGTATCTATGACCATAACACAGAGCATTTCCCACCATAATATCTGGCGTTTTAACAATAGATTATTGCAAGATAAGTCTTTTGTACAATTTTTTACTCTGTTTTGGAGAGAGTGGAGAGAGAGAAAGTTAAAGTATAAAACTTTAGGCCAGTGGTGGGATATTGGAAAAGTACAGATCCAGCTCTTTTGTCAACAATATTCAAGAAGCCGTATGATGGAACTGAAAGAAAAGGTCCAGTTCTTGGAAGAGCAAATTCTCAAGCTAAGCAGCTCCATCACTGATGGTGAAGAGACAGAAACTGCAAAAATGCTGAAAGAGTACAATCTGATTTTAAAGAATTTGTATGAAGAAAGAACTCGTTGTGCATCCATACGGGGAAAACATCTTCATTTAAATAGTATGGATTCTTCTACGACTTACTTTTTTTCATTGGAGAGAAATATCAGAGAAAAGAAAAATATAAACTATCTTAAATTGCCAAATGGAAAAGAGATAATGGAAAAGAAAAAAATAATTTCACAAACTTTACGTTTTTATGAAGATTTATATACAGCACAACCTTGTGACCTAGAAACGACAAATCAGCTCTTAGATGGACTTCCACACCTTAAAAAAGAAGATAAAGCTGAGTTAGATAAAGCCTTATCATTTCACGAGTTAACTGAAGCCATTCAACAGCAATCCTCAGGAAAATCACCAGGGTTGGATGGTTTGACTTCTGATTTCTACAAGGCCTTCTGGTCCCTCATCGGACATGATTTGTATGATGTGTTTTGTGAAAGTTTTGATTCAAAAATCTTACCCCTGAGTTGTAGAAGAGCTGTAATCACTCTTTTACCCAAGAAAGGAGATCTTGGCCTATTAAAGAACTGGCGACCAGTCTCTCTTTTGGGGACTGATTATAAAATATTATCTAAAGCTCTGACAAATCGTCTCAAGGAATTTTTAGCATCTATTATTCACGAAGATCAGTCCTATTGTGTACCAAAGCGGTCTATATTTGACAATCTTTTTCTTGTGCGGGACATGTTGTACTTAACCGAACTGCATAAGGTTGATCTTGGCCTTGTTTGTCTGGACCAGGAAAAAGCCTTCGATAAAGTTGACCATGAATATCTGTTCAAAATACTTGAAGGCTTTGGCTTTGGAAAACAGTTTATTTCATGGATAAGACTTTTGTATACGGATGTTTATAGTATGCTGAAAATTAATGGAAGTCTGACAAGACCTTTTTCGGTACATAGAGGAGTGAGACAAGGTTGCAGTTTATCTGGCCTCTTGTACACAATTTCCATTGAACCCATGTTGAGGATGTTGAGAGAAAAGTTGCAAGGGTTGTCGGTTCCATCATCTTGCTTCTCAAATACTTCATCAGTGAAACTAACAGCTTATGCTGATGACATCACAGTGATCATTAGATCTGAAGATGATGTTAAACATCTAATCTCATGCCTCAACATTTATGAGAGTGCTTCTTCAGCACGTGTCAATTGGGAAAAAACAGACACTTTATTATTAGGTCACTGGTCGAATCAGAATCTACCACAACTTCCACATCAGTGCCTTTGGAATCAAGAAGGTGTAAAGATACTTGGACTGTTCTTTGGGACTGAACAGTTTATGAAAAAGAATTGGGAAGGAATTCTAGAAAAAGTGACTGGCAAGCTCCAGAGATGGAAATGGATTCAAGCCCAGCTATCTTACAGAGGCAGAGTATTAGTAGTGAACAATCTAGCCGCCTCGATGCTGTGGCATCGTCTAACAGTGTTAGACCCCCCGAAAGAGCTTTTAACGCAACTTCAAAAAGCCTTTGTTGATTTTTTTTGGGGGGGCCATTATTGGCTTCCTCCAGGGGTTCTATGTCTTCCTGTTAGTGAGGGCGGTCAAGGACTGATTCATCTAGCCTCTAAGGTGAAAGCCATGAGGTTACAAACTGCCCAGAAACTGCTTTTCTCTTTGGACTCTGTACCATGGATCAGTTTTGGTCTTTCCATTCTACGAGGAAAAAACAAGATGGGTTTTGATAAACAAATGTTTCTGATGTCAGAAAATGTTGTAAAGGATATGTTTAAGATCAAGTTTTATGGATCTGTGTTTGAAGCTTGGAGTTATTTTAAGCCAGAGCGAAAAGAACATTTTGGCTTTAATGAACCACTTTTTCATAATCCCTGGTTTTCCAATACTTTTATGATGTCTAGCGTTGATATTTCTAGCTTTGGTTTAGCTGGTGTAACTAGAGTTGGAGATTTGATTGATTTGACAAATAGAGAGTGGTTTTCAGTACAACATTTTACTACAAACATTGGGAGTAGATCAGAGAGAATTGTTGGTAATATATTAAAGAATTTGAAAACATCTTTTCCTAAATCCTTGTGGGAATATATAACAAATTTTATGTCTGGTAATAATTATTCAGAAGTTCTTTTTCCAGAAGTGTATATAACATCGCAGGTAGACCAACATGGGAATGATAATGACAATAATGTGAATTTGTTGCTCTCTTTTAAAGGTTTACAAAACCTTCCTTTTTCTATAATGAACAAACAAAATTTATATAATGTTTGTGTAAAGTCTTTCTTTGCTGGTCAGTTAAGAGAGAGGAGAGATACAAAATGGAGATCTCATCTCTCGGTGACCGAGAATAAATCACCTTCATGGCGGTTATTGTATAAAAACCCCCTGCCAAAAAGGTCTGGTGATTTACAGTGGCGCATTTTACATTGTGCATTACCAACAAAAGTTTTTCTGTTTAAATGTGATTATTCAGATTCTTCTTTTTGTACTTTGTGTAATGAACTTGATACAGTTTTTCATGTTTTTTGCGAATGTTGTAAATTATCTCCGCTTTTTGATGTTTTGGATAGAATTTTGAGTAGTTTAGGGATATTTTTTTCAAAAACAGTGTTTATTTTTGGATGTAAGTATTCTCGCGATAAGTGGGAAATCTGTACTTTTTCAAATTTTTTGGTAGGTCAAGCAAAATTAGCCATTTGGAAGGCTTATAAAATTGAAATGGAGGGACAAAAAGTTAATATGGTTAATTTATTCAAGGCCTTGGTTGAATCTAGGATAAGTTTAGAATATGAATTTAATAAAATGAATTGTGATATTCTAACTTTTGAGAAGAAATGGTGTGTAAATAGAGGTTTAATTTTTATAGAAGGAGAAGATCTCTTTTTTAAATGGTAATGTGATAAATTATGTTTTTTTAGAATGTTAAAAATAAATTGCTTTAAAAGTCAAAAAAGTCTCTCTCTCTCTCTCTCTCTCTCTCTCTCTCTCTCTCTCTCTCTCTCTCTCTCTCTCTCTCTCTCTCTCTCTCTCTCTCTCTCTCTCTCTCTCTCTCTCTCTCTCTCTCTCTCTCTCACACACACTCACACACACACAGACACAGACAGCTTGACATACATGATCAGGGCCAGGGGCCCGTTCTTCATATGTCGCTAACTCCGTTAGCTGGATTTGATTGTTGGCGATTTGGCATGATCTTGGATTGTTTGGTTCTTCGACGCTCATCCTGGACTTGCTGTCATAGCAACATGTGCGCAAACTTAAACCTGCTCGGGAGCAGGCTTATTTCATGTTAACAGGATTAGATCCCGGCTTCATAAGCGGAGCTGATACGGGAAGGCCAGCGCAAGAATCTCTATTCTGAGATATATATTTTTTTCTCGTGACTCGTGAGATTGTCGTTTACATTATTAATTTGTTGGAAACGCACATTTATTTTCGACTTGTCGGAGTCGGGCTTTAACTACAGCACAAACTGTTTGCATTGCCCTAAGATTATTTACGAGTGGCTCTTTCCTTTACACTATTGGAGATGCGGAGAACTTGATGGAAATTGCTGTCTGGCGTGTCATTCGGAGTTTACCTGGCGCTTTTAGGTTTAAAAAACAGTTTTAGTTTTCTTTTCTTTTTTTTCTTTTTTTTTAGGCTATCATAATTTTTTATGAAGATCATGCAATCATGACCATGCCGATTACAGTATATGTCACTCAGGCTTCACTACCTTGATTGGTACCAGACTATAGGCTAGGCCATAGACTGCCATCAAGGCCTCAATGAAGGGGATTATGTGAACAGAAAGGGGGTTCACAATGTAAATGTGCAGCCCAGTTACTATTGGGATTCTTAATATTCCAGATTAGTAATATTATGTAAAAAAAAAAAGGCAGTTGACTAAAATCTTCCATATCACAAATGTGAAAGCAAAATGGCCAGGATCTGTGCATGACTTAAGAATTTTCAGAGATTCACATTTATGCACATTATTTGAAAGTGGTAAGGAAAGTCCACAATTAAATATCAAGCTCACTGTATTACATACACTTATGCTGATCCTAACAGAACTGCATTTTTTCATAGGTGATTATGACATGTTCCCAGGCACGTGCAGAGGGGGGGCGTTGGGTGCTCGAGCACCTGCCCCTTTGCCCCTTGGTGCCCAAAGTGCCCTTTTGTCAAGGCAAAATTTCCTTTCCTTTTTTGTAATTAAAGGCCCTTTTGTGGATGCCTGCCCAACCTAACTATTAGTAAAATTAATTATTAATAATTTAGCCGTAAATGAAATGACCCACATGATGACCTTTCACCTGACGAACTCATCCGGGACGACATCCTCACCCTGCACCGTCTGCACACACATTTTTTAATTTCGCGCGGCTACGCGCACTACCAGAAGATATCCTCAAATCTGCGGCTGCTGGTAAGGGGCGTTTCATTGTCAGCGAAGTGATTTTGATGTTTGTTTACTAGGCAGTTTATATGAAACTAAATGTTTATAAATGGAATGAATAAGGCCTGTTATTATTTTCATTTCCAGTTAGTTTCTTGATCTCGCGTTTCTGAAATGTTTTGCGGGTGAAGTTGCAGGTAAAATTTTTCACGAAGATAAAGCAATGTGTTTATTAAACATAAAGATAAAAACCGCCCACCATTGTTTTTTATCCCAAAATGCTGAATATTATATGAAAAGTTGGCACTTTTAACAGTGGTTTTAAGCACTCCCTCTCCCTTCCACTAGATGGGGCGTGACGTCATAAGAGGAACTCACTAGTAGAGTTACCGGCATAATCCATAGTACGCTAGCAAAATGGTAAACCGTTGAGTTTGTGCGGGATGTACAAATTCGTCCAAAACAGGGCACAGGGTCCACAATTTCCCCAAGGACAAAAGGTTGATTCGTGCCTGGGTGAGGTTTGTGGCTACCAAGCAGGCGGATTATACTGCTGCCTCTGTGACCAAGTCAGCCGTCATATGCAGCGAGCACTTCACTGACGATGACTATGACCCTGGAGACATGCGTCGGCTTAACATGGGGTTTAAATGCCGGGTTAAACTCATTTCGGATGCCATTCCCTCACGGCATTCCCATTCCTGCTCCTCTGCCTGTCCTGTCCGGATAAAGAAGCCTGTGAAGATTGGGTGTGCCCGCCGAAAGCGAGAGTTGACTGAGGTAAGTCTCAGCTATTCTACAATAGTTGGCTAGTATGTGCGTCAGTGAGAGCTGTTTTTGTACAGTCAAGTGTCAGTTTTAGTCAGGTGGTAATTGCCAGAATTAGCCAGGTTAGTTGTAAGTAGTGCTACGAGAGGAGATATTCTCTAAGTCAGTGGTTCTCAACTCCAGTCCTCGGGACCCGCTGCTCTGCACATTTTGTATGTCTCTCTTATCTGACACACTCAAATCAGTTCATGGAGTCTCTCCTGACGAGCTGATGATCTGATTCAGGTGTGTTAAATAAGGGAGACATACAAAATGTGCAGAGCAGCGGGTCCCGAGGACTGGAGTTGAGAACCACTGCTCTAAGGAGCTGGGTCTTCATGAGTTTTTTGAAGAGGGATGTCCCTGCTCTAGTATAACGTTAGCGACTGGTAGCGCGTTCTACCACCAGTGAGGATGGATGAAAAAGTTTGGATTGGCCTGAGCGTACTGGTGGAAGAGCTAGACGTTGTTCGTCTGAGGAGCGTAACAAATACCAGTGCCACCTCGCTTCGCCTTTACTTTGTTTTTGAGAGTGCACTCCCTCTAACATCTTACGACTAATACTACTAGAATTATTAGAAAAGCATACTTCGTGAAAATTTCCAAAGCTAAATGAAAATATCCAGAAGTAAATATTGGCATACCCGAGGCAGACAGACATCACACAATTTAGCTACTGTAGCCATCACTGGTGCTGAAAGTTAGGAGTAGTGATAAGGCTATCTTCTCGCATAGCTCCCAAACGTTAAATGCCTTGCCATGAGTGTTTGCTCATACGACCTGTGTTAGACAATGTATCATATAAATACATGTTTACATACTTTCTTACTCATTATGCTTGTGATTCTCCCCCGTTTTCACTGGTTCTCACACAGGATTTTGGAAAATGTAACACTCCAAGAAAATCCTGACATTCCTGAGCCCGAAACCCTTCCACCTGCATCTGGCCTATGTCACACTGGGTCGCAGTGTGATCTGAAACCTCATGGAAAGTCCTTTGGTAAGTCTAGGGATATATTTTAGTCTGGAGTTCAGGGTTGTAGTGGAGGCTAAACATCAGTAAACATATTCCAAAATCACACTGTATGTATTATTCACATTCATATATGTACACTGATTAATAAGCTATTGTTGTTTAAACCAAAACATAGCAGCATTATTATACCATCATTGTCATTATTATACCATAATTGTCATTGTGGCTATGTTTGTCTTATGCTTCTCTGACACAGCTGTGCAGGTAAGGCCCAAGATGGTCAGTGTGGGGACACAGACCACACGCATAAGAACATCTACACCCCTTGCCAGTCCTGATAATAGTGATGAAGAGGCATCTTTCATCAGAAGTGACACATCCTGGGTGCCTGATGAAGAGGACGTGTCCTCAGATGAGGAGGCATCATATGAGGAGCCGCCACCTCATCCAAGTGAGTCTGACCTAAAGTGAGACGATAAGCCTCCTAACTTTCAGCACCATTGATGGCTAGCTAAACTGTGATGTCTGTCTACCATAGCACCTTGTCATGGTCAATGTATCACAGGGTGAGTCCCTAACAAGCCTTTGTATCACTTTACATGCCCTTTACTTTACTTTTTACATTTCTGTGAGTTATTTTCATGTGTGTGAGATATGTTTATGTGTGTTGTGTTGCAGTGTGGTTGTATAAGCTACTGGATACATACATTCCCCCTGGGATGAATGAAGTATCTAATATTCTCTTTTTGTTTTACAGTGGTCCAGATAAATACATTGTGTGCAAAGACCAGCTGATGGCCCTGTTCACCATTTGCCCTGCCTGTTGTAGTGAATCTAACGGTAGGATGGTGCAGCAGGGTGGCACATTTATCAAAATAAAGCAGGTAAGAAGAACATGTTTGAAAAATTATATAGAGTGAACCTTATATAGAGTGATAGAGTGGATTTTAGTGTTTTACTTATTCCACAGTGACCTGATAATTTTCTGATTTATTTTCTGCATATTGTAGGTCTGTGCAACATGTGGCTTCCAGCGGTTCTTGCAAAACCAGCCAATTTTGCACAGAAACATGCCAGCCTGCAACCTACTTCTGAGTGGGGCAATTCATTTTTCGGGATGTCTACCAACCCAAACTCTCAGAATACTGACATTATTTGGTCTACAGTGTATCAGCAAGAATACATTCTTCCGCCACCAGCGTTACTACACCATCCCCATCGTCATTCAGGCCTGGCAGGAAGAACAAGCAACCATAATAAGTGAATTGAAGGAGATGGGGGGTGGCCTGATTGTAGCAGGGGACTGTAGGTAATGCACAATTTGCCTGATGTTAATATGAGACATGTTTACAGATGACATGGTCTGATGTGCTATGTTGTATCTTTAACATAATTACAATTACAAAAAAATACAAATAAATACAAATAATCATACCCAGGTCAGACTCTCCTGGACATTGTGCGAAATACAGGACCTCTTCGCTGATTGAGGAGAGAATAAATAAGGTTGTCGACCTTCAGCTTGTCCAGGTAAGTGTGATGTTATCAGACAAAGAAATAAAGTTTATCCACTTTCACCACTTACACTGATTGTGTCATGTTGCAGTGCTCAGAGGTCCCGAATAGCAACTGGTGCGAGTTAGAGGGTTTGAAGAGGAGCATAACCCTCCTCAGGGGGCAGGATCTTCAAGTGTCGACCCTCATCACCGACAGGCATCGCCAGGTAAATACAAAGATATACAATATAGATGTATAAATTCTCCCCTCTATTACTGAGTGGTTTCAATTCTTGCCAAAATGTCAAGGAGACCTGGGAATAAGTAAGTCTTACACCGTGTCCTAACTACACGCGCCGCGACACACGATAAAAGGTATCTTTTCCATGTTAATTAGAGTTTTTGTCCTAACCAGGCGCGACAGCGACACGCAACGTTTCTAATTTAGAAACGGTTTCTATTTTTCTGCGACGTCGCGCTGGAACAACAAACACAAAGTGTGGCGATGATAATCTCAGGTACTGTTTATGTGCTTTATTTAAAGTTAAAAGCATGTAATCTGACTCTGAATATCATTTAGTGCTCCAGCTTTGTAGCTGTAAAAGCAACAATGGATAATTCACCTCAGATCTTGAAATTAAACAAATGGAAACATGAACGTTAAAGTTGTTAACAAACAAGTGTATTATTTAACAAATACTGTTTTAGTAACTCAGAAGCCTATGTATTTTTTAAATGGTGTAACATTTGTGAATTAGATTATGTAGCTACTTATCCATTTTCATGTGAGTGCCGTCAAGATTACTCTCTACTGTGCGCTGGCCGCGAGACTCCGCCCACACGCCGTTCTGATTGGCTGTGATTTTTGATTGACGATGTAGCGTCTCACAGTCGCGTCGCGTCTAGTGTGGACAGACACACTGCCTGTCGCTGGAATTTTATCGCGCCGCGTGTAGTTACGACACGGTGTTACACTGACAAAGCATATCAGACCATGTAAATAGTGCATTAACTACAGTCACCTGCAACAATTAGGTCACCACCACCCATCCTCCCGAGGTCCTGAATGATGACAGGGATGGTATAATATACACTGATGCCAGAACAATGTACTCATGCTGATGCAATGATGGCAAGATAGTGCAAGCTTCCTAACAGTTTGTGTATTACTTTTAAGGTTGCCAAGTGGGTGCGAGAGGAAATGTGTACTGAGGCGACAAGGCATTTCTTTGATGTCTGGCATGTCGGGAAAGGTATGTATCCCGATGTTGGAAGCTTTAATTCTTGAAATTACATTTCCATCGATATAATACTTTCCATTTGTTGTAAACAAGGTCTCAGCAAGGCTTTGGATACGGTGGCCAAGGAAAAGGACTGTGGGGACCTGATGTTGTGGAGGCCTGCAATTATAAACCACCTCTACTGGACTGCAGCCTCCATTCCTGATGGCAACCCTAGAGGTCATGGAGGCCAAGTGGAAGAGCATGGTGAACCACATACAGGACATCCATGAGCATGACACTCCTGCCTTTCCCTGTTGTGCTCATCTACCTCTGGAGGGGGAGCAACGGAAAAAGGAGTGGCTAGAACCAGATATACACCATGAAATATGTGTACTCTATGGTTTTATGATAATGTGACCTGAGAGATTTTTTGCTGGAACCTGTGTTTTAATACAATTTAATCAGGGTAAAACAAAATGTTTTGTTTGGGACTTTTTTTTTTTCCTACAGGCTCAACGGTTGTGGTGAAACTAGAGGGTGTTAGGGTCAGAGGGTCACAAAGGCATCCTTGCTGAAGGATGTGAAGCAGCTGTCGCCACAGCACCAAACCTTTTCCCTTGAGGCGTTTCACTTCCTCATCCTGCTCTTCGCTCCCAAACACACAGGGTTTTCTTACCTTGGGATGTACAGTAGGTCAGTGTTGCGAAATGGATTAACTACATCTCATATTGGCATGTCATACAGACATCTGATATTTCTATCTCAAAATCTGCTCTCATTTTGTGATTTTCTATAGACTTCTGTTGGCAGCTCTGCACTACAACTGTACTGGCAGCCGCGAAGTTGCGCAAACAAGTGGTGGTGTTGCAAAGTATGCCGTGCAATACCCAAGGTTCCGGAAAGGTGAACACACAGTCCGGCCAGTTAAACAGAAGGCCTCATATGGTCAGTAGTTTCCATCATATTTGGATATATATGCATGAGACCTTGGTAATCAGTGAATGTGATCTACATGTTTTTCATTTCCCCAGGATATGCATCAGCACTCATACAGTTCTTACAAGAAAGCTACACCAGATCGCCTGTGGCACTCAGAGAATCCAGTGCTTCCTTGAATAGCACCTGCCCTGGCCCCATCTCAAAATCCTTTAATCAAATTCCAAAACAGGAAGCAGTTAACTTTTATCTTACACAAAAATCACGTTTTAGCAAAAGTTGAATTTAGAATCTGTTATTAATAATCATACCGTAATAATTTCCTAATTTTGTGATTTTTATTTTTGTAATTGGCAGCTGTAACATAACCTCTTTGTTTTTTATAGCCATGACCCTACCGGAGTAAAGGTATGAGTGAGTGGGTATGTATCGTTCTCGGTACCTTTCATTATTTTTTGCATGCTGCATGTTTTTGTTTTGTTTGTGTTCTGTGTGCTTGTAGTGGTTGTTTGTTGGTTGCGCCTTCTCCTTTTGTTCTGCAATTTTACTTGGTGGTGGGTTCCTGTCACTGCAATTCTGCATGTCGTTTGCCATTGTCTGTCATTGTGTGCTGATGCATGTTAGTGTTACTTTGTCTTTTATTTGCTTGTAATTGTACCTGGTGGTGGGAGCTTTTAGTTGTTTTGTCATGGGTCACTTTGCATGTGTTTGTGCATGTGTGAGTCCCAGAACGCAACCATCTAATAAATGTTTCAAATTTTGTCTAAGCTTTGACTCTTCATATTTATTCTGTTTGATAGGACTTCCAAAATCATATAGCAAGATACTGTACTAAATGTATCACATTTTGTCTAACCTTTGAGTCTTTTCAGATTTAACAGATTTTTCAAAGGTATAATAACAATAACCAAATAATAATAAACAAATTTTATTGAAATTAAATTCATGTCTTCTGTCTACTGTTTTTTAGATTTATTTCAATGAGGGGGTTGGGGATGTAAGCTCACAACAACACAAACATACCACAAAACTCTTGGTTGTATGTTTTATATGATAAAAAAATTATGGATAAAATAACTCAATTGTAAACATACTCGTGTGTGCTGACTTCAAGAGGACCGTGATCCTGCCTGAAATGAGAATAAGCTATTCGCAAAACAATCAGGTTCAGGCACGTCAGATCAGCCGGTCGCAGGTCGAGCTGTTCCACTAAACTCCTAAACGCTAAACTCCACTGCTGATTCAATTGGGTGGCATAGCCCACACAAACACAGTGATGGGGACATCGATCTCTCTTTTTCTTTTCTGACAATAAACATCGCTAATTAAATCGTGAGAAACTGATAAAGCGTGGATTGAGGAAGGGTATTACATGACGTTTGAGGCGTCGATGAGACTAGCGATTGGTGCCTGTGCAGTGTGTGCATCTCTAATTTGGACTGACACCATGTAAGTAAATAATGTCTTCAGTCGTTGTCCCTCCTTACTATTCTACATGACGACTGTGGTCCATAAAGAATTTGATGGTTTCCCACATCCTCAGTCGTTCTCCAAATAGCCATAATACAGTAAGAATCTAGCGGAGTATGGGTTGCGAGTTCCTCTTGTGACGTCATCACCCAGTCAACGTAAAAACACGCTACCTTTGAAGAAACCCCAATAAATGTTATTTTAACGCATTTTAAGACAGAAATAATTACATATAGAGCACTTTAATTTACACATTAATTGGCTGTGGTGGTTAACCTGCAACTTACACTTTAAGTGAACAAACTCAAGCCTACTTTTTGAGGACTTGTAAAACTCTGAAGATTAATAATCCCCTAAAATCGCCAAATGTTTTGAAATGTTGACTATATCCAAGTGTTCTTATTACTGTATAGATTTCATACTCCATTTCTATGGAAATAAGCCTGTTGTTCAAATGAACTTGATTAATGTATGCCCTCGGGCGCTTGAGTAAATAAATAAATTAAATATGTGGCAGCCGTTGTGTGCAGTAAACTTTCTTTTAACAAGCCTGTTGTACTGATGTGATGACCAGTTATAGTTTTAGTGCAAGTAAGCATATTTAGAGGTGCGGATTAATTCAGGTAGGACTGTGTGTAGACATATTTTATTATGTGTATTATGAGGTGGTCCGCGAAAATTATTGATTACAAATAGTGGTCCACACACACAAAAAGTTTGAAAACCCTCTAGAACATCTCACTGTCACTGATTTATCATGCAGCTCAAAGCATTATCATCTCTCATCAGTCTATTCTCATTCATCAACACAGTTTCACTGATGATCCAATACCAACCCCAAACCCAGGGTAGAGTGTGTGTATGTGTGTGTGTGTGTGTGTGTGTGTGTGTGTGTGTGTGTGTGTGTGTGTGTGTGTGTGTGTGTGTGTGTGTGTGTGTGTGTGTGTGAATGTGGTCTGGACTGTGTGTATGAGGCTCATTGTGTCAGAGACGCTGTAGAAGGACAGAGTTCCTGCATTGTCATCCACATACACTCCTGTTCTCCTGCTGATGGGCTTTACATGGAGTTCAGTCTCTATGTTATTGTGTCTGAATGAGTAACTGGAGGAAAAGCAGTACAAACTCCAGGACTGATCATTAAATCCAAACAAACACTCATGACCTTTTCCCTTCCTGCTGATGCTCTTATATGACACTGATATACACACACCATCACTCCACTCAATCTCCCAGTAACAGCGTCCACACACACTCTCTCTACACAACACCTGACGCACGTCATCAAATCTGTCTGAATGATCAGGATACGACTGGACTGTGTCAGTGACAGTAATCTCTCTGTCCTCCTCAGACAGACCGAGGTGTGTATTCACTGTGTTCAGATCCAGAGTGAACTGATGAGAATCTGATGGAGAGAAAACACATCAGTGAATTACAGAAACTTTCTATCTTGAGTCTTCATTTCAGATCTGACTCGTTCATTTAGGATTGTAAGCAACCAATGATAATAAAGCACTAAAGAAATATTATTCTGTAACAGCTTTTGTCCTGAATGAGGTTCTGGCTGAAATCGCCATGGTTACCAAAACAGAAAACATAGGATTCTTATGTTCAAATATTTCTGTAATCAGGAATTATGATAATTATGAAACTAACTGATCTTTTACAGTCTTTTTTTTAATTGCTTTAATTGCATAAGCAAGTATTACAGGTGTGTGTGTGTGTGTGTGTGTGTGTGTGTGTGTGTGTGTGTGTGTGTGTGTGTGTGTGTATACGTGAGTGTGAGAGAGAGAGAGAGAGAGAGAGAGAGAGAGTGAGAGTGAGAGAGAGAGAGAGTGTGTGTGTGTGTGTGTGTGTGTGTGTGTGTGTGTGTGTGTGTGTGTGTGTGTGTGTGTGTGTGTTTCTCCGCTTGTTTTCTTAGTGACTTACATTGAAGGAAGTCGTTCCTGGTCTTGGGAACAGTGACTGTGGAAATCAGCAGACATGAGTGTGATTATCATCAGGAGCGGGTTCACCATTTTGGGCCCAAGCAAAGTCAGGATCTATGGGAGGCCGTTTGAGACGAAACCCACTGAAACACTCGCGATACACACTGAAACACTCGCGCTACACACTGAAACACTCGCTCTACACACTGAAACACTCGCGCTACACACTGAAACACTCGCGCTACACACTGAAACACTCGCGCTACACACTGAAACACTCGCGCTACACACTGAAACACTCGCGCTACACACTGAAACACTCGCGCTACACACTGAAACACTCGCTCTACACACTGAAACACTCGCGCTACACACTGAAACACTCGCTCTACACACTGAAACACTCGCTCTACACACTGAAACACTCGCGCTACACACTGAAACACTCGCTCTACACACTGAAACACTCGCGCTACACACTGAAACACTCGCGCTACACACTGAAACACTCGCGCTACACACTGAAACACTCGCGCTACACACTGAAACACTCGCGCTACACACTGAAACACTTGCCCATACATGTGAAACACGTGCGCGTACATGTGAAACACTTGCGATACACACTGAAACACTTGCCCATACATGTGAAACAGTATATATCTGTGCATATACATGAAAGACATGCGGCTACATAGAAACTCATTGCATATACCCCTGTAATCGCCCACGTACTGTTGTACCTGCACAAAGACTGCACATTAATTCTCGCGTGTGAGAGAGCGCAAACATTTTCAGTGTGTCCGGAAGTCGTTTCATTGCAACCGGAAGTTAGAGCTCAAATATTCTCATATTCTCCACGTATATGGCTCCTTCCAAACTTGTTTAAAAAATGAGGTATTTGTTGTTATTCTTTACAATAGGCTTTTTCGTATGTGATCACTCGTGTGTTATTGCCAACTCTGAGGAAATTTTTAATTTTCTTTCGCGTGTCCTTCGGTGCATAGAATGTTTACAAACTGACCCTGCAATCCCATACTTTACTGAACTAGAGCACCATGCACGGACAGTTCGTTCAATTACGAGTGTAGTTACTCGTGCGGGAGGGCAGGGGTCTGAAGAATGCATTATTGTTCTGGAATCATTATATAATAATATCAATTTAATTCTACAGCAGTTTGACAGCCAAATACTACAAGACACCGAAAATTGTATCGTTCCGCCAACAGTTCACAGTGGCACTGCTGGTCGCCCACGGTATGATTTGACAGCGGATCAGATTAACCACGGCTTGGATCTGGGTTATAACTGGCAGGGAATATCTTCACTGTTTGGAATAGACCGGCGAACTTTATTTCGTCACAGGCAACGTCTTTCTATTCCATCGAATGAATACAGCTCAATGTCAGATGAGAATCTGACTTTAATCATTAGGCAAATTCTAGAGAACACTCCAAATGCTGGTGAAACGTATGTCCGGGGAAGTCTTCGCTCAAGGGCATTACGCATTCAGCGGTGGAGGGTCCGTCAAATTCTGCAGGAAATTGACCCTGATGGACGATGCTTTCGACGTAGGCAAGCCATTCGTCGCAGAATTTACAGTGTCGGAGGTCCTAATGAATTATGGTATGTGGTCAATTAATATTATCATAGCCTACTGTATGTTATTGTAACTATACAGATTACAGTATGGATTATTAAACGTTTCCGACTGTCTGTAGAAGCAAATGTAAAATAAGGTAAATAACTACACAAACTGCAGTTACAATAGATATTACGCCAGAATGATATTTGTATACGTTTATTACGCTAAATATGCTAAGTAGCACTATAATATAGAATTTCATAAGTCGGGAGGTAAACGCGCCAAAGCTCGAACATGCCACTTAAATCCACTGTGCCATAGCCTATCTCAAACTAAATTATATACACGCACGTTTTTCACACGGTCAAACTTTTTTGAACGGTAATAAAAATAAAAATAAAGTTTTTAAAAGAAGTCTCTTCTGCTCACCAAGGGTTCATTTAATTGGTCTAAAATACAGCAAAAACAGTAATATTGTGAAATATTATCACAATGTAAATCAGCTGTTGTCTATGTGAATACACAGTAGCCTAAAGTGTAATTTATTCCTGTGATCAAAGCTGAATTTTCAGCATCATTACTCCAGTCTTCAGTGTCACATGATCCTTCAGAAATCGTTCTAATATGATGATTTGATGATCAAGAAACATTTATGATTATTATCAGTGATGAGAACAGACTGTATTTTTGAAGAAACTGATCATTTTATTTTTCAGGATTATCTGAAGAATAGAAAGTTCAAAAGAACAGCATTTATCTGAAAGAGAAAGCTTTTGCAACATTATGAATTTCTATACTTTTGATCAATTAAATACATCCTTGCTGAATAAAAGTATTAATTTCGTTCCAAAAAAAAAAATCATACTGGCCCCAAACATTTTACCGATATTGATAATGTTGCAAAAGCTTTCTCTTCCAGATAAATGCTGTTCTTTTGAACTTTCTATTCTTCAAATAATCCTTAAAAAAAATTGTACACAACCGTTTTCAACAATGAAATGGTACGTGAATGTTACTTGATCATCATATTAGAGTGATTTGTGAAGGATCATGTGACACTGAAGACTGAAGTAATGATACTGAAAATTCAGCTTTGATCACAGGAACAAATTACACTTTACTGTATATTCACATAGAAAACAGCTGATCTACATTGTGATAATATTTCACAATATTACTGTTTTTACTGTATTTTGGATCAATTAAATGAAGCCTCGGTGAGCAGAAGAGACTTCTTTTAAAAACATTTTAAAAAAACGTATACCGTCCACAAACGTTTGACCGGTAGTGTATCACTATTCTAGCCTTTAACACATTGTCCCAACCTGGCGGTAATTTTGCGAACGAGAATCATTCTGGTGTTGTACCTAATTGAAGCTGACTTTAAAAAACACACACATTTTTTTTTTGTAATTTTCATTTTTTAATGTGAACTTTTCCTTAAAACTACTGGCTTACAGTATAATTGGATTTTAAAAGGTGAGCAGCTCAATAATCCACCATTGCCATTTTCTCTTTTGACAGGCACATAGACGGAAACCATAAATTGGTTAGATGGAGGATGGTGTTCCATGGATGCGTAGACGGGTTTAGCCGTACAATCATATACCTTGACTGCTTAAATAACAACAGGGCTTCCAGCGTTTTGTCCCTGTTTCAAGGAGGAGTGCGCAACTTCGGATTGCCTTCTAGAGTCCGATGCGATCGTGGAATGGAAAACATTGAGGTGGCTAGATTCATGCTGAGCAGAAGAGGACTGAACAGGAGGAGTATCATAGCAGGACGCAGTGTTCACAATCAAAGAATAGAAAGGCTTTGGGGTGAACTTAACCGTGTAGTGTCATACCATTTTTCAGAATTGTTCGGTTTCATGGAAAATCAGTTTATTCTTGATTCACTGTCTGAATTGCACCTGTTTGTCTTACATTACGTTTACCTGCCACGAATCCAAAGAGCAGTGAGGGAATTCACAAACCAGTGGAATAACCACGCTTTATCTACAGAAAGACACATGACGCCTTTGCAATTGTGGCACAGAGGAGTGATTTGTCGTGTTGGACAGAATAACATGGCAGTGAACAGTGTATTTGACACAAATGACTCTTCAATTAATGTTGATACTGGACCCTTGGCAGAAGATGTGCTCAGCAACCAAGTTTCAATCCCTGAAACCACTTTTCATGTGAACAACACTACCCTCAATGAAATCCACCAGACGTTTGACCCTTTACAAGATGATGGTAATCACGGAATTGACATTTTCTTGGCTCTTTTAAATTTTCTTGAAACGAGACAGTAATTGTAAATTTGGTTTTGCAAGTACCTTAAACAAAGTCAAGTGTTATCTCTTATGTATTGTATTGAATAGTGATAAAAAACAGAAAATATTCAAAATACACAAGGAAAATGTCATGTTCATTATGTTCATTAACTGAATTGCTTATTGTACCATACAATAAAGATGTCAAGAGCCTCAGTACATGTAACATTTATTTTAACAAAACATAAAAAAATGTGCATCTTCACTTACAAAGTTTAAGGTGCATAGTAGTGCAAATTAAAGTTGTGCTTTTTGTCTTAAAGTGTTTAGTCAAATAATTGCACTGTCTAACAAGGTATAACTTAACACAAAATTCCTTTACCTGGAGTAAACGGTACACTTTTCAACAAAACAAGCAAAAGAAACAAATGCTTTCAAGGCAAGCTTCTATTCCATTCCAAACCCTTGAGTGTTTTGGATTCCAAAGTCCATGTCGTTTGAGTGTGAGAGAGTGTGTGTGTGAGAGTTTGTGAGTGTGAGAGTATGAGTATGTGTGTGTGTGTGTGTGTGTGTGTGTGTGTGAGAGAGAGTTTGTGTCAGAGTGTGTGTGTGTGTGTGTGTGTGTGTGTGTGTGTGTGTGTGTGTGTGTGAGAGAGTTTGTGTAAGTGTGAGAGTTTGAGTGAGTGTGAGAGAGTGTGTGTGAGTGTGAGAGAGAGAGTGTGTGTGTGTGTGTGAGTTTGAGTGAGTGTGAGAGAGAGTGTGTGTGTGTGTGTGTGTGTGTGTGTGTGTGTGTGTGTGTGTGTGAGAGAGAGAGTTTGAGTGAGTGTGTGTGTGTGTGTGTGTGAGAGTTTGAGTGAGTGTGAGAGAGTGTGTGTGTGTGTGTGTGTGTGTGTGTGTGTGTGTGTGTGTGTGTGAGAGAGAGTTTGAGTGAGTGTGAGAGAGTGTGTGTGTGTGAGTTTGAGTGAGTGTGAGAGAGAGTGTGTGTGTGTGTGTGTGTGTGTGTGTGTGTGTGTGTGTGTGTGTGTGTGTGTGTGTGTGTGTGTGTGTGTGTGAGAGAGAGAGTTTGAGTGAGTGTGAGAGAGTGTGTGTGTGTGAGTTTGAGTGAGTGAGTGAGTGAGTGTGTGAGAGTGAGAGTATGTGAGTCTGGTTGTGTGAGTTTTAGTCTAAGTGTGTGATACTTATAAAGTTTCACTTACAAAGTTTAAGGTGCATAGTAGTGCAAATTAAAGTTGTGCTTTTTGTCTTAAAGTGTTTAGTCAAATAATTGCACTGTCTAACAAGGTATAACTTAACACAAAATTCCTTTACCTGGAGTAAACGGTACACTTTTCAACAAAACAAGCAAAAGAAACAAATGCTTTCAAGGCAAGCTTCTATTCCATTCCAAACCCTTGAGTGTTTTGGATTCCAAAGTCCATGTCGTTTTTGAAATCCTCGTAACTTTTGTGGATGGGAAGTCGAAGGCAGTTGATGCAGGTGTTGGCCACTGGATATTTTCCTTCATTGTGAAGGAATTCCACAGAGGGCTGAGGAGAAAAACCAATGGGTGGCACCACATTTGATCCTGTTGCAAATGTTAAAATGGCCTCCAGCTTTGTTGGCCCTTCCTCCTCTGATGGAAATGTAGCATAGAAAACATTAAAAGTGCTAACAAGATTAATAACTAATACTCTATGCAGTGGCTTACACTAAACACTTAACAAGACAAAAATAAAATGGATTTCCAGTAGCTCAATTGGGGATTCCATTTCACAATGCCTATATTTTAGGTTTGATTCCTAGGGAACAAACATTCTAAAAAAAACTATCCCCCCTCTGAACATGTATCAATTTTTAAACAAAGCTTCAGGCACCAATTTCTGTATTCGTAACATTTTACATTAAGTATACAGTAATAAAGTACTTACAAATCATTTTCAAACTAATAGTTTATATTTTATTCATAGTTAATATAGTCTCTAGTGAGTGAGTGCGCGAGTTTGTGTGTGTGAGTCTGTGTGTCAGTGTGTAAGTGAGAGTGTGTGTGTGTCAGTGTGTCAGTGAGAGTGTGTGTGAGTCTGTGTGTCAGTGTGTGTGTGTGTGTGTCAGTGAGTGTTTGTGAGTGAGTGTGAGAGTGAGTGAGTGTGTGTGAGTTTTAGTGTAAGTTTGAGTCAAAGTGTGAGTGTGTGAGTGAGAGTGTGTGAGTGAGAGAGTGTGTAAGTGAGTTTTGGTGTGAGTTTGAGTCTAAGTGAGATTGTGTGAGTGAAAGTGTGTGAGTGAGTGAGAGAGTGAGTGAGAGAGTGTGTGTGAGTGTGTGTGTGAGTAAGTGCCTAAGTGAATGAGTGAGAGTGTGTGTGAGTTTTAGTGAGTCTAAGTGTGAGTGTGTGAGAGTGAGTGTGTGTGTGTGTGTGTGTGTGTAAGTGAGTGAGAGTGTGTGTGTGTGTGTGAGTTTTAGTATGAGTGTGTAAGTGAGTGTGTGTGAGTGTGTAAGTGAGAGTGTGTGTGAGTGAGTCTGTGTGTCAGTGTTTAAGTGAGAGTGTGTCAGTGTGTAAGTGAGAGTGTGAGAGTGTGTCTGTGTGTCAGTGTGTAAGTGAGAGTGTGTCTGTGTGTCAGTGTGTAAGTGAGAGTGTGTCTGTGTGTCAGTGTGTAAGTGAGAGTGTGTCAGTGTGTAAGTGAGAGTGTGTGAGAGTGTGTGTGAGTGAGTCTGTGTGTCAGTGTGTAAGTGAGTGTGTGTAAGTGAGAGTGTGAGTGAGTCTGTGTGTGAGTGTAAGAGAGTGTGTGTCAGTGTGTAAGTGAGTGTGTGTGAGTGTAAGTGAGAGTGTGTGTGAGTCTGTGTGTCAGTGTGTAAGTGAGAGTGTGTGTGAGTCTGTGTGTCAGTGTGTAAGTGAGAGTGTGTGTGAGTCTGTGTGTCAGTGTGTAAGTGAGAGTGTGTGTGTGAGTCTGTGTGTCAGTGTGTAAGTGAGAGTGTGTGTGAGTGTGTAAGTGAGAGTGTGTGAGTCTGTGTGTCAGTGAGAGTGTGTGAGTCTGTGTGTCAGTGAGAGTGTGTGTGTGAGTGAGTTTTAGTCAGAGTTTGAGTCTAAGTCTAAGTGTGTGAGAGTGAGAGTATGTGAGTCTGGTTGTGTGAGTTTGAGTCTAAAGGCTGATTTATACTTCTGCCCTGTTGTCTGTTTTGATGCGCAATTACACGTGCAGAGGGAGCGTGTGAAACCTGAGGGAGGGGTTCTAGCAGACCAATCACAGTGCTTGCGTCCGCGTATAATTGATGCGTTGTTACATTTTTGGAGAGGTGCATGTCAGCTACACACAGCCCAGCATAGCAATGGCAGGAGTTCAATGCAGAAGTCTAAACTGGGCTTTAGTGTGAGTGAGTGAGAGAGTCTAAGTGTGTGTGTGTAATGTGTTTTTAAACATTTTAAGGAACTCTGCATATGAATCCATTTTCCGTGACCAATCTAACTAATCTAAAGTGAGGACTATTTACTCCTGATAAACAATTAACAGTACCTTCGGTACAAGCTAATTAACCATTAATAATAGTGTTAATTACAGAGACAATGAATGAATAATTCACTATTTTTAAATAGCCTAATATATTAACAATGTAGAGAGTACAATACATTAACTTTGAATTAATAGTTAAATGATTTGTGCATTAAGTACCATATCACTGTATACTTATTATAAAGTATTACCCAGTATTCTAAAGCTTTTAACACTAAATATGCCCACCTTCAGCATCCTGGAGGTAATCTCTCCAATAGGCGACCACTCGGTTTTCATTCGCTCGTCTATTGCTTCCTGTCTCCGACCATCTGATTTCAAACAGCCCATCCATGATGTCTGCTGATAGGTTCCTTGGAGTGTAGCAGAGGGCAGCATGAAACGCTTCTGGATGTTGCTGGATCTTCTGGAGGACTCCAAGTGTTTTCAATCCATCTCTGAACCTAAATATACAAAATTGAGATAGAGAATATAATCCAACACTCCATTATTAAACAGTTCTATTTGAGCTGAGGGTGGTGTTGTTTAAGTGGCGCCAAATTAAATAACTAATCAGTTTTTAGAACAGAAATTATTCAATCAAAAATTTGTGTCACGTGTGTCCTTTGTTTGATTTTCCCACCACTCATCAGTCACCATAGACACTGATCCTCCACCACAGCTGATCATCATTTAGTTAGTTTTGTCTGTGTATTTAGTTTCTCTGTTTTCATTCTTTAGTGTCGGTTGATGTTTGCGTGTTTACCCCTTGTTTAAACAATTAGCCGCACTGTTCTTGTGTTTATTGTTATTAAAACCACTTCTTATTGGGTCCCGTCTACCCTCGTCTTCATCATCTTCTCATGACAGTCACTTAAACCCTTATTGCTTTTTTATTACAATCGCTACTACAGAGGTAAACCTAAAAGAGTAGCTAAAATAATAAACTTAATGTAAACCCAATAAACACATGTAAACCTATTTGTCCACTAGACTAAGAGAGCACAGTATTCACTGAGACAACATGTACCTTTCAAAGGGACCACGGACACGGTGAACAACTTGAAACATCAGAACATCCTCCAGTAACGGATTCTTGTCCAACAAACTTGTAAGAGGTCTTAGGCAGCCAGCATGAGACAAGTAATCTGTCAAAGGCTCAGTAGATGTGTGAAGCTCCTCCACTGTTCTGGATTCAGAAACCTGGTTCCAAAAAAAAATATATATATATAAATATATATATATATATATATATATATATATATATATATATATATATATATATATAGTACATTACACAAGTAGAAAAAGTAAAAGTGCTTACAAACCTGTTTCAGTTTTTCATAGAGTTCGTTGTCTGCAATGTCCTCAATGACTGGTCTGCTCATCTCTGGTCCTTTAACTAAGCAGCTGAAAAGAGTTTCAGAGAGGAAACATGGTGGTGGGCCTCCATGAACCAGACTGACAGCAATGGATTGACCAGCAAAAAAATATCTGTCATCCCGCACAGCTGTAAAATAAGCAGAATAAAAGTCCAATCAGGACACTATCACTTTGTTATAATTCTGTGGCCCAAAATAAATAAATAAAATTCATACAGCATATTCATTATTACTATCATTTTAACTGACTCAATGCAATTATATATACCAAAGGAATCAAGGGCCAAGTTTAAGTGTCCCTCATGTCCCTCAAACATCTCAGAGTGTGATAGTGCTTCCATGAGAAGCCGTAGAAATTCTCGTCGGGGGCCGCCAAGATCAACAGCCTCCTCGGTTGTGCCCTTGTCATCAGAGAACTTAATGCACATTTTGTGGTTTGGGTTGTACGACATTCTTCGAAAGCCTCGAATAGCTCCATCAAGCACTGCTGCACGATTGATATTGAACTTGCAAATGCCTGTGCTTTTGATCTTTTCACCAAGTTCTTTTAAGATGTCACTTATGGAGACATCTTCTTTGGGGCGTCTAAAATGACAAGGAAAGAAATCCTTCAGCACATGATTAGATGGACAGCAATAATCCAACTATTCATCTGATTAGACGGCTATTATCAAGAAGACTGTAAACAAATGTTCATGAACCGCTATAGTTGCAGTACATACAACATGCATTTACTCAAATCAAAACTTATAAACCATGATAAATATATACTTAAGACGTAAGCTAAATTTTTAGGCTCTTTACATTGGTTACATTATGTCAAAATCCTATCTTAAAAATTTGTAGTAAAAAGTCACAAACTTAAAAAAAGCTCCTACTTCATGTTAACTAACCGACCTTGATTTGAAAAAGACTCACTCCTCCAGATGATGTTATCAAAAGTAAAATTATTGCTTTAATTTAGCATAATGCACTTACGTCTGGTCCTCAATACTGGCAATAATAGCGGTGTACATTTCTTCGTCTTCATCTTCATCTAATGAGTCATTTATGAGGTTAATGTAAGTTCCATAATCATTTTGCCAGCGCCTTGAGGTGGGGCTATTTGATTGAGATGTTCCTTGTTGGCTGCTGGAAGAGGCTTGGGCATTTGTTGATGGTTGTTCAAAATGGTGTGTTGATGGTTGTTCAACATGTTGTGTTGAAATGGATATTGCCATGGCATGGGACTCTGTTGCGGGTAGCTCCGCTGTTGAGGTTTTAGCACTTGCTGAAACAAAGGTGGGATTCCCTGTCTGTTCTTTGCATGACTTTGAGGAATGTGATGGCCTCTCATCATCTGTACCACATGTATCTACCTCCTCTTCCTCACAGTTCTCTTCAGAATCTGAGGTGTCTCCATACACAGACTACATAAACAAGTTAGCAGTAGTCAAACTTTTGATCAGTGCTATTGTACACAGTTACATTTGTGTGAAGTTAATGCCAAAATGTAGGACAAATTAAACTATTAACCTTTTGGGAAAACACTTAATTGTAAAATAAGTAATAATTTATGATTTCAATTAATTCAGTTTAATGGCTTATACTTACTTGAAGAGGCTCTGATGGTCTCAAATAAAGAGAAGCTCGTTTAAAAACCCTCTGAATCAGATTGCCGTCGAGCTTCTGGCCTTCATTAAATGTAGGAGCAACAAGTTTGTTCCCACAAGGCAAGAGCATTTCCAGACTGACAGCCAAAAATAACACAAAAACTTTGTTAATGTTTTATAAAATTTGATTAAACACTTGAGGCTAAATCTTAAATCGTTGTACACATCTGCATATGCATGATTACAAACCAACTTACCCCACACCACATGGAATTTTCCCTTTAAATGCCTCATGCATTTTATTCATGACTGTTCTGTAGTCCCACGTTTTATCAAACTCAAAAGCACTTATTATGTGGCCCTTTTCATACAACTTCTGCTTCGCCCTCTGCTTAACCACATTGTTTTCTTTGGGATGTGTCAGTAGAATTATATCTTTATTATAAATCCTATGATATGGTGGTTTTGGCCTGAAAAAAAAGGACAAATAAATTGTTAAATGTCATAAAAGTGCTATTAGTAGCTGTAACCCATCCTTCTTGTCTGTCAGTAAATGTCAAGACACAAAGAAGAGGATGGCCACTGTGAATGTTGGTAATTGTGTAACTAAGAGATCACACACACACACACACACACACACACACACACACGCACATGACTTGTGTTTTTCTCTTAATTAATGATAACTAGCTCAATGAAAGTGCTAGGGAAAATAATATATATTAATACCCCTTTATGTGGAAAATAAAATGCACCGTTTTAACTTTTAACCTACATTGTCTAAATGAAATGTTCAATATTTTTGTACTTGTCCATTATTATTATTTCCCATGATAAATTAGAGTTTTGTGGTTGCACCACATTACAGTTCATGTCAACAGTACAAAAACCACTTTAATAAAAACATGGTTAATATAGTTAAATCATGGTAACCACAAATTAACCATGACTTTGGTACAGTCATTAATCATAGTTTAACCATGGTATTTGTAGTAAAACGGTGTTAATGTAAATGGTAACCTGCCAAAAAGAATGGTGACTACACTTATATAAAACTACTAATAAAGCCATGGTTAATTGGGTCAAGTTGCCAAATAAAACAACAACAATATAAAAAAAACATACCTAATGTAATAAATACACGGTACATACCTCTTTCCTTTGGAGTTGGGCCTCCAGCTGCTGTACCGTCTCGCTATGAAACGGGGCGTCTGGTTCTCGGATGCAGGTGTGCTCGGTACAGTTAGGCCTACGTGCTGTGTGACAGTTGTGTTCCTAGCTTCTAGGTTTTGCGTGGGTCGAAACAATGCCCCAATTTCTGAATCAATCTGAGAACTGGATGCTGCAGAATTTGCGATCGTGTTAATCAAAACTGGAGAACAAAGAAGATTTCTCAACAGATTTATAGCATCGGCAGCAGGCGCACGATCTGCCATGACTGCTCGCTATTCCAAATAAACCGCGCTTCTGTTTCCAAATGAACCAAACTTCCGGTTGCAATGAAACGACTTCCGGACACACTGAAAATGTTTGCGCTCTCTCACACGCGAGAATTAATGTGCAGTCTTTGTGCAGGTACAACAGTACGTGGGCGATTACAGGGGTATATGCAATGAGTTTCTATGTAGCCGCATGTCTTTCATGTATATGCACAGATATATACTGTTTCACATGTATGGGCAAGTGTTTCAGTGTGTATCGCAAGTGTTTCACATGTACGCGCACGTGTTTCACATGTATGGGCAAGTGTTTCAGTGTGTAGCGCGAGTGTTTCAGTGTGTAGCGCGAGTGTTTCAGTGTGTAGCGCGAGTGTTTCAGTGTGTAGCGCGAGTGTTTCAGTGTGTAGCGCGAGTGTTTCAGTGTGTAGTGCGAGTGTTTCAGTGTGTATCGCGAGTGTTTCAGTGGGTTTCGTCTCAAACGGCCTCCCATAAGGATCCACACACACACACACGCGCGCACACACACACACACACACACACACACACACACACACACACACACACACACACACACACACACACACACACACACACACACACATTGCATAACATTTTACTCTGAATTGCACTGCAGTAATATTGAATATAATTAAGTGAGACATATAGATTTATTTGACTTTAAACTGCATAACAAAAATTGTCTACACTTTGGTAGACCCTACTTGCTTTTTAGCTTGAACAATTGTCTTATTGTGAAATCTGATATTCCGATTCTCAAATATGTCTTAGTGATTGTATTTAGTCTTTTAAACACTTTTATAATGATCATGTTAGATGATAACTAGAGCCCGACTGATAAAGGATTTTGAAGGCCGATACCAATACAAATATTTGTTGGTTTTAAAATCCGATATTCCGATATATAAGCCGATATTTTTTATTTATTTTTTTTAAATTTCAGAAACGCGCCACAAAACATTAACAGATTTCCCTAACATTATTTATTTGTAGTTATTTATGAGTTTTAACTAAAATAATATGATAATGCATTTTAAAAAGAAACTTGTTTCTTTTATTGTCACAACAGAACAGAGGAACATCAAAATATATTAAAGTTCTGATAAATAAAATGTATAAAAATACAAACTTAAGATATGAAACGTAAAGTCCTTTGAACAAAAACACAAAAACAACAACAACCAAATCAAAGTTACCAGTTTTAAAAGACTTGGTAAGTAAATATAACTTTGAATAGGACTGGAGACAAATTCTGTTAAGTTCTGATAAATAACAACAGCAAATTATAAATTGCTAACAGTATATGAGGTAGTGTACTGAATCAGTCAATCCTCAATAGCTCCAGTCCAGCAAAGGCAGGTTTTAGTACAAGAATAGTTATTTGTAGTTATTTATGAGTATTCACTAAAATATTATTGTCACAACGGAACAGAGGAACATAATTACAATGTCAGCTTGCTTATCCCTTTACCTGCACTTTTTAATTCTTTCCATCAAGCTACATCAAACCATTTTCAATCATCAGTTGCTGCCTGCCTTCTAAAACCTACTATTTAGCGATCTAAATCCATTATGTGACTCGTTAATGCTGCGGCTGAACGACAGTCTGCAATGCACACTTGACGTCATTGGATTTCACACACGTGTAAAAGAAAAGCTAACTTTTATGCACAAGCTACGTTTGCTACTTTTTCTCTATGTCTAAATGTTCACTCCTCGCAAGTCTAACTTACATTTTACAATGCAGGGACTGTAGCTAGAGATATGCTAGTTATAAATACAGTAATCATTACTTTATTTAGGCAGAATAAGTTCATTGTGGTTTCCAAGCTCATTAATGTTAACGTTAGCGGTCTTCCACTGATAGTGGCATTAGCTAGCTTTGTGGTTAGCTAGTCTATGATGAGCCATAATTTAGCAATGGATAACATCATACTGCAAATTGTAAAACATACATTTTCAATATAACAGGCCAAGGAGAGATGATACTGTACGTCTCATTGCTATAACTGTCACGCTATTAAAAAAATACTTCAGTCACATTGTCAAAAGTTAAAAGGACAGTCAGTCAACTACACTGTAAGAAAGTAACGTAATTACTAGCTAATTCCGCTTCTCTCTCGGCTTATTTAACAGCAGCAAAACTGGACATGATAGTCACAAATTTTGTCATGCTTATTTGAGTTAAAAGAACTGATGGGGATGTTCTTTTAATTGTTATTCAAGCAATGTATGTCTCGTGACCAACTCACCATGAACACACTTCACCGATGATCTCACTCGCGTATAACTGGTTCTCTCTGCCTGCCCGACTCTGGCTGGATCAGCAGGTTGCAGGATGTGTGGCGCATTATACACGAGTGTTGACAACAGGGACGGTGTAGAGTGCCCTCTGGTGGACAAACTATACAACGCCAACACTCATGTCATGGTTGAAGGGTGTTTCGTCCGTTTTTATTTTATTTTTTAAATATTCATTTATCGGCCATTATAAATGCCGATACCGATAGTTTGGAAAATGCCTAATATTGTCCAATAATATCGGCCTGCCGATAAATCGGTCGGGCTCTAATGATAACGTGTAATCGGTAATAGTTTGCTTCATCCACTTCTCCTGAAAGACAGGAAAGTAAGTGGCCGGTGAACTGGGAGAAGAAGAAAAACTATTTCGTTTTCTACACGATGTATTTCTGACGTGAATAAAACACGGTGTCAAATTAGAAGTTTTAAATGCCGCTTCCATAGACATCAGTGTGTAATTGAATTTGTTGCTAGTATTACGTGTACAGATGGTACTCAACCAGAATGCCTATTACCGCCGTGCCAGCCACCGCGGCAAAACTACTGCGGCAAAAATAAACCAGTCGCATTTCAAAGTCATTCGCGAAATGACCGACAGGTGGCGCAAAGGGATATTGTGCAAAACAGCAGCAATTGCTGCATTTTTTTCAATTGCCTTAAGTGGGGTTAATGTCAATTTACAGTTAGGATGAAATACTACAACTATTGTAAACAGAATATGACATTTTTATAAGGCCAGAAAAATAGAATAACAAATTAAAAATAGAGACGATAACAATATAACCTGTATTTCATATTGTAGGCCTAGACGTCGGTGGGCGACAAGCCTATTTCCCGGGGAGCAGTGCGATAAAACACACACACACACACACACACACACACACACACACACACACACACACACACACACACACACACACACACACACACACACAATTTAATACCAAAAATAACAAACAAAAGTAAATTATGTGTAATGAAGCTGATTATTTGTACTATTCTATTGAGGAATGAGACGAATGTAGAGCGCTTCTCGGCTCGGTAGAACGTACGTTTCGATCATTTAGATGACACGGGTTCAAATCCCGAACCAACTTGGACTATTGTAATTTTTATATTAGCCTATTAATGCATTTTATAGCCTATTATTGATGCAGAGAGATTTGTCTAGTTCTAAAACTCACCATAGTTATACCATCATGTTTTGCTTATATATATAAAATAAAATTACCATGCATTTCCATTTTACACTAAGGAACAAATATTATGCAATGACTTTACATCTGTAGCCTATAATAATTCCAATCGTAATTTCAAAAGCAGTTCTGTTATATATATATATATATATATATATATATATATTGCTACTTCACCAATAAACCATATAAAATATATAAAATAAAGATATGCAACAGGCGCGTTTAAACGACAAACAATAAAATCAGAGCCAGTATTCTGTCACGTTCATGGTTCCAGTGGCCGTAAAGCATGCACGGCTTTTCAAAATGTCACAAAGCGTTTTGAGATTGTTTTGAATTAAATATTAAAGTTTATAATTAAGTGTTTTGGCACACCACGACAAGTGGCGCTATGCATTGTTCTAAAGTCGGGTTTTATTCTGGCATGCTGAATTAGTGTTCGACAAACGCGGTGGCGCGTTCATTTGGATTTATTTTACTCTTAACAGCTAAAATAACTTAATTGGCTACTCTGTAATTTTTCGGTCATACAGATAAGAGTAGAGTAGCCTACATCTTTTAAAACTGTAAACTTTTATTCATATAGGCTAACGACAAAACTTTGTCGGTCGTCTCTGTCTCCGGGAACTGCGCGTCACAAAAATGAACTGAAAGCCACTTGCCTCAGCTCAGTCACGATACGAAATTAATCGGCTATGTCAAAAGCCTGATTGTGAAATCCATATGAAACCGAGAGGTACAGAGGATCTACTCAAACATGTTTAGCTATCATGTGAGCGCTTCCCAATAAGGAAAGGACGAGGAAAGGGTGAAAATCTCGATCTCATTAAATCTAGGCTAAATCGCCCTGAATTAAATTGTAAAAACAGATCAAATAAATGTATTTGTCAATGTTGCGATATTGTTTCATTTAAGTTCATAATTATTCTATAAATGTTATTTAGTTTAACAGCAGCACGAAGCACTGTGGTTCGAGATTTATTAAAAAAAAACAAAAAAACAAAAAAAAAAACCTTATTCACAAATCGCACCCTGGTTGTATAAGGATTCAAAGATCCCTGTGGAATTTAAATATTGAGTTGAACATTTTGTTCATGACAACAAATGAACATGCGTTTGAAGATTGTATTTAGTTTTGCTTGGAAAAAGCTGGCCCAAACTGAAGTACCATTTTAATTCTTCAATTATTGAAATAATTTAATATTTAGTAATAAACATATGACAGAAATATTACTACATAGCCTAAATTATTAAATTCCTACATATCAACAATTGAATAGCCTATTGCTAATGTCTAGAATAGCGATTTAAGTGTGAATTGCAAACTCTTTGTTTAGCAAACTCAGATAACCTGTGGGGGGTTTGGAGAAGGCAGTGGCTTTATCGTGGGGGTGCAGGGCCAACCCGAATAGGTGTTAATGTTCCGTCTTTCATATGGAGAGTGAGTTAATTTCGACAGAGTGAGGGAGGCAAAAGAAACTTACTAAAAAGAGATCCAGCGCGAGAGAGAGGCAAAGAAAAACGCCTGTTCTTAATTTATGTTGCTTTGAACTATTTTCGTTTTGTACCGTTTTAATTTTTTAACTTAGCTGCAATTTCGTTGGCAGTACACATGTAAAAAAAATGTCGCAAGAATTCTGTGTTTCTTATTTTGCATCGCAAAGGGAATAAACTCTAAACTCGATGCAACCCTGTTTAAATAAATAAACTGTCCCGAAACTTTATTTAAACCTTGAAATGTGCTCTTTTGGGAATATTCTTTTACTTTTTACTAAGTAAAGTACTACTTTTTTGTGTGAAAACAATAGCCTACTGTAGGCTATTGAAAGTCTTTTTCTGATTTGTTTTCTGTTTTGAAAAATATCTTCCGTTGCTATTGCCGGGTATCACTGTCAGTCATCTCAATTTCGTGATTGATTCACAAAACAAAATTTTGGCAGATTAAAGACGAGCTTCATCATCTTCATTTTCTGGTGCGATCAGCTGACAATTTTCCTTCACAACTTTTGTTGTCTGTGCAGCGGCTCAAATGGATAAATAGCAAATGTATGTTGTAATGTACAATTGATAATTAAACAAAACGCTTAACTTTAATAAACAATTATTTAAGCATCAAGAACGGTAAAACATACACGCTGTCGGCTAGGCCGCTTGAAGCTCCGCGAGGCTCATGTTATTGCGTTGACCACAGAGCTATCGTATGAATTCTGTTAAGATAATGTCTTATGGTCGTACAAAGCCTCATTGATGTAGCCTAATATTTTTCTATTGCAACTTTTATGTTGAAAATGTTTTCATTATTAAATTTATTCAATTCAATTTCAGTAATTTCAGTATTGTGATTATGAATTCGTTAGAGAGAATAAACTGACACTTTGCAAAGTCTGTGATTGTTGCGCCTAATTTATGTTGCTTTGAACTATTTTCTTTTTTGCTTTGAACTATTTTCTTTTTGTACCGTTTTAATTGGTTAACTTGGCTGCAATTTCTTTGGCAATACAAATTTAAAATGTTGCAAGAATAAGATTCCGTGTTTCTTATTTTGCATCGCAAAGGGAATAAACTCTAAACTTGATGCAACCCTGTTTTAAATAAATAAACTGTCCCGACAGTTTATTTATACCTTGAAATATTCGATGGGGTTTCAAACTTAATTCATTTAGTGTTCTTACATTTTCATTTTTTTTTTATTGAAAGCAATACTGTATTGGGAGTCTTCTCTTTTTTTCAATCTGTTTTGAAAAATGTCTTCCATTGCTATGGCCGGGTATCACTGTCAGTCATCTCAATTTCGTGAATGATTCACAAAACAATAATTTAGCAGATTAAAGACGAGCTTCATAATCTTCATTTTCTGGTGCGATCGGCTGACAATCTTCCTTCATAAGTTTTGTCGTCTGTGCAGAGGCTCTAATGGAATGTAGAAAATGTATGTTGTTGTGTAGCCTACAATCCATAATTAAACAAAATAGTCTAGATGGAAATAGGGGTCCACGCGCACCCCCCGGCTTTTTTTATGCCACCTGATTTTTTTAAATATTTAAAGTGTCTATTTTCAGAATCTGCCAGGTACCAAGCTGAATTAATGTCCCAAAGGCTTCATTTTTAACCCTTTGCGGAACCCGACCAGAACCCGAAAAATAAAAAAATTATATAGAAAGTGGCTTAACATTTGAAGTAAACAACATACAGAGACAAATTAACACATTTTCCCATACAATTCTGACCCCAGGAATTTAATGGAATGGTTATTTTTAACATTTGATAACATATTGACCCTATTTCTGGACAATAATAGCAAAAAATGGCCAAAAATGTGTAGAGGATCAACTATATTTTCATTTTCTGAAGCGCATAGGGTGATTTTTTTTCACAAACTGTTATTTCTTTATCATTCAAGTGTCTTTTTTAAAATTAAATTGGGTACCAAGCTGAAATAATGTCCAAAATGCTTCATTTTTAACCCTTTGCATCAAACCCAAAAAATCTAAATATGATATAAAGTGGCATAACTTTTGATGTAAACAACTCACAGAGACAAATTTACACATTTTTCCATACAATTCTGACCCAGGGAAATTGTTATTTGTTATATTTTACAACATCTTGACCATCTATGGTCAAAAACAGCAAAAAAAAGCAAATTTGACACCATTTTTATTATACTAATAGCAGGCTGAAATGGGGTTTATTTTAACCTTTTACTGCACCTATCCCGAACCTGAAGAAATTGAAAATAGATTTACTTTTGAAGTAAACAAAACAAAACAAAGCAAATTAACTTAAAAAAAAAATCCAAAAAGTTGACTAACTGCCAGTTTGGGAATGTTGGGGCTTTGCAGTTGGCAGTTGTGGCTGTTGGTTGGTACCTACAGATCGCATTCTCACACTGCTCTCTCTTTTGGAACAATTTCAGTACGTATTTGAAACTATAATTAAGATATACCTTTGTAGTCATAACTAAGTCATAAGTCATTTTTCAACAGTTTTTACTATAATCACAGGCTTTCGGAAAGCGAGAAGCTATCATATCTGCACAGTATCCGAGATATGAGACTCTGTTAAGCAGACAGTTCACCATACCGCAAGATGGATATTTGTGAACCGATTCCATTTACATTAGAGGACTTGCCTTTGGATACAATTGGCTATCACCAATACTGCTATAAAAGCTTTACAGGGAAAATAGATTGTTTACAAGTGTCAAAGGCTTCTACATCTGGTGAATCATCATCATCATTGAAAAAGGAGTCTCCATGTCAAATCTCTGTAAATTCAATCTGAAGGAGCTCCAAGAAGGTGTTCCTTCTTGTTTCCCAATCAGTGACAAAGCAAAATCCAAGTTCAAGGGCAAGACTGAAGAGCTTACAAAGTTTCAGAGTTGGAAACACAAGGAACTAGCCTGGAAAGTTATTGAACCTAGGGCGCAGGAATTAAAGAAAGAGGCTCTTTATCGCAAGGTGTAGGACAAGGACCTTTTTGCAATGGAAGCTAAGTATCATCTATCATGCAGAAACAACTTCAACACAGAGTTCCAAACCCATGAGCATGGAAGGGAGAGAGCAGAAAAGGCAGCAGACAACATTGACAGCCTGCAGGCCCAGAAGATAGCAGCACATAACAAGTCGTATTGTGTGGTAAAGGATTACATTCTTAGGAATGAGATTGAATGCAAAGAGGTTGTCCAGCTGAGACCCATGTGCAACTTGTACATGAAGACATTGGAAAATAACGGTCATTGGAATCGAGAACGGTCACTTCATATTGCATAGCTAATACACAGTGGGAAACTCCTTTCCTTTAGCTAATAATTTAAAACGCAGTGCAGCTGCACAGCGAACACAGCAGAGTGTCTAGCTCGCCCATTGGCTGTGCTGCGGCAACTGCACAACCTATGGCCAAGCGCCTCTGACGTGTTTGGCGCCAATTCATCTGACGGGTCGCACGTCAGAGCGCGCCTAAATGGGCGTGGCCTTAGTCTATAAAGGAAGCCCATTCTGGCCAAATAGCAGGTTTAAATCAACTTTTAAAGCTCATTTTTTTGTACATTTGGAGTGCTGTCAATACAGAGAACAACGACAAAAATCGGTGTTGCCTACACCGTGTTAACCTCTTTTTAAAATTTGCACCCTGTTGACTTCAATAGGGCAAGTTTTAAACCTGCTTTTAGCCTCTTAACATCCTTGATGTGTCATTACAAGTGCACAGCCAATGTGAGTGATTAAAAAGAGGATAACACGGTGTAGGCAACACCGTTTTTTGTCGTTGTTCTCAATATTAAAATTGACCGGAGTTCTCCTTAAAGAATCATGAATCAAGCAGTTTAATCCAAGAAGAGACACGATTGCTTTAAATGATGAGCAGATTTAATTTAGACTTATTTACATATAAACACTGATCAATGAACAATGTTTGCAGAATTCTATATTTGGTGATGGAGGCGATGTGTAAATGTGATAAATAAGGTCAACAGCACTGCTGTAACAGCGGGCATCAACTGATGTAATTGCTTGCTCAGCAGGGGCCCTCAAACGCGCGGGGCCGTAAAACTATTGTGTGGGATGTGTGATGATAAAAAACACTATGAACTGATGATCATGTCAAGAGAAAATGATCCTGCATCCATTGCTAACATGCAGAAATCCTCCAACACAGAAGATATTTAGAAATGTCTCTGCTGTTTACATAACCCAAATCCTGACACAACCACTATTGAAGGTTTGATATTATTGACATGTCACCATATTTGATTTGGCTTCTGTAGACATGAACTGATTACAGATTTGATTTGAGAGGGAATAGGACTTGAATTTCACTTTGTTCATCATACAAAGTAATCATATCGCTTCATAAGACTTGGATTAAACCTCAACCTCATTATTATTATTCTCAAAGAGACACTGACTGATCATACATGTCTCATGCTCAATCATTTGATTAGAATTATACTTCTACTGATTATGAGAATTTCTGTGAATACATGGAAGCCACATTTTATTCCTAATTATTCAAATCATAAAAATGCATCATTAATATGCAAAAATGCATATCAATAGAATCAGGAGGATTTTAAATGGGTGATTTTAACAGTAAATATCATTAGTAAATATCAGAAGTTCCCTTCATGTTCACAAATGCATTGTAGTGATAAATAGTGTCTACTTAAAGTCACAGAGTATGGGCATTTAATGTCAGATATACTGCATTTAATCAATGCAAAGACTTAAACAAACTGACAAAAGAACAACAGAGAGTACGGCGAGTTAGGGTTGTAAAAAAGTACAGACGTCGGTACCAAACGGTACTGAAATTTTAATTCTGTAAAACATGTTGTAACATTTCTTGAGGGCGACATTTTTTTTGTTTAAATTCATCATAACGAGCGCGGGATTTGACGATCTGAAGCGGAGATAAAAGTGCAGAAGCTGATCATCTACGGCAGAGGTCCTCAACCCCCGGGCCGTGGGACATTTGGTACCAGGCCGCACAGAAAGAATAAATAACTTGCTGTATTTTCCGACTGTAAGTCGCTCTGGATTATAAGTCGCATCAGTCAAAAAATGTGTCATGAAGAGGAAAAAACATATAGCCTATAAGTCACACTGGACTATAAATCACATTTATTTAGAAATTTATTTCACAAAAAAAAAAAAAAAAATGTTACAGACGGGACAGTTCTCCGTTACGGACGTGAGCGCTCTGAAAGCGGCACTAAAAGACTGCTTTAAAACTTGCACAGAGACCTCAAACAGAAAGCACAAAGCCTATCTTTAAATTTAATTTAGTTTTATTTTAATTGTATCTTAATTTTAATCAATGTTTCATCAACCAATTGCCTGGATTTAATAAATAAGATGTAGTGTAGATAAATGTAGTGTAGTAAAATGTAGTAGAAAATAGATAATCACATGGAGGCGCAGGCGTGTGAACTGGACCTCACAGACCTGAGACACATAGAAAGCTTGAAATGTCTACTTTTAAACAGAACAATTCAAAACGAAAAAAAACCTTACTGTTCTCTGCCTATGTAATTCGTATAAAATGTGCATTTCTCTCTGGCGCGTTCACTACTGCAAAGACCGCGAGTCAGCATCGTCATATTCAAATTCTCTCCGTTACATCCGTCTATGACTCACTCTTGGTGGATAGCAACGCTTGTCTCGGTAACGTATCACGTGACCGAGACGTTTGTTTTTTTGCGAAGGGGAAACGGCCCAGTGAGGAGACAGAAGAAGAGCCTACGACTTCCAAGAAAAAGAAAGCTGCATTTAACAGACAATACCAGGAGTCCTACTTGAAATATGGATTTATCGCAACAGGTGATTTACACGCACCAAGCCCGCTCTGCATAATATGTGGCAACCAGCTCTCTAATGAGGCAATGAAGCCTTCAAAATTGCTTCGCCACTTGAAGACCAAGCACCCAGCATTAAAAGACAAGCCTTTTGAGTATTTTGAAAGAAAAAAGTGTGAACAAGAAGGCCAGAAACAATTACTGAGGGCCACCACATCAATAAATGTGAGTGCACTGAGAGCATCATACTTGGTGGCTAACCGTATTGATAAGGCTAAGAAGGCATTCACTATTGTTGAAGAATTGATCCTTCCCGCCACAAAAGACATTTGCCGTGAACTTCTAGGAGACGCTGAGGTTAAAAAGATAGCACAGGTGCCTCTTTCGGCTAGCACCGTCACTCGGCGCATTGACGAAATAGCAGAGGACATTAAAACACAATTGTTGGAGAGGATAAATACATCACTGTAGTATGCACTCCAGGTTGACGAGTCTACAGATATTGACAACAAGGCAATACTACTTGTTTATGTATGATATCTTTATCAGGAGTAAATAATATTTACTTTATATTAACCAAAACCACAGCCGCAGAGCTATTCAAGACGCTGGATGACTGTATATCAGGAAAACTGAAATGGTCATTTTGTGTTGGCATATGCACAGACGGAGCTGCTGCCATGACTGGACGGCTGTCTGGTTTAACTGCCCGGATTAAAGAGGTTGCAGAGGAGCCGCTGCAGAGATTTCTCTCAGAAAAAAAAGTCACCGCTGGCAGCACATTTTAGTGACGAGGAATGGGTCGCAAAACTCTGATAAAGGAGCTGCATTTAAAGCCAAACTGGATTTGTGGGGACATCGCGTGAACAGAGGTATATTTGACATGTTTCCAACATTGGCGGGGATTTTGGAAGAGACTGAGCCCGAGCCTTCATTCTCCCAGCTGGTGCACGATCACCTGTCTTCGCTTTTAAAAGAGTTCGAGTGCTACTTCCCAACCACAAAAGACCCACGAACTGCAAAGGAATGGATTTGCAACCCATTTGTCAACAAACCAGGTGAATCCAGCATGTCTATGCGAGAAGAAGATCAACTGCTGGAGATCGCAAATGATGGCAGCCTTAAAAGTATGTTCGAGACAACAACTCTGCCGGTGTTCTGGATAAAAGTCATGACAGAATACCCTGAGATCGCCACAACAGCACTGAAAACCCTGTTGCCATTTCCGACATCCTATCTATGTAAAGCGGGGTTTTCCGCAGTGACAGCAACCAAAACAAAACTACGGAGTAGACTGGACATAAGCAACACACCTCGGGTGTCCTTGTCTCCCATTAGCCCTAGATGGAACGTCTCGTTACAGAGAAACAGGCTCAGGGCTCCCACTGATTCAGCGTTATAGTGAGTTGTATTTTTCTTGCCCTTTATATTTGTTTTTGTGGTGTATCTTATTTTGAAGGCATGTTTTACGTTACCATAGTGACCAGAGAGCGTTAGGGGGCAGAGAGGATGTTACTCATGTTATGTTGTTGGCGCGATGTTACGAGGACGCTGCTAATAAAGCTGCTAATAAAGTAGGCCTACACATTGGATTCACGTTTATTATAATATTTAAAAAATACCCCAGTTTTTATGCTGGTCGTATCATTTTATTTTGTTGTATTTATCCACCACACCTTAAAGGCCGGTCCGTGAAAATATTGTCTGATATTAACCCTCTGGGGTCGACAAATGCGCCCGCGCGTTTTGCTGGATTTTTTTCACATAGCAGCAACATAAACTTAAAATACGCCGTCATTTCTGGTCAGACAGAAAAAAGAAATATGAAAAAACAATCTGTGATATTTCTACTTTTGTATGTGTCCACTTACAATCAAATCAAAACATTGTGCTTTTGTAAAATAAAGAAAATAAACAGGGTAAGCTTTCTGCCTCTCCGTCGCAGTGAACATTTTTTTTCTTGAGCACGTCTATAAACTGAAACAAAACTCAGCGAATACTATTCACACATTTATGAGCCATATATCTTTATAAACATTTAAGTGTGTACTTTTAAATTATCGGATTCAAACTGAAAACAAATATTCTCTAAGTAATTTGTATAAAACCAACAAGATGTCCAGCTTCTCAAACACTTGCTCATTATTTTTAATTTGACCACGCCCATGCGCGCAAAAGACATTCACATGCAAATCTCCACATGGAACGCGAACGGCCCTCAAAAAACAAAACACCACACTTCTTAAGTCTCTGCTTTTCGTCGAGTTTGGAAGAAACGCTGTGAGCTTACATTGGATTTACCTCAGAAGAAGAAGAACGCGATTTGAAGACAAGAAAGATGTAAGGTAAGAAATTCTTACTTATTAGTTTATGTTATTGTTGCATAAACTTCACATTGCAGTTGAACTGTTGCTAGATATATGGTGAATATTATAATATTTAGACCCGTGTTTACTGTTACTGTGTTTGTGGTTACTGTGTATCTGCTCGAATGTAGATATGTATAATATGGTAAACAAAATGTTTAATATTTTGGAGCGTGCTGTGCGTTTGAATGTATCATATTTTGAAACGCGATCGTGTTTGAAAAGCAAAACGCACCAGGCTTCATGTTTTACTATTATCTAATTTCATATCATCATAACGAATGGAAACATTTGAAGTAACATATGATAATCAATATATTTTTCTCTAGCGTAGTTGTTACTGAAATCTTTTGGAAGATTTATAGGCTGCTATAGGTTATTGCTATTATTATTTTATGCAGGACTGTCAAAAGTTTGTCCTGTCTTGTTTTGCACTTGGGTGTTTGTTATGTTGAGCCATGTGCTTGTGTTCATTGTTAGCCCCGCCCTACTTGTTATCTTGTTATTGGTTTAATTAATTCCACCTGTTTGCATCGTTACCTTCTTTTGTTTGCCTCCCTATTTAGTCTCCTTGTGTCTGTTGTACTGTGCTGTTACGTTGTCTAATGTTCTTGTGTTTTGTTTCCAGTGTTTAAGTTTGTTAATATATTCTAGTGTTTTCCCCCGCGTGGGAGTTTTGTTTTGTTCTTGTATTTTTGCCTTTTCCTTTATTAAATTCCTATTTTTCTGCAAATATACCTCGGTTGTGACAAGTGGTTATTTCAGTCAAAGTTGCTCTTCTATCAGCTTGAATCAGTCGGCCCATCCTCCTCTGACCTCTAGCATCAACAAGGCATTTTCGCCCACAGGACTGCCGCATACTGGATGTTTTTCCCTTTTCACACCATTCTTTGTAAACCCTAGAAATGGTTGTGCGTGAAAATCCCAGTAACTGAGCAGATTGTGAAATACTCAGACCGGCCCGTCTGGCACCAACAACCATGCCACGCTCAAAATTGCTTAAATCACCTTTCTTTCCCATTCTGACATTCAGTTTGGAGTTCAGGAGATTGTCTTGACCAGGACCACACCCCTAAATGCATTGAAGCAACTGCCATGTGATTGGTTGATTAGATAATTGCATTAATGAGAAATTGAACAGGTGTTCCTAATAATCCTTTAGGTGAGTGTATAGCTAGGCTAATTTACTTTCATAATTACTAGCTTACTTACTAATAGGTAAATTAAGTTTTGTGCAGATGTGTAATGGAAATATTATGTTTTTAATTTATTTCCTATTTTACAGTATGCTATAGCTAATGAGTTTGTTAGATAGCAAAGCCCTCAGCTTATGTCAGAGGACATTGTAGTGATCCACTCAGAAACCAATCAGACTAGTGTAGTGAAAAAATTCTTTGCCTTCAGATAAGATAACATGGATCCAGAGGGAGCTGTAAGCCTAGTGTCCAAAGAAAAACAAATAGGAAGAGATATTGATTGGGAAAAATGTTTCATTTGTCAAGACAAATATGGAAAATACAGCCAAGATAAAGCCCTTTGATTGAAGGGATTTTTCAGGAAGTGGTGTCTTTGTGCTCTTTCTGGAGATTATTGTAGTATAATATTGTGCAATATTTTTGCAATATAATAGACACACACCATTATTTGCATTGCGCTTAGCTTGACCTTGCTTATTCAGTCCATTCAGTCTCAAAGGGATGAGACTGACAACCTGAGAGTCAACCTGAGAGCCACTGCTTTGATGGGGAAAAACATACCTTTGCCATATGACTATTACATAGTTATTACTACTAACTAGTTACTAACCCCCAACCCTAAAGAAGTGAGAGAGCAGTTTTGTTAGGATGGAATTAATAACTATAGTGATATGTGAATTAAATATAATTTGTGTTACAACCTGGTACACTAATTAAGTCAAATAGCACCATAGACCATCATCTACAGTTCTAAATTTCCGCCTTGACATTAAAGTATTATAACTTGTGCAGCATTGCACTGTCTCTCCCTACAAGCTTTAAACTTGGCTTGACTCATTCCCATAGATATGGGTACTGATTGATAGAGGTTTTGGGATACTAGGTTATGTTTCCAAGCTGATATTCACTTTGAAAACTGGTTCTCTTTAGGCGGAGATTGTTTTTTTCATGTTCTAGTTCTGTTGTCTCTTACACTGTACAATAAATGTTCATTCTGACACTTCAGCAGACATCCCATGAGTGTTGGCTTTCATTTGATACCATTTTTATGAATATGGTCCTTGTGGTTGTGGAGATATTCAACATTTACTGTTGGCATGTCGTGTTGAGCAGGAAACCCAAAAATTGGCCTGAAATTGCTTGTACAAGTAACAAAAACGAAAATTCAGCTTGACAACCACCCTAATATCTTACCTATGGGTGTCTTCTAACTAAAAAAATAGGGTGACAGCTTGTACCAAAACATGTCCGCAAAAGTCTTAACGGAAGCCCTTTTCAGAATTGGCCCCCTGACTATAACTCTGGGGGATACGGTGAATAAGCTAAAGCCCCAAAAAGTCGGCGTGTTCCTTTAACCTGTTAACCGTTGCCAGAGCGCGGGCGCACTGAAGCGTTTTTTTTTATAAATAGTTCAAAGTTACTATCAGATTTAATGTTATACCTTGACAAACTATACATCATTACAAAGATATAAGACTCAAGTTTCAGAATTTGACCACTATTGTATTCTGAGAAACTTATAGCGACAGTTATTTCTTAATTTGTGTCAGGAGTTATGAAATGAAAAAATGAGTCGATACCTTTGATATGAATTATGCGCGTCAGCCGCTTTCATTCATAAAAAAACTCCCGTGCCGTCGTCATGACAGCGATACACAAAACAACGTCCTTCCGGGCTTTTAGCTAAAAAATGTGCAGATTTGGAGAAATATTGATATATTCTCATAGGTTTACATCAGATTTCTATAGACAGGAATAATATTTATTGAATTTATACCCAAATGCGTCGATGTAATCATTATGAGCGTTTGTATACTCTGTTAATGCGTTTTCAATTCATACCAATAGCCTGAGGGCGCCCTCGCCGCCCTGTGCACAGTATTAGAACATGAAGAAGTGCCATAATCATGTGACAATCCAGGAAGCCTCGAACACACACACAGCTAACAAGAGATCGCGCTGTAACTATGGCTGTAACATGGAGATACAGTCGTTTTGAAGACAATAAACATGTTTGCTATGATATTTGAGTTACCTGTGTTTTTCAATCCATGCCAGGTATTTCCATAATAATAGATTATATTTATAATGTAATGCTAATCTATATAGACTATCATTGTGCAGAACAGTATACAATAGTATATTTTCTGTCTGATTTTTTTATCTGAAGCCAAATTAGATCACAGAAAATTATTTAAAATACTCGATTTGCTTTATAAAGTAAGTTTATAAGCACAAACATGGTTTTAATCTCATAAATTGTCGTGTATTGATGGTGTGCTAAGCTAACATGCTAGCTAGCCCTAGGTGCACCTGCCACCTAGAAGTTATATTTTTATTATTTTTTGAATGCTTACTGAAATGTTTCTTTATTCAAGAAATGCATTTAAAACAGTTTAGAATGTAAGGGTGAACTTTGAGAAAATAAATTAGTGACTGAAACCATATGAATAGCATGTGAATAGCCAGTCGTTAGTAACTAATGCAGACAAAAGAAATGCATATTTAGAGCCATAACCTGGCTGGAGAGGTGTGAATGTGTGCAGGGGGAGACTGAGACTGAATGGGGCTCGTTTGCACCACAAAACAATAAAGACAATATACTGCATAGATGGTAAGAAGATGACACTAAATATCAGTAGCATTTTAGCATCAAATCAAAATAAAGTCACATGACATGGTCTTGAAAAACATTTCACTAAATACAGAGTTTTGGACTTATTATCATAAGATTTTAAACATAAAATGTTTAGACATGTGGCATTAGCTGTAGTGCATTTCTAGACTGCTCCAGGGCCAACTTCAATTTTATTTTCATGAGGATGTTTCATAAAAAATAATTTCTAATAACTTTACAAAACTTTGAAGCTATTTATAACAATTTTTGTCATTATGACAATAATTAATTCTACATTACAATAAACTGCCAGGTGTCAGCTTTCAAATGAGATCATACTTGTGCTTTTAGTACAAAGGGTTCATGAACTGTATCTGTTTCAGTTTGGGTATGTCATTTCTTGGGATTTTTCAAAAGTGGGGTTGCAGCTTAACAGGTTAAGTACAGTGATGGTTATATATATATATATATATATATATATATATATATATATATATATATATTAGTGGTGGGCCGTTATCGGCGTTAACGCGAGACTCTTATCACGCGATAAAAAAAATATCGCGTGAATTTATTCTTTAAGTTGGGTTGGGAGCTGCTCTATACTACACAAGCTATGATGACGCAATCTACCCGCGGCCGCGAGGTACACCCAGCTGCAACGCATCATATTCGTCGTCATCTTAAGTAAACACGGCTGAAAGTGAAAGCTGGTGAAAAAGATCAGTGCAACATCCATTATTTGGACTTGGTTCGGATTTAAGCCGTCCGACGAGCAGCCGCAAACTATATAGACAGAGTGTGTGGGGTAACAGTTCGGTAAGTTAACACACGACTAATCCGTTCTACCACCTCAAATTCAAAACGAAACATATCACTGAATACCAGCGCGCGTATTATTCCCAATCATATATCTTAGTGGTGTAGCACATAATCTCTGTCTGCGCCCGATTTAAAGAATCGTTGTTGTGTTTCTTTTTAACTGAAAAGACATCAGTTAGACAATATTCTAATTTTAAATTTGGGGTTTCATAAGCTCCAAGCCATAATAAACATTAGACCTACTTAAGTCTCTGCAGCTAGTGTACTTAAATTTTATTTATCTGCAAAATTATGTTGTATACTTACAGTTTTGCACAATATATGTTCTCAAAACTACATACACCCTTTAAAAAATAAATTAAAAAAACATTTAGCAGTTGTTTAGCAGGGTCTGTGTAACCTGTTCTGAAATGGTTTTATTATAATATCGTTATCGCAAGAGGCTGCAATGTATATCACAATATGGATTTTAGGCTATATCGCTGTAACAGGGTTTAGATGTTACGGGAAGAAGGAGGCGGGAACCGGCGAACATTCAACATATTTTAATAAATAAATACACCAAAACAAAAATGAAAGTAAAAGCCAGCAGCCCCTCACGGACGACTGCTGGCAACACAAACAGAAACAAAACATGAACTAAAAATCAGGCCTGTCCTCTCTCGCTCTTCACTGTCGTCGCTCCTCCTTTATGCCTCCGCTCCTCCGTGAGAGATGCGAGACCGGTGCGTCTCACAGGTGTGGCTCATCATAATCATGCCACCGGCCTCGCGCCGTCCTCCCACGGCCCTCGACCTCGTCCTGCTCGCCACAATCGCCCATCCCTAATTGATAGCCTATAGTAGTTGATAATAACATAGGCCTACCTAATGTTGCCTACGGACGGTAACAGTACAGTAGTAACCTTTTACAGTCTATGAGTAGAACAGCTTTCTCAAGCAGTTTGTGCTGCATTTTGGAAACAGGAGATGAGCCCCTGGTCTAATGCGCCACCTGGCTTGAGAAACCCGTTCTCAAAGACTTACTTTTATAGTCATTATTTGGGTAGCACACATATTCTGAATGCCTTCGTCAGAATTCAAATGAGCCATTTTAATCAAGATTAATCTAGATTAATTTCAAAATTAATCTAGATTAATCTAGATTAAAAAAAAAATCTATGCCCACCTCTAATATATATATATATATATCCGCTCATGAAAAAAAATATGACGTCATCGTCCAGCTCAGTTCAGTTCTCATATAATAATGTAAATGCAGGCAGATCAATAATATTGTTGAATATTAACGTGTGAGGACACAATGTCAACATGCCAATTTTGTATCTATTAGACTACTAATTTAATAGTTGTGTCCTTTCTCTTAAATCTCTAAATTACCACATTGTTGATTCATATTTTGGGTGAAAAAGAGAGTAAAAAGCATTTTAGTAGGTACTGTACACCACCTGGAATGAAGGTATCCTTGCAGCAGTCATAAAGCATACCAGGAAACAGAGGTCTTCCTAGAGCTGCCACTTCAATGGTCTGAGATCCCATGGCTGCTGGAAATAACAATGAACAATGGAGACATTTATACATTTGAAGATTAATAATGAATACTTATCATTCTAAAATTATTTTTACTTGTTACTAATTTCATTAGTTTACTAATTGTTTTAACGTTCCTTAAAATGCAATCTAATTCAATCTTTCAAAATTTAAAAACATATTAAGGCGTAAATCCTTACGGCTACGTTTACATGCAACCAAATAATCCGTTAGTAATAATGTGATTGACGGCTCAATCGGACTGAATAGCCTTCATATACACACCTTAATGGATCCGATTTTCCTCGATCCAAATGAAATTTCGATTGGATTGAAAGGGGAGGTTTATTCCTTTTCTTATCGATCGAGAGAAACTGCGCACTTCAACCCGATCGCTTTATTTATTGTTGATAAACAGTGCAATCCAGTAAATAATTTTTAACCAAAACCAATTTTGTGCTGAAATGACATATGCATCTGATTAGTTTAAAGACATATTTTTGTTCCTAATGCATTTTGAGTGTTCCTGCAATATCGCACCTAATGCGTTTTTTGCAGTGAGAGGCGCCATTTTTGAATCGTTTTCCTACGGCAGTGAGCGTTCTGCGCTGTTTATGCGACCCAGGCACCTAGTGTTTTACCACCGACTGCACCTCATGTTTTTGCAGTTGAAGAAAAAGAAACTCAGAGCGGAAAAAGCGCCCGACGTCATCGCGTTTTTTTCCACTGTCCAATCGAATGAATGTAGAGGCGGGCCTTCCGTTGTAGTGATGAACGCTACAGTTGCTTTGAACGCCCGGAGAGTGCGATGGAGGATAAACTTTCTTGCGGGTTAGCAATAGCTTAACGACTTCACGAATAGTAACTACTATTCTGTTAACAGAAAGTAAATAACGATAATAAAAGGCTGATTTGACATTTACTTGACTGACAGGACAGCTGTGGTTGCCTAGCAACACAAAAACGCAGCGCACTGCTCGCTCTGTGTGATCGGGGCACACTGCTTTGTGCTGTGCGCCTTGGGTTTTGGACCATTAACCGCAAAAGTGTGTTTTTTCCCCTCACAATCTCCATTTACAGCAGGTGTCTTGAAACTACACTAGGTGTGTCAATAGAGTGAGCGGTTGCCATCATTGTGTGACAAACTGATTCCTTCTGGCAGCATGTGGTAAGTGTTTAATCGACAGACAAATACGTGGAATGTGTATGTGTGTGTGTTTGCTTGTGTCTCATATTGTTTTCCTTTCCATTCAGAATTTTGGTCCCAGTACTAGCCAGAGTCCTCTGTGTGTGTGGTGGTTCGGCTATCGGTCTGCAGTGTTCACAGCGGGTGGTTTGGTGTTGTGTGGTGAGAGAGCACGAGTAGTTGCATTGTTTATTGGATAGGCAAGACAAATCCCCCAATTCTGAAATGGTGAAACTGTGTGTGTGAAACATGTTCTATGTTTGATGTATTCATTGTAATGTTTGTATATTAAAAGATATTAGTTTAGTATTGTATTGTATGTGGTTAGGAATAAAATTGTGAAACGCTTTATCATTGTCTGATATTTGTCTCAGCCACTGCGTATCTGTGTGCTTTGCACTTGATGTACCTGTGGGTCCCCGGCCAATTTCCGGGGTGGCGTAGTCGGTTTAGTGCCATAATTGGCATTGTGTTCAGCTTTTGGTGTCATACTGCCTGTAGACTGAATACTCTTTGTTTACGTTTGTGGAATAAATGTATAATTTTAGTAGACAAGTTTAGTAGATTATTCGCGCTAAATGAATGGTTAACGTCATGGTGCAATGAGCAGAAACTGCTCTTTGTAAATAATTGAAATCTGTTTTGGGAGCGTCCTAGGCTTTTCCGTGCTGATGGCTTACACCCAAGCAGATTCGGAGCGGATCTTCTGTCGGATAACATCTCCAAAATGTTAAATACCTTTTGACTAGTAACCAAAAGTCCAAATCTTAGTCTCTGCTGCACCAAATTAACTGATATAAATACTAGTGTAGAACATTGCATAGAAATTGTGTCTATTCCTCGTTTAGTGCGATCAAATAATAAATCTACTGCAGGATCTAGGAAAAATCTAATTGTTATTAAACCAGAAAATGTTGCTATTAGTGAACAAAAACTATTTCTAAAGCTAGGTCTTCTAAACATTAGATAACTCACACCTAAGGCAGTTATTGTAAATGAAATAGTCACAGATATTAGCATCGATGTACTTTGCCTTACTGAAACCTGGCTTAAACCAAATGATTATTTCGGTCTAAATGAGTCTACTCCATCAGGATACTTCTATAAGCATGAGCCCCGTCTGATTGGTCGTGGTTGGCGGTATTGCAACTATCTATAGAGATTTTCTTAGTGTTACTCAGAAAACGGGTTATAAGTTTATTTCATTTGAAGTACTTGTACTAAATGTTACGCTCTTAGATGCTAGAAAAACATCCCTATTATCTCTAGCCTTGGCTACCGTATATAGACCGCCAGGGCCTTACGCTGATTTCCTAAAAGAATTTGCAGATTTTCTCTCAGACCTATTGGTCAATGTCGATAAAGCATTAATTGTTGGAGATTTTAACATACACGTAGATAATCAAAATGATGCGTTAGGGGCTGCGTTTATAGATTTATTAAACTCCTTTGGGGTTAAGCAAAACGTTACCGGACCAACTCATCGTTTTAATCATACACTCGATTTAGTTATATCACATGGAACCGATCCAACCGATATAGATATCATTCCACAAAGTGATGATGTAACTGACCATTACATGGTAACTTGCATATTACGCAACCCTGTAATATATCATGCTGCGCCGCGTTATCGATTAGGCAGAACAATCCTTCCATCCACCATAGGATTTTTTTAGATCAATTTTTCAAATTGCTTATCTGATCTGTCTCAGCTGCTCAGTGAACCCAAACAAACAGATGAACTAGAGGAACTAACCAGCACTATGAGCACCATTCTCTCTGGAACACTGGATATTGTTGCACCTATTAGACTAAAAAAGGTCAGAGAGAAAATTAAAGCACCATGGTACAACAATACTACGCGTGTTCTAAAGAGAAACCCGTAATTTAGAGCGTAAATGGAAACAAACTAATTTAGAGGTTTTTAGAATCGCTTGGAAAGACAGTATGTCACGTTATAAAAAGGCCCTAAAAGTAGCCAGGGCTGAGCACCTCCGCAAACTAATAGAAAATAACCAAAACAATCCTAGTTTTTTATTTAACACCGTGGCTAGACTAACAAATAAACAAGCGTCACCTGAACAAAATATTCCGTTACAGTTTAGTAGTAATGATTTCATTAATTTTTTCACTGAGAAAATAGAAAACATCAGAACCACAATTGTAAACGTTCAATCCTCAATCGCGCCTTATAAATCAGCCTTATAACTCAGCCTCGATTATCACCCCGCAAGAACAATTACAGTGCTTTACAACTATAGAACAAATAGAGTTAAATAAACTTATCACTTCCTCTAAAACAACAACATGTTTATTAGATCCCATACTAACTAAACTACTGAAAGAAGTGTTACCTATAGTGGAAGAGCCTCTCCTCAATATTATTAACTCATCTTTATCTTTTGGTCATGTTCCAAGAACATTTAAACTGGCAGTTATAAAACCACTCATTAAGAAACCACAATTAGACCCAAATAACCTAGCAAATTATATACCCATTTCAAATCTTCCTTTTATGTCTAAAATACTAGAAAAAGTTGTGTCTGCCCAACTAGGCTCTTTCTTACAAGAAAATGACATCTATGAATAGTTTCAGTCTGGATTCAGGCCGCACCATAGCACTGAAACTGCGCTCGTTAAAATCACAAATGATTTACTTTTAGCTTCTGACCAAGGCTGTATCTCAATACTAGTTTTACTTGATCTTAGTGCTGCGTTCGATACTATAGATCACACAATACTCTTAGATCGACTACAAAATTATACTGGTGTTCAAGGACAAGCATTAAGCTGGTTCAGATCATACCTATCTGACCGATACCATTTTGTCTATTTAAATGGAGAAAAATCGATCATAACTTCAGTAAACTATGGAGTGCCGCAAGGATCTGTGTTAGGCCCTCTATTATTCTCAATATATATGCTGCCACTTGGAAATATTATAAGGAAACATGGAATTAGTTTCCATTGTTATGCTGATGACACTCAAATCTATATTTCATCACGGCCGGATGAAAACGCTAAATTATCCAAATTGACAGAGTGTGTTAAAGATATAAAAGATTGGATGACGCGCAATTTTCTTTTATTAAATCCAGACAAGACAGAGGTAATACTTATCGGTTCAAAAAACCGCCCACAAAACCTCTCACAATACAACTTTAACATAGTAGGATGTCCTGTTACTTCATCCTCTACAGTAAAAGACCTGGGTGTTATTCTTGACTGCAACCTGTCTTTTGAAAATCATATTTCATATGTTACAAGAACAGCCTTTTTCCACCTTAGAAACATTGCTAAGCTACGTAATATGCTATCTGTTTCTGATGCAGAAAAGTTAGTTCATGCGTTCATGACCTCGAGACTAGATTACTGTAATGCTTTATTAGCTGGTTGTCCTGCATCCCTAATAAACAAGCTACAGTTAGTCCAAAATGCCGCCGCTAGAGTTCTTACTAGATCAAGAAAATTTGACCTTATTACACCAATTTTATCATCACTACATTGGTTACCTATAAAGTTCCGTATTAATTTCAAGGTATTGCTACTGACTTATAAAGCCCTAAACGGCTTAGCTCCAGTTTATTTAATGGATCTTCTATCGCCCTATAATCCATCGCGCTCTTTAAGATCACTAAATTCGAGGCTTTTGGTCATACCTAGGATATCCAGATCAACCAAAGGAGGGAGAGCATTTTCACATTTAGCTCCAAAACTCTGGAATAGTCTTCCTGATACTGTTCGTTGCTCAGACTCGCTCTCCCAGTTTAAAACTAGATTAAAGACGCATCTCTTCAGCCAGGCATTTATATAATATTTTTAATCTTACAGTTAAATCCGGTCTCTAGTTCATAAACGCCAGAGGAGAACTGGCCCCCGACTGAGCCTGGGTTCTCCCAAGGTTTTTTTTTCTCCATTAGGTCACCTGATGGAGTTTTTCGGTTCCTTGCCACTGTTGCCTTTGGCTTGCTCAGTTGGGGATACTTAATTTAATTAATCAATCAACAATACTATTGATGAGCATTACCAAACGTGGACGTTTTACACTAAAAACAAACACTGATGTACTATTTTATTTAAAGGAGCTGTATGTAAGAAATCTATTTCAATTAATCATAAAATGGCCCTGATGTGTCACTAGACATTAAGAAATCATGTTCATTTCAAATACTTATATCACTGACAACAGTAGTATGGCTAGGATATTGTCATTTAAAAAGTGGACTTGCAGCCCTCAACTGATGTTGATGTTGTCATTTTGTGTTTTGGCCTGACGCGCCTCCCTCCACCTATCGACCAATCACGAAGTCAGTAGTGTTTCGGGATCCGGGTTGCCAGCTTTGCTCTAACCTACCCCAACTCTAGTCGGATAAAAATGTCTAACGTTACTAAATCAAAAAGACCTCATTATAATCCAGAAATTCGCCGTGACAAAGTCCGAAATAAAACCAGAATTTGTATTGGAGATGCTTTTGAAAGATGGAGACGGATGAAAACGGAGAAGAATTTGAACACAGACTAACACAGTTGCTAATTTTCTCCTGGACAGGTAAGATTCTTCTATGCTTGGCTAACTTGTACTTGATGTCAATGGACATTTCATATATTCATGACAGTCGAACAAAGTTATGCATGTTCGTGCAAAGTAATGTAACGTTAGCTCACGTGGACGTATGCTAACATTAGCAATGCATTATAGGAGCCCGTTTCTCTGTCATTATGCTGAGACGCTGAGGAAAACAACATTAGCACGCCCATTATGGCAATTTGAAACGTAATTGAGACAGAAGCCTAACTTTACCTCAGAAAAAATGATTCGTCATTCGTTCTTCACGTATATCGTGGACTAAGTTACACATGCTGCAAGTTGACCTGTATTTCACATCACATATTTTAGCGTTATGGACGTGTGCTGCAGGGTATTAAAAAAATACAGCTAGCCTTTCACTTCATGAATAGCTGTATCTTTGATATTGGTTACACACATAGATATCATATATGATATCTATGGTTACACATAGTGACATAGGCTTGTGCTTGTACTTACATTAATGACAGATTAACGTTACAAGTTAGACTAACAGCTACCGTTCTGTCTGTCACATACGAGCATAAGTTACATCTTTACGATTATACTGTCACATACGAGCATACATCTTTACGATTATATAGGCTACGAGCAGCATAAATCTTTACGATTATATTTAACCCTCTGAGGTCTGAGCTGTTTTCTGGGCCCTGGAGGTGTTCTGACATGCTCTGACATTTGTGGTTATTTCTGTTACTTGTGACATTTTCATGGCTAAAGTCTAATTACACTGTATTCAGCACAAACTCTGCTACAATAATATATCAGCAGCATGTATGTAAAAGTTTGTAGTTTTGAGATAATGACATTTATGCGTGGTTTGTGAAAATACAAAAATAAATTCTCACTGAAATAAGGTCATGAAACCCATACTGATTATTTCTTCACAAGACTTTTGAAAATTGTATCACGTAGCCTAGAATATTTGCTCTAAAACTATGTGAGAATCACCCTGACTGCTCATTCAGAGAAGACAATATATTGATTTAAAAATTTTACGACGTGTTTTGTGTTAGAAAGCAATATGCGAAGGGGCGGATCACCTCATTAATATGAAAGCTTTCCACACCTGAGAAAGACAAAGAACCTCCCTAATGGCCCTATTAGGAGCTTATCAGGGCCCATCATTCTGACCAACCTTGCACAAAGAATGAGGAGATTTAAAAAAGAATGGCTTTTAAAATTGTTTGGATTTATTTACAACACAACATAATCCAAAGATACACAACAAAAAAGCACTTATTGAAGAAAGAGACCTTTGTGCCATTCCTAAAAACATTGTACATACCTTTCATTTTCTAAGGTGTTTGATTTTCACTTTACCATGTTCATGTACTGTGACATGTACTGTGAATGTTTAAGTCAGCAGGACTCAGTGGCATCTGGGCCCTGAAAAAAAAAAAAAAAAAGAACATACTAATATCAAGAGAAAGGCCTGCACGATTTTGGGAATACATTTTAGATTTTTCTTGTTAAAATTGCTTTTTAAAATTCACAGAATACACACACACACTCACACAAATGTTTCCAACAACATATAATGAACACCAGGTTTGTTGTGCCTTGTAGGTATAGGCTATGCGCAGTGCTGCATAAAATAATAACAATATAGCAGCCTATATATATTTTCAAAAAGATTTCAGTAACAACTAAGCTAGAGAAAAATATATTGATTATCATGTTACTTCAAATGTTTCCATTCGTTATGATGATATGAAATGAGATAATAGTAAAAACATGAAGCCGTTTGGAGCGTTTTGCTTTTCCAAAATATGATACATTCAAACGCGATCACGATCAAAAATATGATACATTAAAACGCGATCGCGATCAAAAATATGATACATTAAAACGCGATTGCGATCAAATATAAAACATTATGGTTAGGCCTACCATATACATAGCCTATCTACGTTTGAGCAGATATCCACAAACACAGTAACAGTAAACACGGGTCTAAATATTATAATATTCACCATATATCTAGCAACAGTTCAACTGCAATGTGAAATTTATGCAACAATAGCAAACTAATATGTAAGAATTACTTACCTTATCTTTCTTGTCTTCAAATATCGTTCTTCTTCTTCTGATGTAAATCCAATGTAAGCTCAGGCACGTCTTTCAAACTCGACGAAAAGTGAAGTGAAGTGTTTTGTTGTTGAGGTAATGAGGGCGATCGCGTTCCATGTGGAGATTTGCATGTGAATATCTTTTGCGCGAGTGGGCGTGGCCGAATTAAAAATAATTAGGAAGCGTTTGAGAAGCTGGAAATCTTGTTGGTTTTATACAAATTACTTAAACAGAGAATATTTGTTTTCGTTTTGAATCCGATCATTTAAAAGTACACACTTAAATGTTTATAAAGGTGTATGGCTCATAAATGTGTGACAAGTATTCGCTGAGTTTTGTTTCAGTTTATAGACGTGCTCAAGAAAAAAAAGTTCACCGCGACGGAGAGGCAGAACGCACACACTGTTTATTTTCTTTATTTTACAAAAGCACAATGTTTTGATTTGATTGGAAGTGGACACATACAAAAGTAGAAATACCACAGATTCTTTTTTTATATTTATTTTTTCTGTATGACCATAAATGACGGAGAAATTTAAGTTTATAGTGCTACAATGTGGAGAAAATCCAGCAAAACGCGCCGGCGCGTTTGTCGACCTCAGAGGGTTAACTAATGGCAATTAGTACATTTTTTAAATACATAATTACTTATCAAAATATCTATAGCATAAACATAATTAACAGAAAAAAACTTTCTGTGTACATCTCGTCGTCACTTGCCATTGGAAGCTCTCATTGAATCAGCCGTTTCTGCTGAATCCTGCAGCTTATCTGGCAACCTCAAGTCAGGGGGTAGGGGGAGGAGATACACTGTTCTACAGTATTTTAAAGTGATTGCAATACCAGTTTTAGCCACAATCCTACATACGGTTCCTTTAATACTGTGAAGCTGCTTTGATACAATCTGTATTGTGAAAAGCGCTATATAAATAAAGTTGACCTGACTTGACTTGACTATAATTACTATCAGAGGTGGACAGAGTACACAGCTTCATTACTTGAGTAAAAGTACAGATACCCCTATCTAAATTTTACTCAAATTTTACTCAAGTACAAGTAAAAGTACTACAGTCAGATGTCTACTTAAGTAAAAGTACTGAAGTACTTGTTTTTAAAAGTACTTGAGTATCAAGAGTACATTTTCTAAATATTGCATTACTACTGCCACAGTGCTTACATTGGTATACAAATGCAAACACTTGAAGCGAAAACTATCATTAACTTGTTCAGAAAATTGAAATAGTCTGGCGAGGTGGTGCCACAGCTTGGCACATTCCCGGGATGGACCTGCATGGACTTCATCCATTGTTTAGTCCAGTGGCGCCTGCACAATCCAATCACGTTTGAGAGGGAAACAACAATTTTTTTCCTTTTTTTTTCTTTTTTTTTTAGAAGTAGTAACGGGTACTCACGGTTATGGATAGAAATGTAGTGGAGTAAAGAGTACAATATTTGCCTCTCAAATGTACTTGAGTAAAGTCATGAGTACTCCCCAAAAATGATACTCGAGTAAAGTACAGATCCCTCAAAATTGTACTTAAGTACTGTACTCAAGTAAATGTACTCCATTACTGTCCGGCTCTGATTACTACAGTATTATATATAATACTACTATAATTACTATAGTAATCTACATCCTGGTTGATGACCCAGATCTATGGCCAGACCAATGAACGGACATTGAAAGGGAGATGATTGTCAGAAAGTTAGGAGATGTAGACTCCCAAGGGAAACCATTTCCAGAATATTTGCAATGGGTTCCCAAGAGTTCTCTAGGCCAGAGAGATGATACAAGATGTCTGAGGTATCATGGCTCAGGATCTATGACAAGCAACAGAGTCCACAGAACTTGCTATGTTAAATGGAGAAACCTACAGCACTCAGTAATTACAGGACGCTGTATCAATAATCAATTACAAACAGAAGTTGAGAAAAGCAGAGCTCTTCTGGAAGGAATTCTAGATGTGACGTTACATTTATCATCTGGAAACCTGCCTTTCGTGGAAAAACTAAAAACCTTGATGATGTGCATAATGGCAATTTCCTCGGCACAGTTGAACTTACAAATAGCTGTAACAGGATAATATTCCATTAATTTTCGCGTTCATTGCATTTAATTCATTACGATGACATAAAATAGAGTGATCACACGTTCAGGTAATTGTATCTTTAAGCCATCACTTACTTACTCTCGTCATAAACACTGAAGTTGCCCACACTCCAAAGTGAATCTCTTATTTATATATCGCATCTAGACTTTGTTGTTTATGAGGGGATTTGTGAAAGGCTTGCACTGATTCTGAACATACATTTTGAGCGAATTCACCACATGGACCTCTGAATTGCCACTGCATTCATGCGGCAAGGAATTTCGTTTTGTTTTTTAATAATATTGTGTCCTCCAGTGCCTGGACTCGACTGTACTCGGCAAATTTTCTGAGTCTAAAATGTCAGAGTCCGTGTCAAGTCAGAGTACAAATTCACCCGAGTGCGTGACAAGTCCGAGTTCATTCAAAATTTGACTCGAGTCCGAGTTCGAGTACTCTAATGTAACTCTAATGCTAACTGCGCTTGTCACTTCTCACAAACAAGTCCCAGGGAAAAGTGTCAGGAAATTAAAGCCGATAGACCGCTGCCCACAGAACACGAACAAACTTAGAGGGAGAATGACACAACCACACTTAAACATGCTTTTTATAAAGCCTCTAAAAGCTAACGCGCCTCAGTGATTGTGCCGCACATGTTTGCTCAATGTCAAGACGCAGCGCCAGTGGGCGTTTCTTCCCATTTGAGAGGTACACAACCATTAAGATGTAAAAACTAATTCTAATGAGCCAAGAGCCAGACAAATTATTAAAAACACTCAACCTGTCACATATAGTTAAGAGACAGACAGACAGGTAAACAGACAGACAGCACTGTCAGGTTTCTCTGAGCTCAGACCAGCGTTTGAAGCATTATGATGTTCATTCTGAGTTTGTGAGCAGGACATGATCAGAGATGGGAAGAATATTAATGAAATGTATTTAAGCTTTCCAAATCTTTGGACTGTGGATGGTGTTAGATCATGCCAAAATGTTAGATCGGATGGATCTCCAAGTCAGAAATATCAGATATAGATTCAACCCGGACACTGAATCCCTGCCAGAAGATATAAGTCTTCTATCAGCCTGAGAGTTTGACTGGGAAAGTCAGGGAATAGCAGAAGCGGGAGACGAAATGATGATAATAAAAAAGAGTGGTTTATTGAATAGTCTTAGTTGTGTACGTTTCAATGCTTTGACTTCATCTAGATGTTACACTTCGCCTGACCAGTACAATTCCAACAAGTGTTATTATATCAAGAGAAAAACAATGGAAAATTACTGCTTCTCAACATCGTTATGTGACGCTAAAAACCTTGAAATGGAGACATTCTCTCATCTCTAACTCATGAAGACAAACATCCCTTCAAACCACACAATCATGAGATTAAACAACAATAATAGCAAGCACTGCAAGAGCAGGGAAATAAGTAAAAAGAAAAAGAAATATAAAATATAAAAACAAAACTTATAATAAAATAATTAAATGACAAAAATAAATCAATGATGTAAATCCAATAATATAAATAAATGATACATAAACGATGATAAATGATAAATAAATCTACACATGCTCTTTAACAGAACATGTCCTCTCTGTCGAACCGCATACCAGCGTCAGTTGAGGGTGTGTGTCTGACGTAAGATGTAAGCCTTACGACAGTCCAGTGTGTCACAAAACAAACCAATGAACAAGAGTAAGATGAGAAACACTCCTGAAACTGTAACTAATAAAGGTGCTTTCAAATGATTCACAGTGGCCCCAAAATTGATCCGAACCATGCGTCCCACTCAGAGGAGAAAAGACATGATCCGTATTGAGTTTAGCTAAATCGTGCACTGCTCTTCCAGTGTTGTCTGGGATATATGAACATGTAACAGTTGCATGTTCCTCCCTGGGAGGATAACAGAATATCAAGAGCCATTCGATCTAGTAAAACAAGCTTCCTCATTACATGCACTTCTTCTGCAATGTCAGCAACAGAACTAAGTGCAGTTTTTGCTGTGTCCTCAAACACCAAAGGTGGCCTCATGTAGAGTCTGTACTTCATTCAGTAAATTGATCATATTTTTCAGTTTCAGAGAAACAAACAAAGTGTGTGTCATTAGAACAACGAGTGTTTTGATTTCTCATTGTTAGAGGAGTTTTGTCACATCTGGAAAATTCACACATCTGGCTTAGACTTGCTCACTACAGTCTTCCCTTCACGGCACCAGGAAGAATTCACTTATTCCCTCCAGATTTCACATTAAGACAAACTGATATCTATAATCAGTACTGTTGTATACAGTCAAATGCCATGAACTATAATGTTAATGAGAATAATTTTCAGTAGTGACATACACTGCTCATGAACAGCAGTTTGTTGTCCCAGGAATAATCATCCTCATTATAGACACATCTCTAAGCATTTGATTTTGTCAATGGTTCAAAATTGCATTTAGCACAAGTTTCACCCGGTAATTTCCAAAAGTCATTGTGAAAATCTATTTCTTTTTACCTCATAATCTCTGTTTTTAATTTTTCCCTTTTACACTTTTGCCATTTGTTTTCTCAACATTAAGGCAGTCTATGCTCTAGTAATGTTACTCTAAACGAGTTATCTGACAGGTTTATCATTTTGATACTAGAATTAGTTTATTTCTTCGATGATGCATCATACTACGGTAGTTAAGCAGTGAGTAATGTTGTTGTACAAGTTAGTTTAGATTGTTGAAGGGCAGGGCTGTCCATCACCAAATTACACAAACATCTCATTAAAATGTCTACAAAACTATAAAACTGATCTGAGATCAGGTAAAAACCATAAACACAGGTTTACTGGGATCAGCCCCCAACAGAGAACCTTTGAAATTTAGAAACATTTGGGACGTAACAAAGCCTATTTTTACTGAATTCATGTGACGAAAGCGGCCATCACTAGTGAAGACAAACATTTGATTGAACAAGATCCAAACTGGAGTATAAAGTCAGCATCTCAGTGCTCTTTGATGCGGGATAGTTCAACTTGCACAAATCATATAAGGCCAAGGTACTCAGGAATTCAGAAAAAATAAAAGCCTTTTTTCATGACTATTACATTTTTATAAGCATCCATACACACAGCAAGTGTGTGTGAGGATTGCATGCGAAGGACATGGAGATGAGTGAGAGGAGTTAGTTTTAACCACAGAAGAATGTGAATGAAATCTAGCATAGTGTCCACTGATACATATGTTTACTGAAGTATTCTCTTTAAGGAATGAGGATTGTGTAGCATGAGATACACATTTAATTTTAAACATGAACACTTTTCTCTACCCTGTAAAGATAATGTAAGTTCCTTTGGTCAGCATATAAATGCCCTAACTTTGTGTACTGATGAATGAAGATCATCTCTCCAGTAAATAGTCTTGACATATAATAATAAATAAGAGATCTCATGGCTAAATAACTGCCGTTCGCTTCTGTGATTCGGGGAGAAAAGCTTACTTACAAGTCTAGACTAGTGCCAGTGCTGCCAACTCTCAGACATTCAGTGCGAGACTCACGCTATTGACACTGTTCTCACACTTACTCACGTTACACAACCATATTCTCATGCAGTGAAACTCACGGAGCAAAGACACTGATTCTGACAGACAAGACAGAGCAGATTACATTGATATGAAACAAAGTCTCAGCTTTCAAATTCTGTCAATTTTATTACAAAATTCAAACAATAAATATCTCTCTATAATTCTCACACCAAGCTTAACTCAAAAGTTGGCAGCGCTACTAGTGCTAAGCAATAAAAAAAAACTGTATAAACAATGTGTCAATGCTGTTTATTAAGTCTAGATCAATGTGAACAGATACATGACACTTTTAAATCTATATCTATCAGTATTTTATAAAGTAGTATTTACTAACCGTGAATAATGACGGTGTGGTGTTGCTTGTTCCTCCACTGAACTTGAACTGTCTTGAGCAGAAGTTACTTTGAAACTCCTTTAATTAAACGTGCATTTTCATAAAGGACTGTGGAGTTTTTTTCTTCAGAACGTAAACCTGTTAAACCAGAATGTGGCGAGCAGGACGAGGTCGAGGGCCGTGAGAGAGCGGCACGAGGACGGTGGCATGATTAATGATGAGCCACTGTTACGGAAAGTAAACAGAGGAGACAATAGCAAGTAAAACTGGTTCTTTATTGAACAACACGAAGAACCAGACTCAGAACATGTAGGAAGATCATAGGAACAGTCTCAGTCTATTGCAGGCAGATCTCATGATCACTCTCAGCATCAGTAGGAAGAACACAGGAACGGATGCGTTGGCAGCGCAGGCTTGCGTGGGCAACTCGAAGATGCATGGTCAGACGAGTGAGGTGAAATCCCAGTGAAGATGAGACGTGAAGACAAAACTGCAACGGTGAATCTCCCAAACGAAGACACAGGCTGGAAACACGGGGAACCGAGGAGGAACAGGAACAGTACTGGGAACATCCACAAAACAACGATCTGACAAACTCAAGATGCACGAGGTGAGAATAAATAGGCACTGGAAATGAGAATCACCTGCCGCTGATTTTCCCGGAGGATAATCAGCGACCACGCCCACACACCCACATAAACACAACGTGAGGAAGAGTCAATAAATTCATCAACTGTGACAGTACCCCTCCTCTAGGAGCGCCTCCTGGCGCTCCCAGGAGATCCTACCTGCTGATTGTAATCATCAATAAGGGATTGATCCAGGATGTCCCTAGCAGGAACCCAACTTCTCTCCTCCGGACCGTAACCCTCCCAGTCCACCAAATACTGAAATCTGCGTCCCCTCTGTCTCGACTACAGAATACGATTTACCGAATAAGTAGGTTCCCCATCTACGAGTTGCGGCGGTGGAGGAACCGGATTAATGGGAGAATAAAATACGGGTTTTAATTTGGACACATGGAACACGGGATGAATTCTCCTGTACGCAGGATGAAGTTTGAGTCGGACTGTCACCGGACTAATGACTTTGGTGACAGGAAATGGGCCAGTGAATTTAGGAGCTAATTTATTCGAAATGGAGCGGAGAGGAATATTCTTGGTAGAAAGCCACACTTTAGAACCGATGACGTATACGGGAGGTCTTGACCGGTGGCGATCGGCCTTAATATCTAAACTACAACAAAGTAATGATACTTCTAGGGAAAAAAAATCACTCTGAGACTTGTTTTAAAAGTTTCAGAATCACCAAAAATGGTTTCATTTTACTTAAAGTTTCAGAATAATACAAAGATAATATTTTAAAAAGTAAAAAAATAACAGAAATATAGGTATAGGTCTTCACCCGAAATTCGGACCCGAGATGATGATCTGCCTTATGATTCTGATCATCTGCTTGCCTTGCCAGATCAGCTGGTCCCGGGGGAGATGGGTCCTTGCCTGTCTTCTTCCTCTTCTCCGTTTTATTGGCTTTATGAAGTTCTCTGGCGTGGTCTTTCTGAAGTCGTTCAACTAAAAGATTGTCCATAAATATTTGAGTTTAATCAGTTACCTTTGAGACATGTAAATCATTTAGAAGAGGTTCCAGTTTGAGGGAATTAACAGAAGATTTCATATTTGGGCCTTCTAGCAACACAACTGCAAAAATGAAATCTGACATTTTAGAGAAGGTCTGCGATGAGATCTACAGGTATAAAGCTTACCCCAGCAGTGCAGACTTTAGTGAAGTATCCGAGGCACTGGTAAAAACACACCCCTGCTTGGCAGAAAAAGGATCTTTCAATGGTTGCTACGGGTGGACACAGAGACTAGAAATGGCCGATCTATGGCCCGAAATGGCCCGTCAGGTATGTAAATAAATACACATTTAACTTATTTCTAAGTACATGCTTGTACAAAATGACAATTGGCAACAAGGACTTTTCCACATAAATGTCTAAACAAATGGCTACTATGTTATGTTTGCTTTTTTGTGCCAAGGACTTATGGGGTCCTATCTTGCACCCAGCGCAATTGATTTTGTAACTGACGCATGTATCATTCCTATTTTTTCCCTCCACAGACGCACGTCAGTAAATTAAAGAATGAACTTGCGCTCCCGTGGGCGGTTCCGGCGCAAACGTAGCACGGAAGAGGAGAGCTTATTTGACAGAATACCTGCTGCATCGTCTATAGTGAGGTAAGCAAAGTAATCTCAGTCTAATGTTAGACTACATTGCAAAAATAACACCATAGAAAATAAACGGAAAATGAAAAGTTGAAAAGATTTAAACAGAAGAACTATAAATATTTTTCCCTCCTCTGATAGCCATGCGATGCGCGCCACAGTGGGATTGGACAATTGAGGGTCCGGGAGTGGCAATGCGCGATGTGCTCCTGGTGGCAAATCCGCCATTATAATAGCAAGCCGCCATGGAACAAGCGCGCCTGCTTTTAAAGAGAATGCGAGATGACGCTCTGATTGGTTTATTTCACGTTACGCCCAAACCACACCTATAAATAATGAAGCTACTTCAGACCAACCCATTTTAGATTTGCGAGATCCGCCCACAAAGTTACTTGTGTTTCGCCCTTGATACTTGCATTTCAGATCTTTAAAATATTCATATTTATTCGACATTAATAACATTAGTATTAAGTGTTCCTTAAATTGTTTACAAATTAAACCTATCAGTGCCATTAAAAAAATGAAGTAATATAATGCTGCCAATATGAAATACATACAAATACTCAAATCACATTGTTAAAATACATCAGTAAGGTTTAGGAAACAGAATATAGTTCTGTATAGTACATTATAAAATCATTACTTCTGTAGAACGTCCTGAAAAAACATGGACACCCAGTGTGTGTGTGTGTGTGTGTGTGTGTGTGTGTGTGTGTGTGTTTAAAGGATTAGTTCACCCCAAAATGACAATTTCCTAATAATTTACTCATCCCAATGCCATCCAAGATATCCATGTCTTTCTTTCCTCAGCGGGAGAGAAATTGTGTTTGAGGAAAACATTTCTGGATTTTTCATCTAACAATGTATTCCATTGGTTACCATTGTTTTTAAGTCCAAATCAATGCAGTTTCAAACGTCTTTTTTTTTTTTTTTTTTTTTTTTTTTAATTCTTTATTTTCAAAAAGTGGAGCATAACAAAATGTTACAATAAGACATGTCCAAACATTATCCACTTTTCTTTTCGTTTTTTTTGTACAAAAAAGTAAAACAAACTGAACAATTAGGGAGAGATAAACAACATGCACATATCCGACACCAAGTATGAAAGGGGGATAAAAAAAAAAAAAAGGTGTAAATAAAAAGAGGATTATTTTCTATATTCTAACCTCTACAAAATCTGGTCGTAAGGGTTGAATATATCTAACCCATTAGCTCCATAATTTAACAAAAGTGCTCCTTTTAAGGCGAATTGAAAATGTTATGGATTCCATTACATAAATCTCATTCACTATGTTTATCCACTCAGTCATCGCGGGGGGCTCGGGAAGGAGCCAGCATCTTGTAATTGCCTTTTTGGCTGCTACTGTCAAAATAGTATACAGGTATTTATCTTCATGTCTATGCATATTGTCCAAATTTCCCCAAAAAAATGTAGAAAACTGTAATGGTATGTTGTTAACCTTAAATATACTAATTAAAGCTTTTTGAAATTCAAGCCAAAAGAGTTTAATCTTTGGACATTCCCAAAATATATGCCAATGCCCTGCATCCCGAGCCCCACACAACCTCCAACAGCAGGCCGTGCCTGTGCCAAAGTGTACCTTTTGCCTTGGTGTTAGGAAAAAGCGCACTAAACATTTCCAGCTAAACTCTCGCCATTTATGGGAATTCGTACATTTCCAAGAGGATTCGCATACTTCATACCATTCTTCATTAGTTATTGAGAAATGTCCTTCATTTTCCCATTTTTCTTTGATGTAGTCCGTAGAGTGAGACCTCTTTGTCAGAAACCCTTTATAGAACTTGCCGATAGCACCTTTAACTATAGTGTTTTTAAAAGCCTTCAGAAAAATTGTCAAAATTGGGTCATCTATCTCAGTTTTGGAGATAATATTCTGCTGGAAATAGTTCCGCAATTGGAGATATCTAAAAAAATCTAAATTGTTAAGCTTAAAATCACTCTTAAGACTGTCAAAATCTTTCATATTCCCATTATGAGTGAGTGAATAAAAGGTCGTCACACCCTTTGAAATCCAATATTTGAATGTGCTGTCTATCTGGTTGGGGCTGAACCCAGGGTCAAATGCACACCACTGCAATATCTGTATTTTATCATCCAAATTATATTCTCCCTTGACTTTACGCCATATTTTCAATTGTGTATTAATCCAAGGGTTTTGAATCATTTTGATATGTTTATCCAAATTTGTATAAGCTAGGACCGCATAGATTGGCGGATCCTTCATTATTGAGAGTTCAATGTCTTTCCATCTAGCATGAAATTTTGATGAGCACATATAAATGAGTGGCTTGATCTGAGCTGCATAAAAATATCCTTTGAAATACGGTAAGGCGATGCCTCCCATTTCTTTTGGAAGCTGTAATGTTTTATATTTGACCCTGGGTCTTTTACCCTGCCAAATAAATCTAGAAATGATTTTATCAATTTCTGAAAATTCTTTCTGGGAAATTTCCACTGGAAGAGCCTGAAACAAAAACAGATAACGTGGAAGCACATTCATTTTGACACTATCGATTCTTTGGCAGAAGGTAAGAAATGAGATTGTATTCCATCTTGTAATATCCGCCTTAATTTTAGTTAATAAGGGGCCATAATTAATTTCTCCCAATAAAGAAATGTCCTTTGGTAGAGAAATACCCAAGTACTTCAGTGATTGTTGGTCCCATTTAAGAGTAAAAGTTTCACAAAGCTGTTTAGGAGGTGAGTAATTAAATGTTAAGAGTTGGGTCTTTTGTATGTTTAATTTATAGCCCGAGTATCGACCAAATTTCTGCAAAATGTTCATCAACTCAGGAAACGTGACAGTTGGCTCCGAAATATATACCAAGACATCGTCTGCGTACAAAGCAACTTTATGGACTTCCCCATTTATAGAAATGCCTTTAATACTTGAAGTTTGTCTCAACCATTGCGCAAGTGGTTCAATATATAAAGCGAAAAGGAGTGGTGAAATAGGACAACCCTGCCTAGAACCACGCTGTAGTATAATAGATTCTGACAGGTGTCCATTAATTTTTATTCTTGCAGATGGCTTACTATATAGTGTACGAATAACTTGAATAAATTCGGTATGTACCCCTAGTCTTCCCAGTACTTTGTAAAGAAAAGCCCAGCTGACTGAGTCAAAGGCCTTTTCAGCGTCAAGGCTCACCAGAAGAGCCTCCAATTTGTTTTGTTGAATATGATGTAGGATATGTAAAGAGCGTCTAATGTTATCATGAGTTTGTCTCTCCAGAACAAAACCAGTTTGATCTGTGTGTACGATATGCGGAAGTAACTTCTCTAATCTTTTAGAAAGTATAGCTGTGAACAGTTTATAATCAACGTTCAACACTGAAATTGGCCTGTAAGAACCACACTCTGTTTTATCTTTTCCCTCCTTAGGGATAACTGATATAACTGCTTCACTCCATGAAGGTGGCATTTTTGATTTTTTTATAACTGTATTAGAAGCCCTTAGAAGGTTTGGCAATAACTCATTACGAAATGTTCTGTACCAAACTGAGGGGAAGCCGTCTGGGCCTGGTGTCTTATTAGCTTTCAGTCTAGAGATGGCGGCATTTATTTCCTTCTCTGATATTTCAGCTGTCAATATGTTATTGTGTTCTTCTGATAGAGTAGGCAAGTTAAGTGAGTTGAGAAAATCCTCCATTTGAGATTCACTCTTTAAAAATGGTTGAGTATATAAATTTTTATAATACTTCTCAAAAGCTTCTTGTAATTCTTCTTGTTTATACAGTATAATTCCAGAATCAGGATGTTTAATTTTGTAAATTGTGCAATCTGCTCTTTCTTTTTGTAGTCTTCTAGCGAGAATTTTTGAAGCTTTAGGGCCGGCTTCATAATATTTTTGTTTTACAAAGACAAATTTCTTCTCAATTTCCTGTGTACTCATCAAATTTATTTCATTTCGTGTTTTCTTAATCTCATTGAGTAAATTAGGGCATTGCTTCTTCTTATGTTGCATTTCTAAATTCTGCAATTTTTTATTAAGGTCTAACCATCTTAATTGTTTTTCTTTCTTATTATATGCACACCATGATATAATTTTTCCCCGAATTACAGCTTTTAGAGTGTCCCATATAATTGATGAATCGACCTCACCAGTATCATTAATATCTAGAAATTGTTTGATCTCCTTTCTCATTAAAGCCACAAACTGGGGGTTGTTTAGAGCACTTGTGTTGAGTCTCCAAAGTGTGTTTCGTGGAGAACCCTCTATTTGTATTGTACAATAGATAGGGGCATGGTCAGATAAATCAATAGAACCAATATCACAACTGGTAAATCTGTAGCGGTCTCTCGAAAACACAAAAAAATAATCTATACGAGAGTATGTATTATGTGAGTGAGAATAAAACGTATAGTCGCGACCTGAAGGGTGAAAATCTCTCCACAAATCCACTATCCCCAGTTCGATCATCAGGCTATTCACTTTTTTGTGTGTTGCAGTCATAGGTACATTTTTCGATGCGTCAAGGTTAGGGTTAAGACGAAGGTTTAAGTCACCTCCCCAAATTATAATTCCTGTTGCGCCAATCATTAAGTCAAAGACCTTTCTATAAAAGACAAAATCACTTCCAGGGGGAACGTACACATTACAAATGGTTATTATTTCATTGTTGATCTTCCCTGAAACTACTATATATCTCCCTTCTTTATCAGACTCCTCTGAAATAAACTCAAAAGGTACTTTTTGTGATATTAATGTTGTAACTCCCCTCCTTCGTCCATTTTTATAAGATGAAAAATATGCCCTTGTATAACCCATTCTTCTTAGCTTTTCATGTTCTGTTACTGAGAGATGTGTCTCCTGTAATAATACAATTTGCGCTCCTGCCCGTTTTACTTTTGATAGTATTTTACTTCTTTTTACTGGGTTTGAAATCCCCTTCACATTAAATGAAACTATCTTAATGTCCTGCATGATCATAATATCCTAAATAATGTAATGTAAGAACAGAGCCAAAATAAAAATAAAAACATACACGTTTTCCCCACATCTGCCCTGTGCACAATTAGATTCTCTCCCAAAGAACAAATAAAGAACTCGAACAGAGAACAAAAAACAAAAAATAAAAAGTGAAACAAAAAAAGGTCCTTCCAAGGTAGAGGCTCGTAACCAAAGAGCCCTGCATGGCCTTATGTTGGTTAGGCCCCAATAGGGAGACGTCTCACCTCGTTGTTGAGGGAGGGCCCTATTAAATGTCCACACACTAGCAAAATTCAGTCTGAATGAGATCACAACTCAGTCCCGACTTCTTAAATGAAAACTTATTATTAAAAAAAAAAATATATATATATATTTTACAAAACAGTGTCTCCATAACCAAGAAGATTAGAGTCAGTCTTACCACGAGTATCCAATAAGTGAAGCAAAAAGAGATCCTCAGATATCAATGTTTCTCCTAAATACCTGAAGCTTATCCCTGACGCGGGAGCGGTGGCTATCTTGCGTGGAATCATTCGTCGTACCGGAGTGATGGACTCTTCTCTCTGAGTGGTTTCCGTGAGCCGTACGCCAAGAAGACAACAACTGTAGCTCCTCTTGATCCGGATCGGCTGACGGTTTCACCACGGTGACGGGTAACCCTCGCGCTGCCATGTCTCTTGTTGCCTCGGCGGCATCCTTGTATAGACGAGTGCCATTGTCGTAAAAGACCCGCATTTTATACGGGTACGGGGTTTGAAACTTGATGCGTTTCTCTCGAAGTATCTTCTTGGCCTCTTTATATTCATTACGTTTTTTGAGCACTTCAATAGGGTAGTCGTGATCCACGAAGAAGCGCACACCATCACAAAAAACCTCTTTCTTTTGCCACGCTCTTCGAAGAACCTCCTCTTTCATACGATAACTCCCAAACTTCACTACGATGGATCTGGGCTTAGCTTGGGCATCTGGTTTTGCAGTCAGAGCGCGATGTGCTCTTTCAATCCCAAGTGACAAGTCGTTGGCAAAGCCAAGCGCGATTTTCAACATGTTGTCCAGAAATCTCACCATATCAGTTCCCTCTTTATCTTCCGCTATTCCGTATATTCGAAGATTGTCCCTGCGCGCTCGGCCTTCCTGCTCGACCAGCCTCGCCTCTAGGCCAACCTGGCGCTCTGTTAACCTCGTGATTAGCCCCGATACTGCTTGTAATACCGTTTCGGACTCCTCAATCCGACATTCTGCCTCTTCCACTCGATCGTTTACCCTCTTTAACTCACGCTTAATGTCTGAGTATTGATCGTTGTTATCTTTTCTGAAATCTCGGAGCTCTTTTAAAATATTTAGCAGCGTGGGCTCAGGTGTTTCCACGCCCTTCGCGGCCAAATTTAGCACAGATGCGTGGCCTCGGTCCTTCTGGCTGTCCTCCATGTCATCTTCTGTCAAAATTGTCGATTTCATACTTCTTGTGACGACCCCCTTCTCCATCTCCATAAATAAACTTCAATATTGGCAAAAAGATTACCGTTGGGGGTTATTTTAGAAAAAAGAAAAGAAAAACCGTCGGGAGCTCTCACCTCAGGCTCTCATTCTCTCGCTAGCGGAACCGGAACCTAGTTTCAAACGTCTTTGAAGTGTTTAAACGGGCTGTATTTGATTACAGCTGAAGAAGAGGTTGTTATCTAGCGAAACGATAGTGTCAGGTTTGCACAAACGAAGCAGACAAGATGGTAAGTTTGATATTTTAATAGCAGAATGGATCGGACACAGCGTGAAAGGTGAGTAAACAGGAAGTAGATAATCGTATGATGCTTAACTGAAAGATAACCAAGTCTCTCTCTCACTCTTGCAGATGCAGATGATGACAATACTCTGAAGATGGGCTGAAGACAGGCTGAAGAAGATCGGGATCGACGGTAAGTATGCAGGTAGGTGATGTAGACAGTGTGCGTCATAAAAATGACGTGTATTGACGAGACCAGACAAAGAGTGAGTGACTGAGTGCGGAATATTTAAGGTGAGCTGGTGATGGGATCCAGGTGACGGTGATTACTACTTAGAAGAGAGTGAGTGCAGGTGTGCGCCAAGGGGATTCTGGGGAGTGTAGTGCAGAGACAGATGAGGAAGACAGATGGTGGATGTGTCATTTAAAAAAAAAAAAAGATAATTTATAGACTTTTTACCTTCAATAGTTCGGATTGAGCTGATCAACAAACGGACAGGGAACTACGTCATCACGTTGAAAGGTCACGTCGGCGCCGGCAATACTATTTGAACTACTATTCATATTCATCAGAATGTTATTCATACAGTATACTATTCATATTCATATTTACTGTATACTATTACTATATATATAATAGCAAACAATACTATTTGAACTATCCGCCTACGTATGGTCGCATTGTAAACAGTGGGGCGGCACTGGCGTGACCTTTCAACGTGATGATGTAGTTCCCTGTCCGTTTGTTGATCAGCTCAATCCGAACTATTAAAGGTAAAAAGTCTATAAATTATATATATATTTTGAAAATGACCTATCGTTTCAGTAGATAACAACCTCTTCTTCAGCTGTGATCGCGTACAGCCCGTTCAAACACTTCAAAGACTTTTGAAACTGCATTGATTTGGACTTAAAAACGTAACCAATGGAATACATTGTGAGACGAAAAATCCAGAAATGTTCTCTCTGATGCCCTTGTCGGGTATTACAAAGTACTCCGAAAGACCAGGAAGTGGTTCCACTTGATTTTCTACCACTTTATTGACATTGCAGTGGTAAATGCCTTCATCCCGCACCAGCAGTTGGCTGCTGCTCATAACCAAAGAGCAAAAACACAGCGGAATTCCGTGAAGATTTGGTTATGAAGCATGCAGACTGGATGCCTCCAAGTGAGCCTGCTCCTCCTGCTCCAGCACCTCACATGACAGGAGAACCCTCAGGCCATGCCTGCCACAGGCCAATGCACACCACTAATAAAGGTGACGACCCCAGGCGAATATGCCGAGTGTGCCATCGGAAAGCGCTTGTGTTCTGCCAGGGATGTGCATCGTACTTGTGTTTCCAAGCAACATGAGATTGCTTCAATTACTGGCATGATGTAGATAGATTGTAGTGTTCAGAAGTTGTGAAAAATTGTATATAGTTGTAAATATATATATTTTTTATATTTAGTAGTACAATAGTTTGTAAATAGTAAAAAAAAATGGAAATAGTTTATTTTTCTTTTCATTATTCTTTTCTTTCATTATTTACTAGTCTTATTCATGTTTCAGTTGCAATTTGTATAGAAGAGTGAAAATGTTTTTGAAAAGTTTGGAAAAAAAGTTAAAATAAAAATCTCTCTCTCTTTCTCTCTCTCTCTCTGTGTGTTTGTGCTGTGGTGTCAGTTGTCAGTTCTAGCAACTAAGTGACCTTTGGGAATCACCAATGAACAAGTGTGTCTCCTAGTGGCCATTTGTGTTGTGCCAACTGAAAGTCTCACAGAAACCTCTCATTTTTTTTAGATATCAAGCTGAAAATTTAAACAACTCATTTAGTTGAAAACTTTTACTTTTTAGCATTTTTAGTCTGAAACATATTTATTAATATATACATCATTAATAATACAAATATTACAGCACATTTTCATAACAATAAACTTAAATAACTTTTAGAAACATTCATTTTTTTATTATTATACAGGCTTTTGTTAGAGGCAGGCCTTTATTTTAAACTAGTTTAATCACATTTTCGTCTGGGTTCCATGCTCCTCAAGACAAGTTTGTTTTCAATAAAGTTGTTGAAAAGTCACACTAGCACTAAATGAGACCCGTGTTACATCCAATGTAGGTACTGCCATCTATTGGCACCTGTACATTACAATGAACTTGAATGCACAGGGCTGTTTCCACCTGACCACTTCATGCGTTTTCTCAGATCAGATACCCAGCTAACACAGTTATGTTGTGAAGACGTAACCGGACCGGATCATATTCGTAGTAGCGATGTACCACATAACGTTCCAGCAACGTAACTTTGTGATTCCCATAATCGTTGTGGCGACGTTATAGTGGTATGTCGCAAGAACGTAACGATTACGTCTCAATGATCAAACTGGCATGTTGCGAGGACGTAACATCACAGGACCATATTAGTTGGTGTGACGTACCAAATAATGTTCCAGCGACATAACTTCGTGATTCCCATAATCGTCATGGCGACGTTATAGTATGGAAGGCCAGAAGGGCCAAAACGTGTGAAACTGTCGTGTAAACATGTAATTACGCGTTAACACGCAATTTAGGCCTGCGGCAACCCTGGCTACCTGAAGGTCAGGGACGAGGTGGCTGATCTCAACAGGCAGGTGGACACTCTGAGCCAGGACCTCAGAGATGTGACCGCCGCTACCGCCTGTTGAGGAGGAGGTCAAGGCCCACCCCCTCCGCCCAGGTCGCCCGGGTCACCAGTAGACTCCTGTCCGCTCTCCGCTCCCCCGAGAAGGGAGACGCCCACTATTTTTTTTTTTTTTTTTTCATCAATGCCCAGCTCATGCAAGAACCCTGAACCAGTGCTTTCAGGAGGCATGGGCTGGGATGCGCCTGCCAGGAACTTCACCGACCTCTATCGCCACCTACATGAGCGTTCCCGCACGTGTTTCTGCCTTGTGAATTTCTGACTTGCGTGTGTTTGTTTCTAACTATGCTTTCCTCTCTCTGTACAGACCAAGAACACCCACAGCCCCGGGGACCGGCACTACAGTTTATGTGCCACGACACCTCCATGGCTGACCACTTCTACGTCCTGAATTTGGACGCCAAGCAGGCGGCAGAACAACGCTGCCTGTTTGGGGCAGCCGTGGTGGGTGATAAAGCCCCCCCGGGGCCCCCGAAGCACCCCACCACCAGCCGACCCACGCCGCCATCCCTCCGCCCCCCTCCGCTTCGGTTAGTCCATCTTTTGGTGGGTCTGTTTAACCGTTTGACTGACGAGTGGGCGTATTCACTGACTCTTTGCCTTTCTCGCTCTTTGCAGGAGGAGCTAAGCCCTGCAAAGTAATGTTTTTTTTTTTATAAAAAACATTTAATAAAAAAAAATAATAATAATAAAATATATATATATATATATATATATATATATATATAAATTAATGAAGAAAATTAAAAAAATATATATACTGTATATACAGTGAGGAAAATAAGTATTTGAACACCCTGCTATTTTGCAAGTTCTCCCACTTAGAAATCATGGAGGGGTCTGAAATTGTCATCGTAGGTGCATGTCCACTGTGAGAGACATAATAAAAAAAAAAATCCAGATATCACAATATATGATTTTTTTAACTATTTATTTGTATGATACAGCTGCAAATAAGTATTTGAACACCTGTCTATCAGCTAGAATTCTGACCCTCAAAGACCTGTTAGTCTGCCTTTAAAATGTCCACCTCCACTCCATTTATTATCCTAAATTAGATGTGCCTGTTTTAGGTCGTTAGCTGTATAAAGACACCTGTCCACCCCATACAATCAGTAAGAATACAACTACTAACATGGCCAAGACCAAAGAGCTGTCCAAAGACACTAGAGACAAAATTGTACACCTCCACAAGGCTGGAAAGGGCTACGGGGAAATTGCCAAGCAGCTTGGTGAAAAAAGGTCCACTGTTGGAGCAATCATTAGAAAATGGAAGAAGCTAAACATGACTGTCAATCTCCCTCGGACTGGGGCTCCATGCAAGATCTCACCTCGTGGGGTCTCAATGATCCTAAGAAAGGTGAGAAATCAGCCCAGAACTACACGGGAGGAGCTGGTCAATGACCTGAAAAGAGCTGGGACCACCGTTTCCAAGGTTACTGTTGGTAATACACTAAGACGTCATGGTTTGAAATCATGCATGGCACGGAAGGTTCTCCTGCTTTAACCAGCACGTCAAGGCCCGTCTTAAGTTTGCCAATGACCATTTGGATGATCCAGAGGAGTCATGGGAGAAAGTCATGTGGTCAGATGAGACCAAAATAGAACTTTTTGGTCATAATTCCACGAAACGTGTTTGGAGGAAGAAGAATGATGAGTACCATCCCAAGAACACCATCCCTACTGTGAAGCATGGGGGTGGTAGCATCATGCTTTGGGGGTGTTTTTCTGCACATGGGACAGGGCGACTGCACTGTATTAAGGAGAGGATGACCGGGGCCATGTATTGCGAGATTTTGGGGAACAACCTCCTTCCCTCAGTTAGAGCACTGAAGATGGGTCGAGGCTGGGTCTTCCAACATGACAATGACCCGAAGCACACAGCCAGGATAACCAAGGAGTGGCTCTGTAAGAAGCATATCAAGGTTCTGGCGTGGCCTAGCCATTCTCCAGACCTAAACCCAATAGAGAATCTTTGGAGGGAGCTCAAACTCCGTGTTTCTCAGCGACAGTCCAGAAACCTGACTGATCTAGAGAAGATCTGTGTGGAGGAGTGGGCCAAAATCCCTCCTGCAGTGTGTGCAAACCTGGTGAAAAACTACAGGAAATGTTTGACCTCTGTAATTGCAAACAAAGGCTACTGTACCAAATATTAACATTGATTTTCTCATCATACAAATAAATTGTTAAAAAATCATACATTATGATTTCTGGATTTTTTTTTTTTTTAGATTATGTCTCTCACAGTGGACATGCCCCTACGATGACAATTTCAGACCCCTCCATGATTTCTAAGTGGGAGAACTTGCAAAATAGCAGGGTGTTCAAATACTTATTTTCCTCACTGTATATAGGACAGTGGCCCTCCAGAACTGGAGTTTGACACATGTGCGTCTAACATATCAATCTTAATTTATGCAGTTAAATGTTATTATAAATTGTATCTATGTAAAATTTTTGGCCTTGATCAGTACTGTCCGGTTACTTCACAGTACACTCCACACGTGTCATTCACTCATTTTTGTATTTCAGAAAAACACCTTGTTGCTTGCTCATTATAGGGTATTATATTATAAATGCATGCATTATATTATAAATTAAGTAAATTAAATGATATTAAATATAATAAATATATAAAATATATATTATAATATAATTTAATGAAAATGATAAATGTTATAGGTAACTATAGCTTTTTTCCAGGTATTATATTTACTTTTTTGATCTCTGGATCATCTGTAGAGGGTTAATTGTGCTAAATGGAAGGCTAGTTCAAAGAATATTGCAATAGTCAATAACATCAATCCAGGGTGGAAACTTTATAGCAGAAATGTTTGAGCGAATGCATTCAGTATACATGAGAATTGAAACCTTTTGAATCATAGAGATCAGATATTAGTGTTGCAATAGTGTATCTTGTTGAAAAATCACACAAAGGCTAATTATTTGCTGAAATAAACAGGTTTATTAAGAAAGGTACTTTTACAATGAACATTCATATTATATGACTTCAGTAAATGCTCCTTTCAAGTGTTAAAGATTCATTCTTCTTTGACCTGGGAAAGAAGGAAGAGGCAAACATTAGTCTTATTAACAAAAGAGGCAAACATTAGTCTTATTAACAAAAATGTTCTTCACTTTACATAATGAATAGAATACAGATGTGCAAATGTCATACAGGATATGTAACATCAGCAAAATGCAATTATTATAGTTCCATTACATCTGCTGAAATGTTCATGCATTTGGATAAACAAGTTGAATAAATAATGGGGAAAAAAATCATCTACTTAGTCTAACCTTTCCAGAATCACGGCTCTTAACTCTGAGCTTGTTGACCTGAGACTCAGAAATGTCAGCACGCTCCTCAGCCTCCTCAAGCTCATGCTGCACCTTCCTCAACTTGGACAGGTGAGCATTGGCTTGCTCCTCCTAAAGTTTTTTTTATATGGTTCATGTATCATGTTTCATCAAATTAGCATTCCAATATAAATAATTACAGTGTCAAAATGTTCTATTAGATTTTACATACCACTTCTTCAGACTGCCTCTTGTAGACTTTGACCTTCAGCTGCAGTTTGTCAACCAAATCCTGGAGTCTGGTGATGTTCTTCTTGTCCTCGTCAGTCTTCAAAAAATACACATTTACAAAATTAAGCATTGATCCTTTACTAAAATTAGGCATTGTCAGTACATACACTAGTATACAGACTCTTTTGTCTGAACAAACCAGTGAGGAATATGGTCATACCTGATAAGTGAGCTCTTTCACTCTCCTCTCATATTTGCGGACACCTTTAATAGCATCAGCTCCACGTCTCTGCTCAGCTTCAACTTCAGACTCAAGCTCACGGACCTAAAGAAAATATTATTTTTATTCAAACAAATCATAATATAACATACTTCACTTTTCCCATATCATAACTATAAAGAGGCTTACTCGGGACTCCAACTTCTGGAGTTGTTTCTTTCCTCCTTTCATGGCCAGATTCTCAGCCTCATCCAGACGGTGCTGCAGGTCCTTCACTGTGATCTCCAGATTCTTCTTCATCCTCTCAAGGTGAGAACTGGTGTCCTGCTCCTTCTTCAGCTCTTCTGCCATCATTGCAGCCTTTTGCATTAATACAGAAAGTCATTAGATCCACACTTTTTAAGTACGTAAGCGTCTTATGAAACATTTGGCAGCTACTGTTGCTCACATCAGTGATGGCCTTCTTGGCCTTCTCCTCTGCATTTCTGGCTTCCTGTACAGTGTCATCAACTTCACTCTGGACATGAACAAGGTCAGCCTCAAGCTTCTTTTTGGTGTTTATGAGACTTGTGTTCTGCAAAATGGAAAGCAACAGTTTGAACATTTTGAATGATGCTCTCAATTGCCAATTCCCTTAATTTCAGGGAAACAATATGCCCTTACCTGAGAGTGCAACAGCCCAACACGCTCACTGATATCCACCAGCTCTTGTTCAGCCACTTTGCGGCCTCTCTCTGTCTGCTCCAGAGCAGCTCTCAGCTCCTCAATCTCAGCCTGCATCAGATTGTTTCTGCGCTCCACCATGGCCACCTGCTCCCTCATGTCTTCCTGTCCTCTCTGGGCATCATCAAGGTGCAGTTGGGCATCCTGAACATAACAATAGCTTTAGAATGAGCTTTTGATGTGGTTTCTGCTAGGCTGTCCTTACCATATGTTCGATTATAAAAAAAAAAAAAAATGAATACATCCCAAAGTCGAAAAGAAGAATTCCTATGCATACCTTGAGTTGTCCCTGAACATTCCTGAGCTGTTTCTGGGCCTCAGCAGCCTGGCGATTGGAGTGGCTTAGCTGAATCTCCATCTCATTAAGGTCTCCCTCCATCTTCTTCTTGATTCTCAGGGCATCATTCCTGCTCCTGATTTCAGAGTCCAGAGTGCCCTGCATGGATTCAATGATTCTCTGGCTGTTCCTCTTGATCTGCTCCATCTCCTCATCCTTCTCTGCAAGCTTCCTGTCAATCTCTCCCTTGATCTGGTTTAGCTCAAGCTGGATACGTAGAATCTTGGACTCCTCATGCTCCAGTGTACCCTATGACAAATAAAGCAACATTTAAACATAAGAATGAAAATGCACACAGTGTATTGATGAATACAACAACAGAGTATGATGGTTCTAGCAAGAATTCCATATTGATATCCAGATACTCACTTCAGCCTCTTCCAGGGCCGTCTGAATCTCTGACTTCTCAGTCTCCACTGTCTTCTTGGCCTTTTCCAGCTCATGGATGCTCTTACCAGTCTCACCTAACTGCTCTGTCAGATCTGAAATTTCCTCTATAGAAAGAAAAACATATAATATTTATCATAATGCACATTCATTAATCATATGTGCTTACTTTTTAATGCTCACTGAGAATTAGAACATTTAAAGGGATAGTTCACCCAAAAATGAAAATGTTATCATTAATTAATTATTCACCCTCATGTCATTAAAAAACCCATAAGACTTTCGTTCATCTTTGGAACACAAGTGAAGATCTTTTTGATGAAATTTGAAAGCTTTCTGTCCCTCCATAGACAGCTACACAATTGATTATTTGACGCTTCAGAAAGGTTACAAAGAGATCATCAAATTAATCCATATGAATTGAGCTCTCAGATTTCATCAAAAAGATCTTGATTTGTGTTCCGAAGATGAACAAAAGTCTCACAAGTTTGGAACAACATGAGGCTGAGTATTTAGTAAAAGAATTTTCATTTTGGGTGAATAATCCCTTTGAGTTTTTTCTAATTTAACGGCTTCATTCTTACGCTGCAGATTCTTGTTCTCTCTCTTGAGGGTCTCCAGATGATCCAGGCTCTCCTCATAGGAGTTCTTCATCTTGAACAGTTCAGTGCTGAGTGAACGAGCCTCTTTCTGAGCACCTTCCAGCTCTGCCTGACCTTCCTCATATTTCTGCTTCCATTCTGCCAGGACCTTTGGTGGAGATATTTTAGGATAGAGTTTGTTTAAAAAAAGTTGAACAAAGCCCATTCCAGCAATACTTTAACAAAGAGAATATAATATGATTAAAACTGTTTACCTTGTCGAAGTTTCTCTGCTTCTTGTCAAGGTTGGCAGCCAAACCATTGGCTCTCTCCACATCAATCATGAGGTCCTCCACCTCACCCTGGAGTCTCTGTTTGGTCTTCTCCAGAGATGCACATTTGGAGTTTACGGCCTCAACTTGTTCCTCTGCCTCTTGTAGACGCTGAGCCAGCTTCTTTCTGTTAAATAATACACATTATTTTGAATTCTAATCTATAAAATAGCTGTGAGAATTGGGAATATTATACAATAATATACATACTTGGACTCTTCAAGCTCCTCAGTGCGCTGGATGGCATCAGTTTCATATTTGGTTCTCCACTGAGCAACCTCACTGTTGGCCTTTGACATTCCCCGCTGCAGCTCAGACTTTGCCTCCTGCTCTTCCTCAAACTGCTCACGGAGCAGGTCGCAGTCATGACGGGCTGATTGCACAGCATGGGCCAGTGCGTTCTTAGCCTAAGGGACAAAGTCGCATAATATTAGCTTGTATCTACAGTAAAGTAATTGACAAATATGTGCATGAATTGATTATGCTGTATTACCTTAACCTCCTCTTCAATGTGCCTCTTAAGCTCCTCAATTTGCTGAGTGGAAGCTTGTTTGCCTCTGGTGAGCTGAGAAACCAGAGCCTCCTTCTCCTCCAGCTGACGGCCAAACTCACCTGTATAGATTTAGATTCACTGTGTCAGACTTTTCTATGTCTCTATCAGTTTATTTCAAAACAAATGGATGTAAGATTTTATCAGTGTTACAGTCATAAATGTACAGCTGAATAATCTTAATACACTATTATTTTTGATTGATTTTTGTTAATAATTATTGTTAATTATTGACATTAATTACTTTTGATATAATATGAATTTGTTCATGAGTTACCATTTTCAGTTTGAAATCTTGCACTTTGAGTACTGAGATCATTTAACTGACGAACGTTCTCGTCATTCTTGGACTTAATTTCACTAAGTTGGTCCTCAAGTGTGCGGCACATCTTCTCAAGATTGCCCTGCAAATACAAAAGTCATTAAATATTTGAAAGAACTTCAAGACTTGTTGTATGTGACCCATGCTGGCAAAATCAGTCACAATGAGCACATTTTCAAAAATGAGTTATTGTTATTTACTTTTATTGTTATTAAAAAAAACCTTCATGTATGATGATGTATGATTTGCTGTAATCAGTTTTCAGGATCCAAAACAAAATCACCTTGCAACCATACCTTAAAATTCCTGGTAATACCACCAAATTTGGCACACACCAAATCAAAACCAAATATCTATAGGAAAAATATATAGGGGAGAGTGGGGTAAAATGAGCCAGTGGGTAAGTTGACCCACCCCCTGTTTCTAGGCAACTATGCACATTTGGTGTCATGGGGCCATACATTTTGAAGGACTCCATCATTTATATATTGCTGTGAAGAGGAGAAGCACATGGGACAAGAGGAAAGTTGTCTTTTCCACAAAAACACCTTTTTTGCTTGTTAAAGTAAATTTTCTGCATTTCAGGTATATTAGCCATTTTGTCAAAGCAAATCAGATCTAGGTCTAAAGTTGTGCATGGTACATGTTGGTGATTTGTCAACATTTAAAACCATGTGAATCATTAAGCTAAAGGTTATCCTGAATTGCTAAGCTACGCCATTTTTACCAAAATGGTGGCTATGGGGCAAAGTGAGCCAGATGATGTGGGGTAAATTGAACCAGTGATTCAACCTTTTTGAAATGGAGAAAATCGACTGAAATGTGTTGAAATAAAATGTCTTTTTATAAGCAACATATTAAACTGCAATTAACATTTATATGCCCTAATATTTCATAAAAACAATACAGTCGGCCGAAATATGAAAGACAATATTTTGTTGACTAGTTTTGGATAAATTATAAAGTCTTTTAAAATAGACTACTGCCACATCAAATATGCTTTTGTTTAGCAATTTCTGCTCATATATATATATATATATATATATATATATATATATATATATATATATATATATACGCACAGTATTTTTTATATTTTTTTGTCAAAAATAAAGTCATCAACTAAGATTACTTTTAAGGTTACTATAGTATTTGTTCCAATGTAGGCTATATTCAAATAAATGAATACATATAGTAAAATGTAGGCCTATAATTTATTTTTTACAAAGAAAGAGTTCACTTGAAATATTGTTGAAATTGTAATTGTTGTTGTAATTGTAATCTTTTTAATAAAATAGCAAAACATATATTTACAAAGAAGATGTAAGCTAAATCTTAAAAGGTCAATATAAGCCTTCTTTTTAAATTATTTGTATTGTGCTTTATATTAGTAACACATTTGGGGAGAAGATTTTGTTGTTTTAATAACAACGCATAAACATTATTCTCTCAAAAATACAAACATGTACATACATGTTGCTCACATAATAAGATAGCCCTGTTTTGTGCTAAATAGTGCATTTACACCTTTGCCATTAATATGTGTATAAGCAACTGAAAAAAGCACAAATGTCAGGGCCCCAAAAACACCTCAGACCCCAGAGGGTTAACATTGTTTAGAAAGGTAAGTGTGTTATTAAATTATTATTTTAAAGAGGCAAGTTTTTTTATTATTATGCTTGCATAAAAAGTGAAAGATAGGATGGTCAATTTACCCCCAGATGGCTCAATTTACCCACTGACTGGGATCAACTTACCCCTGACCTGGGGTAAGTTGAGCCACATGAACACTTTTTTTTCTGAGGTCATATTTTCAAGGCTCTTTGTCATAGGTGCATTTTTTAATTTTCAGTTTATAGGCAACATCCCAAATTAACAGTGGATGTCTTCATTGTACCTCTGTCTCAATTTCCCTTGCCTTGAGATCCACATAAGTAAAAACTGGCTCATCTTACCCCACTCTCCCCTATATATATTTTTTTTTTCCATGATACCACAATAGTTTGATTAACATTAATGAGACAGCAGCAACCTACTGAGACCTACTGTAATTCACGTATTTAATATAATGTTATATATCAGATGTTTTTCCCCAACAGTTAACCAAACGTTCACTTAAGGCATAACAGATAATGTTTGCGTGAATATTCGCCAAGACAGATATTTTGAAATACTGCAATTCTGTGTACATGTGTATATTGGGACTACGTGCTGTCTGAGAGGCGTCTTTGTGCGCACTTTGTGCTTTGTGTTGATCTGTCAGTCAGTGCGAGTAAGATCGTTTTGTTTACATCAGCATGAGTTTAAAAATCATATTTCATTGGTTCAGACTTATGCCATCGAGAATTCGCTTTGAATATTAAAACTTGTGGTGAGGGGAAGCACCAGTCGTTGAGAAGCGAGCAAAGAAAAATGGAAATTTTTCATGGATTATTAAAACAAAGGAAAGATTTAGGAACATTTTACATTTTACCTCTCAGAAAACGTAAAAATAAAGATAATTTTAGATGTTTAATTACTACTTGGAGTCCTGGGATCACTAGCCCTGGGCTTCTAAATAAAAAATAAAAAATAAAAAAATAAATTCGACCAAAATTTACATTTACCTGTAGCTCGAAATTAGCACATGCATATTCGACTCATTTTGCCAGCATGGATCACATACATTCTTTAGAATATTCCCCAACCTTTGCTTTGGCAACAGCTTCCATGTTGCTGGAAAGATCATCAATCTCCATTTTGAATTCGCTCTTCTCTTTCTCAAGCTTCTGCTTGACACGCTGCAGGTTGTCGATTTGCTCTCCCAACTCGGCCACAGTGTCTGCCTGCTTCTTGCGGAGGGCAGCAGCAGTAGATTCATGCTGGAGGGTGGACTCTTCAAGATCACGACGCAGCTTCTGGAATTCAGCTTCACGCTTCTTATTCATCTCGATCTGAGCAGAAGTGGCTCCTCCAGCCTCCTCAAGCCTCTCACTGATCTCCTCAAGTTCCCTGGAGAGATCAGCTCTCTGCTTCTCAACCTTGGCACGAGCAGCGCGCTCAGCCTCGATCTCTTCCTCCAGTTCCTCAATGCGGGCCTATGGTGGAAAGTAATTAATTCGATTTTTGGTGATCTGCATTTGATCATAATGATGTAATGTTTGAAAAAAAATCTCAAAATACCTGAAGCTCCTTGATCTTCTTTTGGAGTTGAGCACCCAGAGATTGTTCATCTTCTATCTTGCTAAGCAGCTGGCTTGTTTCAAAGTCTCTCCTGTTGGTGTTCAACAATAAGTAGTTGTAAAAAAAAAAAAAACATAACACAACAACAACATTTTTAAAAATAAAAGAAATACAAGATTTCCTGCTTTATTTACTTTTTTATTTTCTCATCAGATTGCTGCTTGTCATTTTCCAGGTCCATGACGGACTCTTGGGATAATTTCAGGTCTCCTTCAAGCTTTCTCTTAGCTCTCTCCAGGTCCATGCGGAGCTTCTTTTCTTGTTCAAGGGAACCCTCAAGCTACAGGACAATGATATATAAAATATGTTCACAGCAGAAAACAGTTGATTTGATGAATTAATATACTTAGTTTACATAATCAACTCACATCATCAACTTGCTGCTCAAGCTTTGTCTTGGCTTTGGTCAGGGTGTTGACTTTGTCTTCCTCGGCCTGAAGATCATCCAGTGTCTGCTGATGTGCCTCTTGGAGGGCTTTCTTCTCCTTCGTAAGCTTAGCAATGCTCTCATCCTGAGCTGTCATTTCCTCAGTCAAGTTCTTGACCTGTATGATTTTTTGTTCCAAATAAGCTTAAATATGACAATTCATATTCTATATCAATTTATAAGACAGAGATTAAATCTAATCTTAAACCAACTCAATTTCTAACCTTATTCTCAGTGGCATGTTTCTCCTTCTCCACTTTAGCCAAGGTGAGCTCCAGGTCATCAATGTCTTTCTTCAGCTCAGAGCACTCATCCTCCAGTTTCCTCTTCTTGGCTGTCAGTTCAGCATTGATTTCTTCCTCATCCTCCAGTCTCTCAGTTGTCTCCTTGAGTTTAGCTTCAAGCTGGATTTTGCTTTTAATCAGACCCTCACACCTCTCCTCAGCATCTGAGAGACCCTCAGATTCCTGTTAGTAAAATAGATTGCTATTTCGTTGGAAACAACCTTGCTCATTTTTAATGTAGCCAAAATTCAGTTAATTACAAAATATACTCACAGATGCTACTTGCAGCTGCAGATCATTTTTCTCTTGCAGCAGTGATACCATCTTCTCTTCAAGCTCCTTCTTTTTGGCTTCAGCCTTAACCAAAGCCTCTTTGCATTTTACAAAGTCCTCTTTCATGTTTGCCAGCTCCTTCTCAGTCTCTGCACTCTGAAGCAGAGGCTTAATCTTGTAATAAACCTTCATCCATGGCCAGTGTTTGACATTCATGAATGAACGGATGTTGTATTGGATGGTGTAAACCGACTCCCTGTGAATAATTCATCATTAAATGGCATAATCATCATTAAGTTTGCACAGTTATCATTGATGTCATCTTTACTCATGACAATAATCACCTCCTCTCCATCATTTTCACATACTCCTTCCTCGTCAGGAAACCACGACAGAGAGCCTGAGTCATTGTGACCAGAGCAGCCAGTTTCTCATCTCGCATCTCCTCAAGAGCACCCAGAAGACCAGCTTTGAAGAACACCTGAATTTATGTAAAACAGTAAATCAAAATATATTGATTTAAACTGTCTAAGCTAAATGACCATGATCACTGAATCTTGAAATTGGTAAAGCTAAATATAAACCTTTGTATGTCCAAATCTGTAGTCGTCATGATTAACATCGATGGATCCCAGAAGTTTCTCACTGGCCTTCTTGTTATCCATAAACTGTCCCTCTGGGATAACACCAGCATTCAGCACCTTGTATCTGTGGAAAATGTATCAAAATACTTCATATCTTTTAATTAGGAGCCTCCTCGGAAATGTTGTTTTCGTGTGGTCCCATTTACCTCTGCTTAAAGTCACCATATTGGATTCTGCTGGGGAAGCCCTTTGTGCATATTCTGATACCCTCCAGAACACCGTTACACCTCAGCTGGTGGATAACCAGGAAGTTCTGCATGAGACCTATAACGAACAGTTTACACCATGCACTTGGTAATTTAACTTCATCATATATATTGAGAACTAAAATATTGATATATACGTAAAAAAAAGCAAAAAAAAAAACTTTACCTGGAGTCTTGGTCTCATTAGGAATCAGGCAACGCACAAAGTGAGGGTGAGTGGCCCTTAAGTTGGTCATGAGTTTGCCCAAGTTCTCCTGTGGAGAATAGAAAAAGGTTGGCATGCTTTGTATTTCTTTTTTTATTATTTTTTTTTAAATAAAGCAATATTGCTGTGATGTCATCTCTATACATACCCTGAACTGGGAGGACACAGTCTGCATGGAGCCACCCTTCTTCTTGCCTCCCTTTTTAGTAGTATCTATTGAGATAAACATACAAAGGAACATGTATAAATGCAAAAACAAGAAAGAAAGTTTAAAACTGAATCAAAGTTTTGTTAAATAGATTTTTTCTTTACCCTCAACATCAACTGGGTAGAGAGAAGCCAGCAGTTTGACAGAAGACTTCTGGTACAGCTGCACAACAGAATCATTCAGTGGATCCTTGTTCTTTTCCAACCAGCCAGTGACATTGTAGTCCACAGTTCCAGCGTAGTGAACCAGGGAGAAGTGGGCTTCAGCCTTGCCTTTGGCAGGTTTTGGTTTCTCGAAAGCTTTGCTCTTGCCAAGATGCTGATCATATAGCTTGTTCTTGAAGGAAGCGTCTGAAGCCTTGGGGAACATGCACTCCTCTTCAAGGATGGAGAAGATACCCATGGGCTGTTTATAAAAGAATGTTGTTTATTATCAAAAATAGGAGATTTTGAGAATAGGATCAATGGAAATTAATAAATTCATAAACCATTGATAACCTTCTCAATGAGCTCAATGCAAGAAGCCAAGTCCATGCCGAAGTCAATGAAGTCCCAAACAATGCCCTCCTTCTTGTACTCCTCTTGCTCCAGCACAAACATGGTGTGGTTGAAAAACTGTTGCAGTTTCTCATTGGTGAAGTTGATGCACAGCTGCTCCATGCTGTTGTACTGGAGGACAAAAAATGACAGAAACATTTACTACCTTCAGAATATCATTCATTTTGACATAAAAAGAGATAAAATAATCATTCTTACATCAAAGATCTCAAAGCCAGCAATATCCAGCACGCCAATGTAGAAATTTCTTTGTTGTTTTGTGTCCAACATCTGGTTGATACGAATGACCATCCACAAGAACATCCTCTCATAGATAGATTTGGCCAAGGCGCTAACAGAGTTGTACACCTGTAAGTAGAATAGAGTGGACATTTTATTCTGCTTCTGCAATAATTAGCCAGAATTTTAGGTTAAACACATGGCATGCTGGAAATGTTACTATACCTGTGCCACGGTCTGGCCTTTGGTCACATACTCATTTCCGACCTTGACTCTGGGGTAGCACAAAGCCTTCAGCATTTCAGAAGAGTTCAAACCCAGAAGGTAGGCGATTTTGTCAGCCTCTGTTAAATACATTTTAAAATAAATGATCTTTGCTCTATAGAGTCTTTTGTGTAATATTATAATAAATCAGGCACCAGGTACTCTTCATTTTATTTTCAGATTTATTGATATACAGGATAACACAAGTCTCACCCTCATTGCCATCAGGCTCAGCCTGCTCCTCACGCTGCTTCTGCTTGAACTTCATGTTACCATGATGAAGCACAGCTCCAGTGAACTTGTAGATGCACACTTTATCCTCACTTGTGAAACCAAGAATGTCAATAGCGTCCTGTAAATTACAGAGAATAATAAAATATATGATTTGCCATATTTAAATAGAATGTCAATATTCAAATAGCAATGACTCACATCAGTAGCATCCAGCTCAACTTTATCATCAATGCTGGCCACTGTGATCTGACCCTGACTGCACATGGGGAAGTCATAGGGGTTGGTGGTGATGAGCGTCATTTCTGTGAAATACAGAGCATTTATGAAAGAGCATCTTGCAATATTATCTGAAACATTTTATGAAATATGTGCACCTACCAACAATCTCAGGCTTATGGTTGGTCATCATTTGGTAGAAGATGTGGTAGCCTCTCTCATCTGGAAGCTGGAATGACACTCTAGACTTCTCCAGCAGATCTGTTGAGAGAATATACTTGAGGCACAATCATCTGAAGAGTGACAGATAAAGACAAATGTTCAGGATGGATCAATGAAATCATGTCCACCTACATGTCTCAATGTCAGCACTAGCCAGTTTTCCAGTGGTGCCGAAATGAATTCTGATGAATTTACCCTGTTTAAATCATAATAGCATAATACATAAATAATAATTATTATAATCTATTTATAGAAAACTCTGTACAGTAAAATGTAACAACTGACCACCTGTTCTGTAAATAAACAGTAGTTAACTTACAAAACGAGAGGAGTTGTCATTTCTCACAGTCTTGGCATTACCATAAGACTCAAGCAGAGGGTTGGCAGCAATGATCTGGTCCTCAAGAGAGCCCTGTGATGTTTGAAGGGTTTTCATTTATTTTCAATTGTTTTTCTATTTCATGACTAAACACAATTTATAGGCATTTCACAAATTTACATATCGTATAGTTTGTGAGATGAGTGTAAATCATCATCTTTTAAAATAATATACATGACATAGTTTTGTATCTCGTACCTTTATTTTACTGGCCTCTTTCTTGACACCTGACACTGCAACTGTGGCAAAGTACTGGATGACACGTTTCGTGTTCACAGTCTTTCCAGCACCAGATTCTCCACTGGTTTATAAGAGATTAGAAGACCGAAGATTGAAAGACATGTGGACTTTTCAAAGTATATTCAATCTTTGTTCAATCTTAAAATCTATTTTGTAAATATCTCCATAAATGTTCCATCTATGTTATACTTTTCATTTTTGTCATGGTCTGAAATTAAATTAAAATACTTACGTGATTAGGATGGACTGATTTTCTCTATCTGTCGATTGAAATTTGTAACATATCCGGTAAATATTTATTATATTAAAAGCAACATCTAATTCATCTTAATGAATTCTATAGAATTCAATTCCATAATGTCTTACCAGTCTGCATGAACTGATAGGCATTGTCAGAGACAGAGAAGATGTGGGGTGGGGCCTCCATACGCTTTTTGCCTCTGTAGGCAGTCACCACTTCTGCATCATACACTGGGAGCCACTTGTAGGGGTTCACAGTTGCGCAGAACAGTCCAGAGTAGGTCTGAAATGAGCAGAGACATGGTCAGATTCCAACAACACAGAAAAAATTAACTTAAATGCTTTTTATGTCGTTTCAGAACTTACGTAGATCATCCACGCAGCATAACGCTCTTTGAGGTTATACAGCACAGAAGCTTCATTGAGATGGGTCATCATGGCCATGTCCTCAATCTTGTCATACTTGGGAGGATTCATTGGGTAGACATCTTGTTCCTTAACAACTCTCTCCTATAAATTTGATAAATTAAATATTAGATATAAAAGAAAACAATGTAATAAGTAATTTAATGAGCATCTAACATGAAATGGAAATTCAAATTTACCTCCTGAGTATCTAGCAAAACAACTGTGACTTTGCCACCGTCTTTGCTCTTGATTGTTCCCTTGAGGTACAACTCTTTGACATCAGCCACATAGCAGGCAGCCTTGCCATCAAATGGTTTGGCCTGAGCCTCCATTCTCTCCCTCTCAGGCTTACGAAGGTAAATGGCAGCTTTGCCATAAGCGGCCATCTCTGCGTCCGTACTCATGGTGGCGGCTTACTAAAGAGAGAAAATATCAACTTATCCATTACAAATTTCATAAATATTCAACAAAGGCAAGACACATAAAATATAAACACACATGAATTGTGTTAGGAAAGAGGCATACTACTAAGTTTAGGCTTACACATGAATACAGACACATAAAACAATACTAGATAGACATTTAGATAGCAAGCAAGAAGCAGGTAAGGGGCCCATTAATGGCAAAAATGTCGATTGAATATGTTTTTCTGGTGATGAAATTGAAATGCTGGTATCAGGGGACGGTTTCAGGACAATACAGAGATTTTCACTGCCGACTATTAGTCTTACTTGTGGACTCTCAGCCCGAGTGCATCCTCCTGCTGCGAGTATGAACGAAACGGACATTACATTGCATGTGTGTACTCACTAATGCTCACAAAGAGAGCTAAAGAGAAGTTTTTCTCCTCTGTAGATAAGTGTACTTTAATTTTTTTCTCTCAATGGATGCATAAGATTTTTCTAAAAAATATTAAGAAATTTCTGTGACAGATTTTTTTTATTATTAATTCAATATTTTATGATAAAACTTAAGACATTTCTAATGATTTATGGTTATGCAAATGTCATCATGGATTATTATAGCAACACTGCATCCCAATTTTGAATTTAATCAGACCAACAGTTCTGTAGTTAGAGCCAATTTCATGTTTCGATCTATTATAGCATCATCAATTGGCCCTTTCCCGCTTCTTTTTCTGTTTCCACAAACTGAGTCTGCACAGAAATGTGTCGAATGTTCTCTATATTTGGGCCAATAACTTTCCCACAAGGGTTTTTATGGGCTCTCATAGACTCAAAAGTGGAAGAAGAAAAACAGAATTCAATACAAATAGGTGCCTATGTTTGACACATAAATAAAGGGTCAATGGGACCCCTTCCTTAAATTCATCTTACTAATACATTTTAAATACATTTCTTTGTAAATAAATTACATACGTTTTTTAAAAACAGCATGCTTCTCCAGTTTTCGTCTATAATACAGACTATAACAACTGTTTTCATCTACCCTAATCCACACACTGAATCTTAAGCTCACTTGCCTTTTGTCCTTGAGACCTGATGAAATGTTCACTACCCTTGGATTAAAAAGATCAATTCATTAAAATGTATTAATATAAATAAAAACACAATTACTTTGAGTACAGACGCATAAGTGATGATGTTAAATTCCTTTCATTCACAGTCAGCATTGGATCTTACCACTTGATGGAACTTCTGAGGTCTTCTCTGCATCTCTTCTGGTCTACCCTCTTGGCTTTTATAGATTTTGATCATGCACACGAAGCAGAATCTATTCATGGGCAACCTTGAGCTTTCTTGACCCATTTTTTTGACCCATGAGCTTTCTTGACACAAGAAATTTATGGACAGACTCACAGACATCCTACCTAATGAAATCAGTTATAAATCAAACATTTAATGCTTCAAAATATATAGGTCACAGCTTCCATCTCAAAGTTCATGTGTATTATAATTATTTATTTTTAGTCTATTATTAGTCTATTACTATCTTACTTTGACATATGACACACACTGAAGTAAATAAATCCTTTTTTGGGATGAGGGTACATTCAGCCACCCCTCTCCCTTTTTTGAATCGGAAAACATTTCACCTTTTCACCCATGGAAGTTATTGTAGCAGGCTAATAGGGCAGCAATTGGGCTAAACAATCAAATATGTTACAGATCTGACAAGATATATAGTTCAAGAATATAGAAGAATATAGAAAAATACTGTAAAATATGTCTAATACAGTGAAAACACACAACAAGTGTCAGTTCCCTTTCAGTCAGTCACGTTTGACGTAGTCGATCATGTCGACTGAATGGGATCACGCCAGGGAGCCAGTCATCTTCGAGTAGTATACAAATGAGCCAATGGACATTGGCCTGCATGAATTGCATCACACGCTCCGCATTTTTTCTAAAGATTGTTTTGTTGACGGCCGGTTGAGGGCGGAAGTGGTGAGTGCTTCACTGAAAAGTGTTGCCGTGGTAATTCCCATGTGTGCTCCGGCACTGGTGACGGATCACATTTCTAAAAGAGCATCACAGGTGTGTTTGCGTCTTTTTAAAGATGCCATTCCATCCGTGTGTTTCTGGGTGCGGTAGGGCTCTGTCCCCCTCTGACAGTCACGATAAATGCATCATGTGTTTGGGCTTACAGCATGCTGAAGCAGCTTTCGTGGATGATTCATGTTCTCATTGTGTGGACATGATCATCTCGGTGTTGAGATCGAGACTCGCCTTTGTTAAAAGGAAGGGCGCAGTCCCCACACGTATGCCCCGCTCTAGAACATCCTCTGGGTCAAGCATGGAGCGCCGCAGGATGTGAGTGATCTGAGGATTACGGTGAGGGGAAATCCGCCCGGCAAAGCCCCGTTGATCCCTCCCTCCTCTCTTACACTGCAGCCGGTGGAGCTCCCCGAGGAACGTGCTGGTCCCTCTGTAGTGGACTGACCAGTCGTTTCATTTGGGGCTCTTCCAGAGGACAGGATGTCCATTGCAGCATCGGAGGGAGAGCTGTGCTCTGGACATAGCGACTCAGCTCCGTTGCCTCCCTCTGGGAAGGCAACGCTGCCCAAGCCAGATCCTGAGATGTCAGCTATGCTGAAAAGGGCCGCCGAGGCGGTAGTGCTCGTCTGGAATTCTCCATCATGTCCTGAACTGTCTCGGTTGGATGATTGGTTTCCCAGGGCTGGTTCTTGACCCAACGCCCTCGTGCCTTTCTTCTTTGAAGTGTATGAGGAGCTTACTAGGGGGTGGACGGCACCTTTCTCTGCCCGAAACCGCCTTGTTAGTTCCTCCTCCCTCACAACCCTTGATGGAAGTGCAGCTAAGGGTTACAAGGCGATCCCTCCAGTGGAGCGGTCTGTCGCGATGCAACTGTGTCCGGCTTGTGGGCAGGCTGCATCTTCACTGCATGCTATGGTGCTGCTTCAGGTCCACCAGGCCCAAGCACTCATGGATATGCACGAGGGTAGCTCAGACCGTGAGCTCATGGGTGAGTTTTGCACTGCAACCGATCTTGCCCTATGGGGCAAGAAGGTTTTATGGGGCATGCAGTTGGTCTGGCGATGTCCACATTAGTGGTCCAAGAGCGCCATCTCTGGCTCAACCTGGTGGATATGAAGGAAGCGGACAAGGTTTGATTCCTGGACTCCCCCATTTCCCAGGTTGGGTTTTTCAGCTTTGCCCAACAGTTCTCTGCTGTCCAAAAGCAGACGGAGGCCATCTGGCTCATCCTGCCCTGGCGGCCTGGGGCAGATCCTCCGCCTGCTCGTTGCCGAGGGCATCCGTCTGCATCTGCCTCTGCTCCCGCTGAGTCATCGCAGCAGCCTCCACCCAGATCTCAGCGTGGACCTGGGCGCAGACGTGATGCCCCGCCCACTCCAGGCGCTGCCAAGCCAGGTGGTAAGTGCAAGCGCTTCTGAAGCGGGCCACTCAGGGATGGAGTGAGAGTTCTTGGAGATGGTCACCGATCCACTCCCTTCCTTCGGTGGAGGACCGGAGGGAGTCTTTGTTGTGTATGTCTGTTCCGCTACTGGCTCCTGTAAAAGTGGATGGTACCTATAGCGGTACCTACATTTTCAAAGAAAGAGCAATTTCCTCTGTTCCTGAGCCCAGAGAAGTTAGCTAGTGGTGTGCGACCCTGACATCCTTCAGCTACCTCTGATTCACCAGCCTACAGTGACGGCAGTTTGAGGACCTGGTTTCACCTTCTCATGCTTCGCTGGGGTCTTCTAGAAACAGTTAAGAGTTGCACTAAACACACTCAGACCCTGTCTCGGGCCGCCTTCGGACATTTCAAGCTGGGCCCTGTTTGTTGCCTAGAGTCTGTGGTGTCCGCGGTTCTGCTGTTTTGCCCAGTTGTAGCACTACATGTTGTTCCTGGCTGATCCAGTGTTTCCCCCGTAACTACAGATTCGGCTTCATGAGCTGGTTTTGAGTGCGTTCGAAGACCCGTTTACACCTTCTCACGTATTCTCTGCCGCTACCTAGAGACAGGTGTTTTACAACTTAGAACCCGCTTCGGGCCGCCTTCGGGCCTTCCGAGCTGGGTCCCTGTCTCTAACCCGCTGCCTCACTCTGAGTACATCTCTGATACATTAGCCCCCTGTGTTGGTATGTTGTAGCACCGAGAGTGCTCCCGACCGACTCAGCCGGTTCTTGTGTCATCAGATTTGGCTGAGGCGATTCAGTTCGTCCGGCACCCACCTATGTGCAGGACTGTTTGTTACACATCTGTGTGCAGATAGTGCTGCCGTATGTGCGGTCATCACTTCCTACTGGTGAGGGTTACGATAGAGCCGTTCCTCCAGCCAATATGAAAATATGCTTCTAAGTGAGGCCTATTTTTCATTGTACTCAATATATAGTGAGTTCGACCATCAGGGATCTGTGTGCTTGTTTCGGGCCCTTTTTCTAAGCCACCGTTCAGGTTACTACACTGTACGCATTACTAATACCATTCCTGTGAATGGTCTGCAGCGTGGGACCTGAAGGACACGTATTTCAGATATCCACTCCTCCGTAAACATGGGCCATCCTGTGTCTTGCGTTGAGGGGGTCGAAATCTCAGTACTGGTCCCCTCCCTTCGAGTGCTACATAGCCAATTGGGTCTTCAGGTCAACTGGGAAAAGTAACTCGTCTACGGACTGAGAAGCTTTTTGCCAGTACAGAGGTGGACTTGGTTTTCACGTTTCTCATGAAATGTGTCCGGTCAGTGCTAGAGTTGAGAAAGGGTCCCACTGAATAAATTTCAGAGGCTCCTGGGGCATATGTGAGACGCAGCCATATATATACAGCTTCCTCCATATGATGACCGATTCAACACTGACTTTGTAACCAAGTTCCTAGATGGCCATGGCAGAGCAGCAAGCTCCGTGTGTATTAACAACAGCTGGTGTGCTGCCAAACTCTCAGCAGTGTGCAGAGTTTTTGCTTCTCCGGGCTAATTGTCCCTAGAACAAATGTCTATTAACACTAGCTAACAGGGGCCACGTATAACGGCATGCAGTCAGGAGGGCTTGGGCATACCTCACACTGCATTGGCATTCAATTGCCTCGAGTTGTTAGCAGTTTACTTGCTTGATGCCACTGCTCAGCAAGATGCACTGCCCAGTACAGCGACCGTTGGTCACAACGCTTCCCTCGCATGTCACAACTCGCCCGCCATCTCCTCCTTTGGGGTCAGAAGCTCCTTAGGTCGCTTCTTCCACTTAAAATTCCAGCCTGCTTAATCGTGCAGCCCAGGTGGCTTCACGACAGCCTGTTAACTAGGAGAGTGGAGACTCCATCCCCAGGCGTTCCAGCTGGCCAGGATATCTTCGGGGCCGCACAGTTATATCTGTTGCCGCTCTGATTTGTTCCCTTGCCAGTTGTTACTCCCTTAAACATGGAGACACTGGCTCACAGCTGAAGCCAGGGTCTGCGCAAAGTGCGTTAAATAAAACCCTACTGAGCCCTTTTGCACATCACTGTGTTAAGTACAGGTAAGAGGAACAGATTCTTTAGTTGCACCGTCATGGCCCAACTAGGACCTTTGTCCCCTAGACAGCCTTCCTGACCCATTCCTCTGAGACTCCTCAGGGATGGGCACCGTTGGCACCCGCACCGAACTGGAGAAATTCAGGTTCCGTTGTGGTGGTTCAGCTATCTACCTCTGATAGAGCCAAGATTCTATTAGTTCTGCGAGAGCTCCCTCTTAAATGAGGCTTGCTTATGGTCTGAAGTAGAACCTGTTCATTGTTGGTGTTCTTCTATTAAGGACCCCCGAGAGTGTTTGATCATTTCTGTGCTTCCTTCCTGCAGAAGAGGGGTCGGAGTGTGGCTGCTCTGCTTCACGCTCAACTGATGTTGCCCTTAAAGCACATCAGGATGCAGTTGAGATATAGGGAGTACGACTTGGTCGTCAGGTTCCTAAATGGTGCAAGGAGAGGAATCTTCCTTGCGTCCCCTCTTACCTTCTTGGAACTTATCTCCAGTGCTACTGCACTCTGAGACCTCCCCTGAGTACTTCAGGTAGTTGAGTTAAAAATCTGTTGTAAGAAACAGTTCTCCAATTTGATTGCTCTATCTAGAAAGTGGGGGACCTGCACAAATGTTCGGTCAACGAATCATGCCTGGTTTCGGGCTGGCTAACTCTCACTAATTAGACCCTGGCCTGGATATGTGCCCAAGGTTCCTACCTCTCCTTTAAATGGGACCAGGTGGTGAGCCTGCAACCGCTGCCCATGGAGCTCCTCCATTAAAAGAGTGAAGCTCCTTCCTGGGCGTTGACATGAGTGCCTCACTGACAGATTAAGAGTTGTGGGCTGGGCGACACCGAACATGATGTGTTTAGGCTGGTTGCTTAGGAGGCTCCTTTCACTTGAAGCCAAATTAACCTTGCTATGCCATTCCCCTCCTATGGGCTGGAGTGAGTTCCCCTTCTGAACCCTGTTGAGTTCCTCCTCACCCCCTTTGGTGTTGGACGTGGCAGAGCGTCTGATACTAGGCCTATCACTTGTATGCTTGTGTAACTTGTGTTAGGTGGGGCCCATATGTTGTGATCCCTACGGTGATCCCATATGTGTTTCTTCCACGGTTTACTCCCTGCGGCGAGCCCGTGTCTTCCTTGGCAGAGCCCGCTCTGCCGTCACTGACCGGTTGCACCTCCCCCTGTTCTGGTTGGAGCCACCTCAGTGACATGCCATATGTTGTTGACACACTCGGTCTTTCTCGTGCACTGTCACTCACTCGCGGAGTTCAAATTTGTCCAGTCCGGCACCTCATAGACAGAGCAGAGCAGAGCGGAGCAAAAATAAAAATAAAAAAAGAGCAGAGAAGAGCGGGGGTAGAGGAAAGACCATCGGTGAGACCCGTAACGTTGTTCTGAAAAACATGGCAGAGGCAGAGAAATCAGTACGACCCAAGTCATCCACGGTGTGGGAGCATTTCACACTAAATAAACCGAAAAAGTGTGTTAATTGCAAGATATGCAAAATCGACATGGCATGGCACAGGAGCATCTCTGCGATGATTCAGCACCTAAAACATAAACATGTTGGAATCATGGGTGAGGAGGAAGGGAGTCCAACAGCAGGGTAAGTCACTACAGAATCCTACTTTTGTTCCGGTTTGAAGTGAGGAACGTAATGTCCCTCCAGTAGCTCTTCTGGTGCTGGTGTTTACTCGTTATCCAGCTTGACAAGCATGACAAGTTAGCATTAGCTCGTTAATAACAGTAGTAAAGCAGGGGTGGTATAGTTTGCAAGACACGTCTTTATTCACTCGCCTTTTTTGGCCCATTAATTTTTCAATCTGTTGTCATGTATATATTCTGTGCTTTGTCCCATATCGGTTATTGTTGACAAATATATTTGTGTGTGTTGTAACGCTACTTTTTAATTTCATTTTAAAGTTCTTTCATAGCACTTGGTCATCTTAAGCTGTGTTTAAATGTGGTGTATACAGTACTGTAAATTAACTTAACTTGCACTTACTACAATGATGAATGAATAAGCTTCAAGTGAACTGTGTGTGTGTGTGTGTGTGTGTGTGTGTGTGTGTGTCTTGTCTGTAATTGCTCTTGGGGTTACTTACCTTTACACAACTAGTAACTAAAACAACAAGTATGTATGCAAGTATGTATTTAGTTAATGTAAATTGTGCTATTACACATACTCATAATATCTTTTTGATACCAGAAAAAAACAGCAAACCATGAGAGGCTTCTTGATGGGAAATGCATCACGTACACCACAGCAAGCCGCTATCTTGACAGATAGTATCCTCAACATGCCTGTCACTGACATGAGGCCTCTGTCGATGGTTTAAGATAACGGCTTCACTAAAATGATCCACACCTTGAACCCTGGTTACACTCTGCCCTCCAGGACCCACTTCACAAAGCTCATGGAGAGAAAATATGAAGAGACATTCAAGGAAGTGAAGACTGCAATAAACGCCAACAACAGCAAACTTGCTCTCACCACTGATGTATGGACAAGTAGCAACTGAACCCTACCTTGGCGTTACATGCCACTACATCACAGATGACTGGGAAATTCAGTCAATCTGCCTCACCACCCTTCCACTGCAGGACAGACATACTGCATCTAACATTGCAGAGTGGTTAGAGCAGGTAGTGGCCAGATTTGAAATTCCTCCTAGCAAAATCATTGCCATAGTCCATGACAATGGTGCTAATATTGTGGCTGCGGCAAATATCCTGGAAGAGAAGCATGGGTGGTCCTCTGTCCGTTGCACTGGCCATACTTTGCAACTTGTGATCAATGCTGTGTTGAAGCATCCAAGCATTGAAAAAGCTGTTGGGGCTGCAAGATGTCTAGTAGAACATTTTAAGAAAAGTGAGCTAGCCAGCAGTAAGCTCAGAGAGAAACAGCAACAAATGGCCACACCAGAGCACAGCCTTGTTCAAGACATAAGCACAAGGTGGAATAGAACATTCTATATGATAAGCCGACTGCTTGAGCAAAGGTGGCCTGTAACAGCAACACTGTCCGACAGCTCTGTCACACAGAGAGGCAAAAGGTACCTGGATCTGAAACCAGACCAGTGGAGCCTGCTGGAAGAGCTTTCAACTGTCCTCAGGCCTTTTGAATGTGTCACTGTATTCATGAGTGGACAGAAATATGCAACAATATCTGCAATACCTCCACTTGTGAAGGGGCTGTTGAAGTCCACCCAGAGTGCTGCCTACGAGTCAGCCCCGCTGCAGGCTTTCCAACTCACTGCTGTGCAGCAGTTGCAGGAGAGATGGAAAAGGGAGACTGCTTTCTCAGATAGAGCACCAAACACAGTGATTCTTGCGATGGTCCTTGACCCAAGGTTTAGGAAACAGAAGTTTCTTTCACCTGATGAAGTCCTACATGTTCAAACTAAAGTGCAAACAATGGCACTTGAAGAGAGAAGGAAGATGGATGTGCGGCAGCATGGCAGTTGCAGTGTTACCTCCACCGATACTACAGCTACTGAATCAACACCTTTAGCCACTCTACTTGACTCACTTCTTGGTTCTGATGGTGAAGAAGAGGATAGAGCAGGCGAAGCTGAGGATGTCCACACCCAAGTGAGGAACGAAGTCCTCACATACTTTGGAGAAAAGAGCCTTGCCAAGGAAGAAAACCCATTACTGTGGTGGAAGGCTAACAATGACAGATTTCCCATGTTGGCCAGGCTAGCCAAGTCTTACCTATGCATCCCTGCCACCGCAACGCCATCTGAGCGGCTGTTTTCTGCAGCAGGAAACATAGCCTCCAAGAAAAGAGCGAGCCTGAGCCAGGAGCATGTGAACATGCTCACATTTTTGCATTGCAGTGCGCAGTGCAAAGTGTCTGAACAAAGGGAGTGAGAGAGAGTGAGTGAGTGCGTGTGTGTCTGTGTTTGTGTGTGTGTGTGTGTGTGTGTGTGTGTCTGAATGTGAGGATTTGTGAGTGTGTGCATCTGTGAGTGTAAGAGTTTGTGAGTGTGCGTCTGTGGGTGAGTTTGTGAGTGTGTGAGTTTCTGAGTGTGTGCATCTGTGAGTGTGAGAGTTTGTGAGTGTGTGTGTCTGAGTGTAGTGAAGAGAACAAGTTCTTACGTTCAAACAAATCCTGTTTTCTGATTTGTATTTTTCTTTATTTTTTTATAAATGATTTATTGTTCTGACACTTTATAAAAAAAAAAAAAAAAAGCATATATATACCTCCCATAAGCATCAAGGGACCCCCCATAAGGCCCCAAAAAGGTCCCCCTGGTTTTTCATTAAAACTAAAATACTAGAAAAATCATTTAATAGGTAATATGTATATATTTTTTATCAAAGTATTGCGCTGCGGCTCCCATTAGAAGCTACTTCAAATTTGCGTCTGAGAAGACGCTCAAGTGCGCCAAACGCTGTTTTCTGAAGGAATTTACAGACCACGATGTCACGTGTGACTGGCCAACACTTTATTTTTTGCGTGCAAATGATATGCACTGTAAACCCCCTGGGTAGGATTAGGAACTCTCATCACGGTAAAACGCAATGGACAAACGTCACTCTTTTAATTTAGTAATTACGTTAATTTAAATGTAATTCTCTTCAGGGAAAACCAATCAAGGAAAACATATCAGGGCTCGACATTAACGCTTGTCCGGGACACGTGTGTGTGTGTTTATTAAGGCACAAGTGAAAGAGAATTGTACTTGCCCAACTGGACAAATGCCCTGATTAAAACAATTTTCAATATCAAAAAATAAAATAAGAAATAACTAGGGAATCACTGAAACCGTGAGGATGAATCTGATTTTATTTCATTTAATGTAAGGGGTGATTAATAGCCTATAGTTGATAATAATATAGGCCTACCTAATGTAGGCCTACTGACGGTAACAAAGTTGCGCTGTTGAGGCTCAAACATTTATTTATAACATATTATACAGTTAAGATACAGCCCTATAGTGTCTTTCTCTAATTGAATGTATTGATCAAATTTAAGAATTTGAAATGAAAGATGGAGCATACATTTAATACAATTAGAGGGAAAAAATGCCCTTTATAAAGGTTAAAAAAAAAAATCTGATAAGTGTTTTCCAACAGTGACGTAATTAAACATTGACAATTTAAGTTTGAAGGGAGTAAAGCCTCTGTTGAGGCTATTAAGGAAATTGTCAGGTCCGGAATTCGAACCCAGAGTGTGTTGCTGGTAACCCAAGGTCTTAACCACTGTTCTATGGGACAGTGTGGACTCAATTGGCAGATAATTGAGGCAGATCACAAGAGGCAGGTTAGAAGGGAAAAAATATAGTCTTTACTAGTATTCTTCCAGAGCCAACACAAAGGATCCAGCATAAGAGCTGGGTTGAGCAAGGTACAAAATTCACACTGGATGATGCAGGCAAAAAGAGTCAAAAAAACATAAAACAATGTTTACCCAAGAAGCTGTTCAAAAAGGTCTGACAAAAAGTCTTTCAGGGTAGACTAAACAGGAAAACACAAAAGCATGGGCTAGGCAAGAGACCTTCAAGACTGAGCTAAGATACAAGCAAATGCTAGTCTTTAAATATACACAGGTTAACACTAACTAGCAAGGCACAGGCGATTTCATTGAACCAATAATGAGCAGAGAATTAGGAGGAAGATGTGGAAGGCCTTGTGCTCTCAGTTTCCCCCTGCTGGACAGACCGTGGTGTGACAGAAATGTAATTTTACCAAAAGAAGAACTTTTTATTTTAAATAAATCTTAATTTTGAATCAGCCTACTTCAGTGTAATATGTTACCATATTATCATGCTTAACACTGATAATTTGAATAATTGTAATGTGATGATCAGATTCAGATATCTAAATCAGAATATCATAGGTTCGGGCGGTTGGCGGGTGAATTATTTATTTGTAACAGGGGATTTGGGTGACTCAAAGTGCACCAGATTAATGAATTTATCTTTAAAATGTACAAAATTTTACCCTTAGAGGTACCAAGGTCCACCCACAAAACACTGTGGGATACACAGTTGCTTTATGATGGTCTCAATGAAAAATACTCATTTAATTATCTTATGATTAAAATACATGATCAGGATTTTACCACATCACTTTGAGCCAGGAAAAACCCTGATTATTAAATAGATTGTTTTGTGGAGGAAAGTCTTTGTTCAACAATTATGCAAAAACATGTTCTGAAACACAAAAAGTAAAGTAAATGAAATTATAGTATTATTTGAAATAAATAAATGAAAATATGTATATTATTAGGTTGTTTGTTTTTGGTGTTTTTTTTTTTTTTTGGGGGGGGGGTGGGGGGGCACGATTCAGTCGACACGATCGTAATCCCCTTGCCTTTACTACTGGACCACCGCTGAACGGGTTCCGCTCAGCTCCTCAGCGAAAAACAACTTATGCGTGCATCCACTTCTGTATTTATACTCGCGCTGCGGGGTGGAGCATGTGATGCAATTCACACAGGCCAATGTCCATTGGCTCGTTTGTATACTACTCAAAGATGACTGGCTCCCTGTCGTGATCCCATTCAGTCGACATGATCGACTACATCTCCATTCCCTCCTTAAGGGAATGAGGGTTACACAAGTAATCAAGACGTTTTTCTTTGTAGAAGAAAGCCAGTAGTAATAAAAATGTCACATTCCCATCCTGCAAAAATCCCTTAATTTCTTTCCCTTATAATAAATCCTTTATAATTTCTGCAAATATTCAAAGATTGTAGACATTTGGACTTGGTCTTCAACAGCTACAGTCTAAACCTCAGCCACATGGAGACTTAAATTATTCAAAACCACAATATGTTCACCCTTGAGTGGTCAAAGCCAGCAAACAATGCTAATTACCATGCTGTAAAGTGTAAACAGAATATCTAGTCTGCCGTCTCTCATATCTCTCGTTGTACGTCACTAGATGTTCAGTTTTTGTATAATGTTTGTAAATGCAGTTGTCACTACCTTAAATTACTGAACTGTATGTGTGCAGAACAGGATTAAGCACTAAAAGGTGAACGGACAACTGAATTAAGCTGCAATATGTACGTGGCCTTAGAGCTTCCTTCTAGAAGGTTTATAGATACATTCACCAAACTCGGCTCAGACCTTCAGACTGTTCTGACTCGGGTTGCTATATCATTTCTAACTGATTGAACTTTCGGTTTTCCTAAAATGATGATAAATACTCTGAAAAATCCCATAGACTTACATTGACGGAATGTTCAAGTGAGCCATGGCTGTTAAAATTCTAATTTAAACACCCAGAAGCCCATTAGACTCAATTAAAAGTACCAAGGGTCAGAGGGTGACCACAACCATCCTCTCACTGGCAACACTCTTTGCCTTCCTCTGTGACTACTAATTACGTAGTTCTGGCATGAAAGTCTGAATGGTGCAGGCTGATAGGTCTTTAACTAATTGGTAGCAATCATGTCGTTATTTACATAGTACAGCTGATTGGTTGCTGTTGTATCAGTGGGCAATGAGCTTGCTGCTCAAACATTCAAATAGTTGGCATTGTTTGCTGTTACAGTCTGCAGAGAACTTTCAGAACCCTCCCCCCTCCGCAGCTTCGCCTGTATAAATCTGCTACAGGGTTAATTCATGTATGTTGCATGTGCAGCAGCAAAAGCATGTCTTACATGCTCACATAAACATTCATGAAGGTGTTTGCAGTAGCAAGTCTCGGTACTTGCTCTGCAGCAGCAGCGTAACATTGCCATATCCATTACCATACCAATCTCCTGACAGTTGTTATGACCATTTCCAGCCACAGCTAAAAGCCTACTGGAGGTGGATTTTAAGTTACATTTTATTTTAAGGTTTCCTTGTTACTGTATAATTATACTTTTAAGTAAAGAGTAATACTAATTAACTGTTAGGGTTAGGAAAATGTACTTTGGGTTAGGATTAGTGT